>NC_071355.1:63594811-63921629 GCF_943734655.1 Sabethes cyaneus
TAGTATGCAAAAAAACCCGAATCGATTCGCTTTTCGCGTCATCGAGAAAAAAATATTTGAAATAAGGCAAAAAATATGGTGTGAAAAGTACTATGCCCCCTTAATATTGTTTTTATATTATTTTATATTATTTATTATCCACTTAGTTACAATGGTACTGTTGATGATGTTATATATTTTGTCATCGTCGGAGAAAAACATGCGGCAGATGGTAGTATAATAGAAAGTTAGTTGATAAATAGCTAAAACAAAAGGGGTCCAAAATTACTTCCCTGGGGACACTGGAAACATTTGTAAACACGTTAAATGAATGAAAATTGTTCGCACAATTAAAATTTACTATGAAACACTGTTCAACTATGCTGTCAAATGCAAGTTGTAAGCTCAGAGACGGCATCTCAAGTATCTATTACTACAATATCAGCAAAACGTTTTGTATAAAAGATATTCCTCAACTAACTGGTGCATTGATGGAAACGAAAAAAGCGAAAGTGACGAAGAGAAGATAACTATCCGTGGGATAAAAACTTTCCGTCATTTTCTGAATTTTTACAATCAACTTCTAGGCACCTACCGCATAGTCTAGCTTCGCAGCAACTAGTTTCGAGCTGGTGAGCAAAATTTCTCTTTCCAGCTAAATTTAGTCTTTGAAAGTTGCAAATGACAGTAGACTGCGATTAAACTTTCCAGTGTATTTCAACCTGTACGTGGCAGTAGGCATTTGATGTTGGTGCGATTTCGACATAACTATGGCACCGCTGGCAGACTGGAGGCTTTCCAAGCCATTTCGAGAACTTTGATGATATGTAACTCAGTAGGTAGGTACCGAGTGGAAAACTTATGCTGCCACAACGTGTATAGCCGTACTTACTAGGTAGGTACATGTATCCCCTGCTAAGCTAATGAGAACATGCTAGAATCTTGACAACCGGATATTTACGTCGATTGGCACTCGGAAACGAAAGCAAGCACTGCCGTTGATAGGGGCCGTACGTTTTAATTAAAACTGTTTCCCTAAACCGGGTTGCTGGGGAAATGCCGGGTTTCCTTTGGCAATCATTGCATGCCGCCGCCCCGCCCCGACCGTAAATATAATGTTGTTTCTTTGAGTGACTGAAAGTAACAACAGTTGGAATTCAGTTTAAGGTTAGACATAAACTGTGCTTTCTTAATTATTGAGACCACTAAACAATAATTTTAGTAGGTTGTAATGACACAGATTTTAGATGTAGTTTAATGGAATATAACTCAAACATTTTTAGAAGTCAGGATGATTTTCCACATCAGCCAAATATGCGTAATATCACAGTGAAGTATCTGATACATACGCCATTGTTGAGTATGTGAAGTATTTAGGGATTAAGAGCAGTATTTGTTACCACTTGAAAAACGTTTCATTGCGGTTCCTTTTCGTACCACTGCACTGCTTCGTGATACAGGATCTAATAGCAGAGCAAAATAAGCTGTCATTCAATTAATTTGAAATTGTACAAACTGTCTGCACATACCTACAGACTATGCTGAACTGATCCCTTAGAATTTAGAAGTAGATATGAGTTATTTTATGTCAGTGCCACTAGTGATCATGTAAGGAAGTTTCAAAAGCCGTTTATGAATGTACTTGTTTCTCTGTACTAAAATAAACCAAAATGTTATGCATGTTTAGTTTTAAACTTGGTAAGTCAATTATGCAAATACATATCAGCCAACAATGCCATAATGATTCCGAAACCGAGTACCCAACAAGTTGAATCTGCTACAGGTGAAAATAAATCTTCTCGCATATCACTGTCCATCAAATCATAAATTGGATTTCCCAATTCAAATGACGGGTCCAGCAAATGCATCCTTCCGAAGGAAGTCCAGTTTCCAACCGGAAAGTTGATGCACGCCGTCAATTATTCTAGTTAAGCTACCGAGCTACGATTCGCATCTCTTCTCGAACGTATGCGTTCGAATTCGAAACTGCACTCAGTCAGCACAAGTGCCTACCTATCTAGGGGAATTGTGTATAACGTGCCCCCTGTGGCCAATGTGCCCCCCCTTCGTTTTTCGCTAAACAAGCGAAATTAAAATGCAAAACCACCCAGAAACTATAGTATTTGATGGAACTAGCTTACTATGCAAGTATGACAGTTGTCACATGCTGTAAAAACAAAACAAAAATAAATTTGTTTTTGAGCAGCTTCCGATGTAACTTTTGGCGTTGTTTCCATAAGCTATTTTCTTGTCAAAATCTGTAAATAACCGGTTGTTGCGATTCGATTGCGTAAGGTGAACTTCAAAATGACATCCCTGCTAAAAATAACGGTATGAAACGCTTGATTTGCTTTAGCATTTAATATTTTTTCAAATAAGTAAAAGCAGGCCAATATGCCCCACTTGCGGTGGTGCAATTTGCCCCCCCTTGCAAATGTGGCTATAAACATAGATAAACAGATCTAACTTGAAGCCAATTGCCATCATTTAATTCAATTAGTATTGTAGAGCAACCGTGGTGGGAATAATTTATTACCAACGTCCAAATTCTAGGTAATTCAACTACCCGGTACAAAACGCCACAGCTGCGGTATAATGTGCCCCATGCAGAAAAGAAAAAGTGCACCAGAAGGCCGAAACTAGGTTTATTTTACATAAAATAACGATATTTTGCAAAACAAAGGAAATAGTTTTACTTTCTACAAAATAGAGTTGGTCTGTCACTGGTAGAAATACTCAAATTACCGCATTGGGCATATTATACCGCAGGTGGGGCATTTTACCCCGCGCAAACGAGAAACACAACATTTAGGTGCTTTTATTAAATAATTCCTAGCATGTTTATTCCACAATACTAAATGAAATAAACAATTGCAATTGGTTGTCAGCTTAAGTACCAACATATACACGTAGTTGTAACGTTAATTTGGGGAAGTATAACGGAGATATATCCATTTATTCTTAGGGGGGGGCACATTATACACTTTTCCCCTACATCCCGGAATGGTGCACCTGACGTCAAACCAGCACTTTCAAGCACCGAAGGCCGTTCACTGCAGAAAAGCATCACCACGTAAACGGTTTGGTGTTGACACCGAAATGACCAACCAACGTCATTCAACTGGTCCGACCGACCGATGATGACCAGACTCAGTTTTATCCGTCTTTACCATCATCCTCCGGTCATCATCGTCATCGAAAGGAAGCGCACCTAACTCGTACCTACCAGAACCGGTCAGGGCAATTTTTTGCTTTCTTTGGATTCCACTTTAGGACAGACCACGGTGCGAAGGCGACCCGGTCGTACAGTAGTGGAACGTCAGTCAACGTTAAAATCTGGGTCAGCTTCAGGATATAGCGATGGTGGCAGCGTTTTCTATTTATGTTAATATATATAAATACACATACACGAAGCCCGCAGGATACCGCCAACTGCAGTGCACCTTCTCGCCAGTGTGATCAAAGCCAGAAAAGAGAGGAGCATTTTCGTCATCTTTGAAAACCTGTCAGGTGGTGTAAGATGAGTTTTTGCTTCTCGGGAAAGAGCCACGCTGCATCCGGACAAAAGAATTCTGATGCTGGAGAAGGGCATTGAATGGGCAGCGTTCTATAAATATCCTGTGCGGATATTCGATGTTAGAAACAGTTGCTACAGCTAATAAATTCGAAGCCCCAAGCAAAGCTCATCAAGCAAACCAAAGAGAAAGCATTATTTTTAGTTGCAAGTGGTACTGTTTGAACCAGAATAACCGGAGGGAAAGTACAGGTAAAACAAAAACGAAACATTCAACTAATTTCACCGCTGTGCTTGTGCTATTCAGCTATTGTTAGCATTTTTGGTTAACAATAGATCGAAAATGCAATGTAGCAGCAGCACTAACCGCAGTGTTCGGTGAAATACAATTGGTTTCCGGGCAAAGCTATTATATTTATGTTAACTAATTGGGCTTCTCGCAATTTATTTTTTGTCATTAGTCATGAAGATCGGAAAAATCATCATGAATAATTGCAGAGCAATTTCGAAACATGAGAGAGCATCGCACTTTTGACGGTTGCCCTTCCCAATGGTAAAGTTGAATGGATGAAATAACAGAAATGAATTAAAATGTCAGGTGAAAGGTATAAGGGCTTCGCCACGTAGTTATCCGTTTGGACGGACTTCGTCAGCGAATTTTGTAATATATGACATCCTTTCAAACCTTAATAAGAATATACGATGAATAATTCGAATGTGTAATTTACTTGGAGGTTGAACGATTGATAGTTTTTTCGAGATAATGCTTCAATTATCTTTATTAGTTTATTATGACCGTCGACGGGTCATATCTGTACTGGATGCATTATATTTAATGAAAAGTTGCTAAAAACAAATACCTACCGGAACATTGAAGGAAAAAGTAAAGCCTAGCCTTGGTACTTCATTCACACTTAAAAAATTCGGTAAAACGGAAATTTCAACAACCAAACGTTCGGTAAAAATTTCGATGGTGCATGTCGACGTTTACGGATCTTTAGTATCGTTTGGTAACATAAAAAATTTTACCAACCGGTCGGCTCTTGAGATGTCAGCAAAATTTGTCCGAATTCGGTGCTTTTTCTTAAGTGTGTTCCGCAATCAATGTGATTGGCAGAAAACAGTTCCGTTTTCAGGCGCTAAAAACTCAGCGATTTCGTGATCGATTTTCAATATATTTGCACCAATCGATTGGAAAATCTTCTACACATCGACTTATATAAGGAAAATCATTGATTTTGAAGGCTATTGACTTATTACCAAATGTCATACCATTGCATATTTTTGCCATTTTCCGTACATTCGCTGGGAAAACGAGGTTTTTTACTAGCACAGACAGCAGGTTGATCATTGTCAGTGCAGCTTCAGACAAGCGTAGGTTTATTAAATAAAGAATACGACTTTTTCAATCTTGTTTCTTCTAGTCCTGGAATGCTCATCGTTGGATCTAAGCATACAAGTTTCAGTGTCTGCACTTGTACGAAGTGATGTTAATAGGTACCCTGCATCGTCGGCAATATATAAATATTATTAAAAGCGGTATTTTTAATTTATACTATAATATTACCGAGTATTACCAGCTATTTATTTTGCATTATAAATACTTTCAAACTGCATTATAAATACTGGTCTCAAAGTAAGCTAGTATTGAAAATAAACGAGTCATGAGATGACCTTGGATGGTTTGCATCAACGTAACGTATTCTCAATTTATGGCCACAAACCTATATCGTATTATTAAAACATTACTGATGAAAATTTAACAAACAGTAGCGTTCACTTTCTATAAAATAGTTGTCCTTTGTTGTGATAGACGATGTTGAAATCAGCTGCGGTAACTAGATGTTTAATAAAAGAAATTCAATCTTGTAAATAAATATGAGCCCTGTTTGTTGACATATGAGCCGTTCCGAATTATAATGCTCTATTGACCATTTAGCAAATTTTACAAGAGTCGCAATACGACACATTCAATTCGGCCGTGAGCCCGGAAAAGTGATTTGTTTATGTATCTGAATATGTTTGCGACATTTCAATAGGACACCGCCTCTAATTTCTGAATATAAATAACAGAAGTTGGCGCAAGTGTTTCATCATGCGCCATGCGTGAGAGTAAGCTTGAAACTATCAATGTTTCCCTGTTGAATACAACAGATGTTGTTAATTCGTAACGCATGTTGTACATTTCCGTAACAGCTGAATTTTGGGCGACAATAAATTTACTAAACTCAACAACCTTACTCTATCATGCATCTCAGTTTCTTTTGTGTTTATCGCTAATCGCAATATAACGTTTGACACTTGAACCGATAAATAGTTGGTAAACATTATTTTTATGTATTGCGTTCATGTTGCGAAATTTAATTTTTTCGAATTGAAATGTCGCAAACATATCAGCTCCTGGCTCTCGGCCAGGCTTTTCGGGGCTCTCGGAGTACTGGTAGTAAGATGCTATGGAGAGGCATAGGAAATGTTTGTTTTTTATCAAAATTAGGCAGAAGTCATGAAAATTAAGTATAACAAAGTAACTGTACAACATATAAAATATGATTAGTGATTAATTTTCAGTTAGGTAAACATAAATAAGTGAGAAATTTTGATTTTACTACCACTTTTTTCCTTTCTTTTTTCTAACGACGTATAGCAGTCGGCTTTACTTTTCTGTTGGGGAAGAATAAATGCTTAATGCGAGAAATGTAGATTCAGGCCAGGCTTGTTATTTCCTCACTCATTGTGCAAAAAGTGCAACTTTTTTTGTTCAACACAATGAGCAGAACTGCTTTCAGAAATGAGAAGTAAATCCACACAATGAGAAACAGACTAAACACAATGACAAAAACTGACGTGCAGAAAAATTTCTCAATGCGCTCTTTAAATGAGCAACTTTCGGTTTTGCTCCCGGTCCTCTCGGTAGCTACAGCAGTAAACGTGAAAACAAAACAACCGGTGCGCATACAGCAACTATAGACTCAGAGGCGTCAAGACTATCAAAAGTCGTTATATTTTGAATCTTTGCGGAGAATTGCCTTTGTTTATAATGGGACTTTCCTGTTGGTACGCATCAAGAGGCAAATGTATGGGAATTCAAATGTTGCCATATCTAAGTAATATTTTTCGCACTGTTGCCGTTGTGACATGCCTAACCATATGATGCAGTTGCGTTCACGGGCAGTCAAACTCAACTGAATATACTAAATGTAAGAATCATGACTCAACTGCATTAATGGATTAATATTTTTCTGATGGCAATGACCGCTACTGGCAATCGTCGTTTTTTCTCAACGCACTACCCATGTTAAAACTACCCGTAGTTGTCATACGTCAGCGCATCGCATCAACGTGTTCAAAGTGTATTAACATTCTCCTCAATGAGTAGCACAGTATGCGGTTGCTCATACAACTGCGTTCAGCAAGAAAGAGCACAGTTAAAATGAAACGGAGCAGAATAAATCGCGTTGAAGACTGAGCACAGTTTGAATTTTTCTCTTCTCTTTTTTTCTTCTGAGGAGGTGCCATCCCTGATTCAGGCAAACTGAAAATTCTTGATATTAGGCCAAAAATATAGACTTAGCGAAGGTGAGAGTCGAACTCACAACTCACAATCTCCAGTTGAGCGTGTTGCTTAACCAATTACACCACTAAGCCGTCTATACTCTGTGGTCTTATATCAAGATTTTGTTATGGCGCATGCCTGATTCTACCAGGTAATAGGTAGCTACGCTCAACAAGTTGTCGTTGTGACTCCTACCTTTTGTCCAATGTTGGAAGGTGCACGGGTCGAACCAAGCTATAATCAGAGATTATAACCGTATTTGAACCCACAACACCCGCCAGGGCGTGTGCTCGCTGGTATCCGTGTACCATTGAACCATAGAGGCGCTGGACAAAAGGAGACTGCGCAACCGACCCTTATTAATGTTGCGACGTATCTGGTTGGGTTATTTTTAGACACAAATTGTGCCTCTTCCTCCGTATACTGTAGAAACCATCGACCAAGAAGTTTTAATCTAACCTGTTTTTACTTTCAGGACGACGACACTATGCAGGCCCTTACGCCATGCATGGTACTGCGTGAGCGTGTGACGTTGTTCGTCTGTCAGCGTGTTAGCCGCGATTCTCAGCGCGGGTTTTCGGAAAAAGGCTCCGTTCCTATGAAATTGACCAAACTCGTGTTTTTAGTCTTTGACCTTGAGATGCAATCAGGGATTAATATTAATCCAGCATTGGACAAAAGGTTGGGGTCACAACGACAACTTGTTAAGCGTAGCTACCTATTACCCCCCCCCCCCCCTTCCTTTTCACTTTTTCCCCTCCATTTCCAAAAAAATTTCATTACTTTCCCCTACCGTCCCTTCATCAATTGTGGAACCATCGTTTAAAAAAAATTCGTTTGAAAGATATGGCCAAAAACTGACACCCAAGGTATGTTAGGGAATATTTGTTGACTAATGGCCACTTCTGCGTCGGTTCCGGAACACCCACCACCAGGTCTCGGGGGACATTTGTATACTTTGAAATAATTCATTTTGTGGCACATCAAATCACATTGGCATGATAAAATGAGATTAATTGAACTACAATGAGGACATTTTGGACCCAAATTCCCACTTCACTATCGGTTCCGGAACATCCGGTAACCGGTTTTAGGGAACAATTTTGAATTTTAGGATGACTTATCTTGCGACACGCCGAACTACATCAGCTTGATAACATAAGACTATTGAAAGTATAATAAGGCTTATACAAATTTGAAAAAAAGTTTATGTCACCCCCACCCCCCTTTGAAAATTTTCGAAATGTGAAGGGGCAAAAAAATAAAGTGTCATATTAATCTGTTGCATTTTTTTAGTGACAAGCCGATATTTTCACTGTTCAATGAGTTTACATCTCTAAATTATCCAATATGTGGAAAGTTTTAGTTATCTCGTTAGTCTCGACCAACTTTCTTTCACCAACTAAGCTTTCTGATTCTGCTGCAAGTCACAGGCAACTATTGTGCTTAATCTTTAAGTTCCCGACGTCGAAAATTGGGGTGCTAGCAATCAGACTTTCGGCTTGATTGAATTAGATGGAGGCAACAATCAATTAAACAATATATTAGTGAAATTTGGTACCGCTTTTGACGGAGATATTCCGATTTTTGAATTGCAGTGGGATTATTTTTTTCCGTCAAAGGTAGTAGATAAGATGAAAATAGAATTTTTCGGGTTTTTGGGGCTCAAAATTGGTCGTTTTAGGGGACGTAAAACTCAACGATACAGTTTTTACCATTCATTGGATGCATGCAGCATGCAGGATGTCACTGAACTGTTCGAAACTTGAAATTTTCGAAACGGTGTGCATCCTTAATATACAAAGGTAAACACGTTATTGTTGGAGAAGAAGCATCAGCTGAGGAGAAGCCTGATATTCATGACTAAAAGGTTGACCAAGAAACGTAAATAGCTTCAGAGATTTGTTTTCTTAAAACATGTCGATAGCACAGCATAAGCGTTCCAAGTAATAAAGTGGCAGGGACCTAAACTGCCATTTTCACACTATGGTTAGATTACGATACTATGTCGTGGTTACCGAGTTCTGAAGTGACACGGATTTCGATTATTAAAAAAAGCAAGGTAACTAACCGAGTGACAGGGAGGTTCAAAACAAAATTCAAATGAAGGTCAAGTTATACGTTTGTGGGTCTCTAAGGTGATCCTGTGGCACTCCACTATTATCAAACTGGTTCATCTCTACCAGGATGCTTACTTTATGTGCTTGGGGCGAAATTTAAGTACTGTACAAAATATCTGTATTAAAATTTTAATAATATGGAAAAATAAACGCTGGTTTCTTCTCTTTTGTTTGGTTATTGAAGGTTTAATGTTATTATTTTTTTCTTGCCCCCCCTTCAACAATATTTTGAGACCAGGACATAAACGTTTTTTCAAATTTGTATAAGCCTAAAGACATATTGAAGGCAAATGGCCACATCAGCATTGGTCCCAGAACATCCGGTACCCGGTTTTCGGGGACATTTTTGTATTTTAGGATAACTCATCTTGCGACACATCAAATCACAACGCCTTGATCAAATACGATAGTTACAAAAGCTATGGGGACAATTTGAAGACAAATGACCATTTCATCATCGGTTCCGGAACATTGAGCGCACGGTTTATGAAAACATTTTTGGATAGGATAACTCATCATGGGGTACAACACATCACATTGGCTTTATAAAATAACACTAATGGAAGAAAAATTTTGGAGCCAAAATTACTATTTCACCATCGTTTCCGGACTATCCGGTACCCGGTTATTTGGGGACATTTTTGGATTGCAAGGTAATTCATCTGCCCCGAGTTACCCCGTTTTGAGGTTCATTATAAATACCGGGTACCGGATTATATACGACGGACGCCCCATTGTACTTCCATTATTGTTATTTTATCAACCCGATGTGATTTGAGGTGCCGCATGGTGAATTATCTCAAAATCCACAAATGTCCCCCGTAATTGGCACCGGATATTCCAGAACGGATGGCAAAGTTGCGAATTGGCTTCTAAATGACACTGTTCTACTTCCATAAGCCTTATTTACTAATGCCGATGTGATTTGATATGTCGCATTATGAATTATCCTAAAATACAAAAATGTCCCCAATAACTGGGTACCGGATGTTCCAGGACCGACGCTGATGTAGTCATTTGCCTTCAAAATGTCTTTATTATACTTTCAATAGTCTTATGTTATCAATGTGATGAAATTTGACGTGCCGCAAAATAAATCATCCTAAAATTCAAAATCGTCCTCTAAAACCGGGTACCGGATGTTCCGGAAACGATGGTGAAGTGGCCATTCGGGTCCAAAATGCCCCCATTGTACTTCCACTAGTCTTATTTTATCAAGCCAATGTAATTTGAAGTGCCGCAAAATGAATTACCTCGAGGTATAAAAATGTCCCCCGGGACCTGGTAGTACCTTTCAAACGTGGTAAAGAAAACGAAATTCGGATTGAAAATGGATGAATGAGAGCAATTTCAAAACTTGGGTCGTTTTCGACCCCAATGCATAATATGTAACTTTTTTTGCTGTGACTCTTCTAGATGTCGCTGAAAGCTGAAACTCCCCCACAATCAGCATCTTTGGCTAGAGCAGCACGTTCCTCACAATCCAATCCGAATGGGCGAAACTAACCAAAATCACTCGAAACGAGAATCGCAATGTCACCCCTGGCTTTCGAAAGTTAGGAAAAGTCAAAAAATTTCAGGTCTCTAGCTCGTTCCGTTACTGAGTATCAAGCTTTGTAAATATGCCGATGAGTCGAAAACGACCCCAATTCACTAGGAAGGTTAAATGAGTTTACCTGTAAATAGGTTGGATTTAGCTAAAACTGAGTTAAAATGCCCCTAAAGTGTACAAACTCAGAATTTGAGTAGAAATTTTAATTAATTTTGGCTAGTTGCTACCAATAATTGAACTACAATAATTGAACATACGAATTTATCGGCAATTTGTGTTATTTTATTTTTTTTTGTTAGATTATAATCACTTTAACAGCTTGGGTCATTCGTGACTTCTGCGGGGTTGGGATTTGAACCCGGGTCCTCGGCGTGAGAGGCGTGAATGCTAACCACTACGCCGGGACTGCCCCTGGAATTTGTGTTATAATGACCCAATTGTATTCACTTATTGAGTATAGTAAGTTTCTATCAATGCTATGAAACCCATAAAACATGTTTATTTGCATCTAACGTCCGATGAAAGCTTAACAGATGGTTCGCCTTCACCAACATCACGAAAGTCACAGCGCAAAGGCACCGTTTGAAAGAAAAAGACGGAACGAGTGAAAGAAACAAAAGAATTTGAAATCTGCCGCAAAATTCGGGTGCATTGCAACGGTATTCATTCTGTGTACTAAATTTGAACCGAGCAGATGCAGATTGCTGTCACCGCAATAATAAAAACAAAATGGCCTCCGAGCGCCGTGACGAACGCGGCAGTAGGGTACACAAACACATAAATTATTAGCCGAGAAGGCAAAAATGGCAAAACCAATAACCTTACTATACGAAGTACCTACTTTCAGCACAGCCTCCCATATCGGTACACCTGAAGATCACAATAACAGACGGACTCCCAAATCGACAACATTTTAATTTTGATGATTTTGATGGAAGGCACTTCTCGGATATCATCGGCGTTAGCACCTATCGTGGGGCAAACATCGATTCTGATCACTACATTTTGATGGTTAAGGTGTCCCAAAGACTTTCCATTGTTACCAACATTCGGTACCGTCGCCCGTCACGGTACAATCTAGAGCGACACAAGTTACCTGAAGTCGCTACTGAGTACGCGCAATGCCTTGAGGCTGCGCTACCAAGTGAGGAAGAGCTAAACGAAGCCCCTCTTGGGAACTGCTGGGATAGCGTTAAAGCAGCCATCAACAGTGCAACGGAAGGTGTCATTGGGTTCGCTGAAAGAAGTCGACGTAACGACTGGTTCGACGAGTAATGCCAGAGCATGTTAGAGGAGAAGAATTCTGTCGAAATGTGAAACGATATAGACAGAAACGAAGACAGCAAACCCACTTTTACCGGGATAAGAAGCACCGCCTGGACGAAATGGAGGGCGAGGACATGGAACAGCTGCATCGTTCTCAGGAAACGCGTAAATTCTTCAAGAAACTGAACGTTTCCCGTATAGGCTTTATGCCGCGAGCCGAACCATGTCGGGATAAAGACGGAAGGATCTTGTCGGTTAAGGTGAACTAGCACTGCAATAAGCACCTGAATGGCGATCAGATGGAATACCAAGACAGTAGGGGTAATAACTTCATCTAGTACGGCGTATAATGATGATGTGTCGACCCCCAACATAGATAAAGTGATGGAAGCCATCCATCAAACAGCTCAAGAACAATAAGGCAGCTGTCAAAGATGGTATCGCAGCGGAGCTTTTCGAGATAGGCCCGAATAGGTTGGCTACCTGTCTGCACCGGCTGATAGTCAAGGTCTGGGAAACAGAACAACTATCAGAGGAGTGGAAGGAGGGAGTAATATACAAAAAATGACACAAGTTGGAATGTGAGAATTATCGAGCCTATAAGGTACTTACTCAGATCATCTTTCACTGTCTTTCGCCGCTAGCAACTAGATTCGTGGGAAATTATCAAGTCGGTCTCGTGGACGGGCGATCGACAACAGACCAAATCATTATGCTGCGGCAGATCCTCCAAAAGTATTGCGAATACCAAGTCCCTACGCACCACTTATTCATAGATTTCAGGGCTGCGTACGATACTATCGACCATGAAGAGCTATGGAAAATTAGGGACGAAACGGCTTTCCCAGGAAACTGACAAGCCTGATTAAGGCCACGATGGATGGTGCACAGTGCTGTGCGAGGATATTGGGCGCGTTGTCGAGTCGATTTGAAATACGCAGAGGACTTTCGCGTCTCCTGTTCAGCATCGCACTAGAAGGTGTTACGAAACGTGCGGGCTTTAACGTGCGGTGCACGATCTTTTATAAAACGAGCCAATTTATCGGTTTCGTTGATGACGTTAAATTTGTCGGAAGGTCGTTCCATGCGGTTGCTGAGCAGTACAGCAAACTGAAACGTGAAGCAGTGAAGGTTGGATTTGTGGTGAACACGTCTAAAACCAAGTATCTGTTCGTAGGAGGAACGGAGTACGATCGAGCTTGCATAGGCAATAGTGTGGTAGTCGATGTGGACAAGTTCGAGATGGCAGACGAATTGGTATATTTCGGGTCGTTGATGACCTGTAGCACAGAAATTCGCGGACATGTTATTGCCGGAAGTCGTGCTTACTACGGAATCTGCAGATCCTAAGATCTGGTAGGCTTCGCCCCCGTACCAAATGGACCATGTACAAAACGCCAATAAGACCGGTAGTCCTCCACGGGCACGAAATGTGGACATGGACAATTCTCGACAGGCACTTGAAAGCACTGGCCGTTTTTAAATGTCGTGTGCTCAGGACCATCTTTAGTGGTGAATGTGAGAACGGTGCATGAAGGAGAAGGATGAACCACGATCTGACGCAGCTCTTCGGTGAACCCGGTATCCATAAAGTTGCTAAAGCTAGAAGAATCTAATGGGTGGGACATGTGGGAATGCAAGACAACGCCGCAAAAATTCGCTTCGAGTCCGGTTGCTACCAGACGCAGAGGTGTGCAGTGTGCTCGATGGTTAAACCACGGAGAGACGAGCAACCACGAACCGAGTTTGTTGACGGAACGTTGTTATGCAGGTGAAATCTTTAAAGACATTGCACCAGGATAAAAAAGTCATAAGTTATAAACGTGTTTAAGACCTCGCTGCCAAATATTAGAGTACAATTACAGGACTAGTGCAACGATCCTACTGACTCTAGCAACCCCTCCTAACCAAGATTTGAACATACGATAATGACTTCGAGATTCAATCGCATCATTTTGCCAGACAAATGGTTGGCATTCATTCGTTTATAATATTTTACAGTAAATAATGGAGAGTTACGTCATAAAACTATAATGATCATATTAGCCGTTTTAGACTACAATTACGTTCGAGTCCACTGGAATTGCTTGATTTGTTTGTTTGGTTCAACTGAAAGTAGGAAGGGCTTGTGTGTAACACAGATCGGAAGAGGAAGGAAGGAAGAAATACGATGGGGCTTATTTTGCGTAGGGCGGAGATGGAAGTCTCGTCAAAATCAACGGTAGATTCCTACATCAACATCCTGCAGGAAAATCTGGAAATTTTGCTAATGCAGCCGGGCCTTGAAGAGAAGTCCGGATTTCAGCAAGGCAACGACCCGAAGCATACTGCCAAGAAAACCAAGTCTTTCTTTCGGTCTTGTCGGATCAAACCGCTGGAATGACCTTCTATTTATGGATTCTTATAATGCAACGAGCAAAGGGTTAGGTGTTTTAGGGTTTTAGGGTTAAGCCACCTCCTCCTGCTGACTCTCTTATGTCAAGGAACATGTGCGTCAAGTTTGTTGAAGAACCGTGCAGTCGTTGCGGAGTTATGGCGGAACATACACCCATAAATACTCACATTCCTCGCCACCCCTTGTTAACTTCTTCTCAATATGCACCCCCTTATACTAAGAATAAAACAACGGTTTATAAGACAAAAACGAACGTTTGATTTACGAATTCTTTTCTTCTTTTCTACCACGAAGTAGATTCATAAAATTCGTACATATAAACGAGGGTATATTCGTACGAATGATTATATTCTAAAAAATGCTTCGTACGTTATTAAAAACCCATGATAAATAGTATATAGTGCCATTTTACAACGCAACAAATCTAAGTTTTCTTCAATTCTTAATTCGTCTGTCTTGTCTTATTCTATTATTGTCTGCTGCTCACTAGAATTTTTATAATACCGATACCTATCGGAAAATACCGGAATCGCTTTTATCGCCGAAAAAGCTAATATAGTCGGGAGTCAAAGTTAAATTGGTTTGTCATGGCCAATGCAAACTATCGGAACCAACATGACTGTATAAGAAGCAGATCCTAATTGCACAAGTCTCTTCTTCTTCTGCACAATCTTCACAGACCAATCTCGTCGATAATTAGACAGAAAATAACCAGAAAATAACATCAATGCGTTATGGTGCAAAATGTGCTACGAATGTGTTCTTGTACCAAATACGAATCATTCGTAATAACAACAGTTGCGGTAGAAAATAAACTTACGAATGTGTTTAACTGGTGTGAAATGTTCTTCATAAGCTACGATTATAATTTTACGAAAAATTTTTCTAAATTAATACGAAATTACGTTCTCAGATGTCCCGCACCCGCTTCAGTATCGATTTACTCCGAAAAGCCATGGGTATAATCATCCTTAAGAACTCGACTCATATTTATCGACAGACATCGCAGCCGGTTATTAGAGTACAGGACGAGCTAGTGCAACGATGCTACTGACTCTATAAAAGCACCACCCAGCCGAGATTCGAACATACGACGACTGGCTCGTTAAGCCAACATTCTACGTCAAAAGTAAATAAAAATAAAAGCATTTTTATTAAAAATAGAAAATTTAATCGAGTCACAACTGCACAAGCCCTAGTACGAGGAAAAAAACTTGCCAGTTAAAACATTCCGTACCGACAGACGATACTATAAGACCCCTTCTCTACTGTCGCTCCGATCGCTAACAATCTAATTTCCTGCCAGGGACGGGCCGAGGGTGAATCCGTCGTATCATGTGTATGACGCAACGTAATGTGGCACACATATGCCAACTCACACAGTCCAACATCCGATACCTACCGCTGACTTGACATCCTTTTTCGTTGACAACTTCCGGTGGAAAATTTTGGCTGGTTCGGTTTCGTTATCACTCTCGGAAGACTCGTCTCCGGTGCGTGGACTACCCGGCGCTTCGGCCATTCCTTTACAGTGCCAACCACTCAGGTATGTCACTCACTAACCACCACCGTCCTCCGTCTATAGCTTGTAACGTGCTGGCTGGCTAGTTGTTTAGATCGGCCAGGGCTGTGCAGGTGATGAATTACACCGAAAGGCGCTAATTTTGTTTACATTTCTCCACTCACACCACTACTGTAGACAGAGAACTAAACCCTCCCGCTAGGAACGCGATTATCTCTCACTAACAGCACTAGGGATGTCCTCCTGTTCAATGGATGTTTTGTTTGTGCAGCTTCCGACACGCTAGCTTTCGCGCTCTCTCCGTATGTTGGATTCTCACAAATTGGACACTCTTTTTGTTTATGTCCTGATAAGTATACTGGTTTCTTTATTTTGTGTGACACAGCTTAACGCTATCGTTTTGTCATCCGTTTAGATTATCACTTTTTCTTTCTTTTTTTCAATGCAATCCATTTTTCATCGCCGACGCGTGATGCACCGGGTGGCACCATTACGACCATGGTCCCCATTTTTGGCGGTTCTCATCGTTTGGAAAATTTGCTGAATCCCGTCAGCTCCGAAGTTCTCACTCATCACACCCGAATGTTGAACGGTGTTTGCTTAGCTTACACACTAGCGTGATGAACACAAAATTTTGTAAATTTGTTTGCGCACTACAGTAGAGCAGCTAAATAGAATTCGATTTCAAACTGGAAAGAGACTAGCTAAAATTTGTATAAATTCTAGTTTTTTTTGCAGCGTTTTCCTGCATGTTCTAGGGTTGACTCTCTCTTCTCCCTTGGTTGACTACGGGCACAAAATCACTCTTCTTTGCACAGTTTCCGTTCTGTGCTGCAGTTCTTCAGCATCCGCAAAAAAACTCATCGAATGGTTCACAGCACAATAAACTTCGTACACATTTTAGTATCACTGGTTAATTTTTGAAGGCTCCCGTGCCCAATGTTTGGCAGTAATTCCACCTGCTGCACACGCAAACTTTTGTCTCTTCTTATTTTAATTTCAGGAGAAAAGCAAAACTGGATCTGCTCCTGCGAACGCCTTAAGGAGGACTAGAACACACTAACCAATAACCCAGGAAGGACTACACGGCACTGAGGAAAATGAAAAAAACGCGTCACTATCGCCACCGACCGCACTATTACACTACACTAGTAATTAGATTGAGCGATTGCGAACCGATTTTCCATGTTTTAATACTATATGCTGTGGGGCTTTGGTTTGGTCTGGAGGAAGGAAAAACTGAAATTTCGCACCCGAGCAGCAGCCCTTCCACCCAATAACAGGCGAGCGCTCTCCGGTAACTTGCTAGCTGGAGTCTCCCCTGTTCTTGCCAGTGCTGGCTGGTTTGGAGATGGGAAAGCTAACGCGTCTCTCTGGTGTGGCCCGGTACAAGGATATGTACGGCTGTGCGTTGCTCCTTCTGTGTTGGTGTACACAAAACCGTGGGTACGACCGGTCATACCTAATCGGAATGAAGTCAAAGCGAGAGAAGGAAAAAGAGAGTCTGCGTATCGTCACTACCAAACCAACACAGCAATTTGCACAGCAAAGGACACCCATACTCGCGTGTGGCAAATGCTAAAAGGATCCGCTTGTAGCACGGTGGGATATTTCTGCACGGTCTCTATCGGCGCTTGCCGCCCCGTTCGACCGGTTTCAGTAAACGCTAGATGTGGTAACAATAGAAGCAAACTCGCAGGGTGGCACACGGTAAGGAAAATCTGCCCTACCTAGCTCACATGCCACAGTTTTGACCCTCGCGCCATCCACCACCCGGGGAGCATGCGGCCCCGCCTAGTGTCGCGTCGTTGTCATCTTCTCTGTCCATCCGGCATGCATTCTGGTCCGCAGCGTACGCACTGCTACGATGGCATGTACGTGAACATGCTTTACGGTTGTAATCCAGAAAGTGCGGGGGTGCAGCATAGTATCACCGTTGAGTAAGTTAGTTCAGCGGGGAAAGGGGGCACTCGACAGGGAAGGGAACTTTAGTTGTTGTTTTTTTGAGTTCTCCATGTAAAGAAAGTTATTGTCAGCTGATTGAGCTTGCTACAGATGCTGGAAGAATCAAGTTGTTCAACTTAGGCGTTCGTCTTCCAATAAAAATGAAGCTTTTTGGTTCTATATTGCTCACCAGTTGATCAATTCCGTCCTCAGAAACACTATGTCACTGGATCTGGAACTGGTTTTAAATTGAACAAAAAGTAATCACAGTATCCAGGCTACAGTAGTCCCCCGAATAAGGTGGTGGATGGTGCTGTACGCCCGCGGCGATTTCTTAATTGCCCATTGACCATAAAGTTGATTTTTGGTACATTTTTAGTAATTGCTATAACCTATCCAACTACCAAAAATCAACTATATTGGTTAATGAACAGCTGAGATATCGCGTTGGACGTAGTGCACTACCCATTGCCTTATTCGAGGGATTTCTGTATTTTATCGCAGAAAACTTACTGTATTAAACCGAATATAGATAGATCTTTGAAGGTAATTTACTTTTTGGCGTATCTGGGAAAGGACATACTGGCCCCAGCTCCTTTTTTTTACTTTTCTTATAAAAATAAAAAAAAATAAAAAATTCTCTGAAATCCAAAAAAAATCCAAAATTTTTCCAAAACATATTTCTCCTGGAATATTTATAAAATTTACGTGGATTTTCATTAAAATTAGTTTGAAGTAAGTTTGACACCAAATACATATATATTAAAAAAACGAATAAATAGTTTCATCTCTCTTTATCAATGAATTCTATTAAGGAGGTACCGTCGTGTGGGGCTTCTTATGACATTTTTTTTAAATTTTCTGACTTTAAGAAAATATAACTTTCGTAATGATGGGTATATTGCCACAATTTTAATGTATATTCATTGTGTATGTATATACAACACTTAAGCAAAATATTGATACTGTTACGGGGAACTAGAGAATAAGATAGTCGCATAGTCCACTAACGGTTTGACGCGACTTTACTAAAACTTCGTCTCATAGGCACAAGGCTTCAGGACGCCAAGGGGCTGGGGGGATAGATATGCCGAGATGATGAGTGTGTACATTGGAATGAGAGTTTTATACAACAAAAAAAAGGAAAGAGGCAAAGTCCCAATGATTGCGCGTGCTCAAAACGATCGGCTTCGAAAGAAGCCAAATGATCGTAGTCACGCTTGTGGCCACAGCAAAAGCTCTCATTCCAGGGTACACATCCTAGGGACCGTGCAATAATTACGTAAGGCCTTTTTCCTCATTTTTGAACCCCCCCTCCCCCCTATATAAGATTTTGTAAGATTTTGGCCAATCCCCCCTCCCCCCCGTACAAATTCTTAGTAAGATTTTTTGAAACATCAAAATTCAAGTTTTATTTAAAAAGATAGACATTGAAAGAATATTGAAACAGTCAACAAAGTTCAAACAAGTTCATAAAAACCAAAGTTCAAACAAATTCAATAAAAAAAAAACAAATAATATCAATTATCTATTGTAAATCTCTTAATGGCCCCCTCACGAACAGAACGTATTTCAGCATTGAGGTTGTCAATAAATGTTGGTGCATGCTCAGAAACTCACTAGCATTCACTTAATTCGCATTGATCCAATCTAAATCGTCTGAAAACGTGTCCTCGTCAAGTAGTATACAAAGAACTTCATTGCCTCTTCTAGATGACACGCGACATGGTTTTATGTTGGAATTGGCACTGCGTTGCGTCTAATGTACAGATCTGTAAAGACCGCGGTTTCCTTTGAAGCAAAAGACTGACCCCACTCTGGCCACATGCGGCAGGCAAGATATTTGGGAACTGAAGAACAATATATCCTAAGAAACATTTTTGTTGTATAGTAGGTTATCAAGCACTTGTTCCATTGGTACAGCTATACATTAATTGCGTAAGCTACTTTTAAACAAAAATATTTCTCGTGATATCATAAGGGATTGCGGCTGCCTTGCGGGATTGAGATAGGAAATTGCAACGAAATATGTTGGAATGATCCCGGGCAATCTGTAGAAACGAATTTGGTGAATTTTACATCGTTCTGCATAAATAGTATGAGCACCAAAGCGCAAGTGGATACAGTTTATACTAATTTGAAGGCCGCTTTTGACACCGTTAACCCTCTAACGGGCAACATCGTAAAAACGATGCGATCAAGCTAATGACTATTTTATCATGAAAGTAAACTCAAAAGAACCTTAACTTCTGATTTTCATACAAAAATAATTATCTGGAGCAGCGCTAGCGTACAAAAAGTCCAATTTCACTTTTTCGTTTTTCATGCCTAACGCTCTACCCAGATATTTTTTCTATTCAAATACATTACAAAATTGAAATAAAGCATGAAATTTACTCATAAAAAAATTTAAGGTCATTCATTTTGTTCTAGATATCCTTTTTCTCCAAAAGTAAAAGTGGGAATATTCGCGCATTAATTATTTTAGAAATTTTTCGGAATTTTTGTTTTTGAAAGATGGTAACTTTTAAATGCATAGTCAGGATGTTGCGATATTACTATCAAAATGTCAAGAAACCTATTCTGAACACATTTTGCATATTGTCAACTCAAAACAAATTTCGTATGCAACTCTGGAGCACCAAAAGCGAAGGCCGTCTACAGACGGCCTTACCCGTTAGAGGGTTAATCATACTATTCTTTTAAGCAAGTTGGAGAAACTTGGTTGTACCACAAGATTGTGCAGATGGTTGGAAACTGACCTTACGGATAGGCAACTCTTCGTACAACTTGGCAACTGCCGGCCTGCCGCGTTTACAAATGGTTCTGGTGTGCCACAGGGTAGCAATTTGGGATCATTGCTATTCTGTATCTACATAAATGATGCAGCGTTACTACTCAATGAAGATGGAAGGCTTTTCTTCGCTGATGATCTGAAAATCTATCTTGAAGTCAGAAGAATCGAGGACTGCAGAATGTTGCAGAAGCTTCTGGACTTGTTGAGTGACTGGTGCGTAAGGAATCAATTGTTACTGAGTGTGGAGAAATGTTGCGTCATCAGTTTCCATCGCACTAGAAGCGCAATAGAGTTCGATTACGAAATTTCCGGATCAAAATTGAATAGGATAGAACAGGTGAAGGACCTTGGAGTATTACTTGACGAGAAACTCACCATGAAGTCCCACATTTCTGCCATCGTTGACAAGTCCAATCGTAGTCTTGGGTTCATATTTAAGATTGCTGGTGAATTCAATGACCCGATCTGCTTCAAAGCTCTCTATTGCTCTATTGTACGGTCAACGCTGGAATTTGCGAGCATCGTTTGGAACCCGCACGAGTTTGTCTGGTCCGCCAGACTGGAAAACGTACAGCGAAAATTTGTTCGACATGCACTTCGTCACCTTCCGTGGAGGGATCAGCAAAACTTAACACCGTACGAAGACCGCTGTCGTCTGTTGGGTTTAAGCACGCTAAGTCGACGTAGAGAGGTTTCGCAATCGTTGTTTGGCTGCAAGCTTTTAACTGGCGAATATGATGCACCGGACATCCTATCGCAAATCGGACTCTACGCACCTTCAAGAGTCTTACGACCCAGAATGATTCTACAGGAAGACTCCTATTCAACGCAATATGCTGCCAACTCTCCCATCGCTTCCATCATCAGACAATTCAACTGCTTTGCTGACCTTTTTATTTTTGACGAACCATCACGCATTTACCGCTAACGAATTCGTGCACTTGACAATGTAAATACTGACAATTAAGTAACTTTTAAGTATTCATTTAGAATCAAATTGTACTATGAATTATACGAATAAATTATAAATTATAAATAATAGCATAAACCGATGACATCAGAGACTCTGGAACAAGTAGGCCAACTGCTGTTTCCTTGAGTGGACAAGGCTAAAATACTCAGCAGGTTGCTATGCATTTCCTTGCAGCATGAAAGATTTCGACACTTCACAACTTACCTCATCAATTTAAAAATTTTTGTAACAAATAACATAAGTTGCTATTAAAAATGTGACTTTTTCATAATTTTTTCGTGTGTGAAAATCTTACGTAAGAAATGATTAAGCCCCCCTCCCCCCCAAATAAGATTTTGTAAGATTTCGCGGAACCCCCTCTCCCCCCATAATGCCTTACGTAATTAGTGCACGGCCCCCTAGGTTAAGGCGGCGAGGCGACGAAGGCGGTGAATGCAGCAGACCACTCACCCTAATGAGTTGATCCTGAATCTCCACCGAATTCGTACCCGAACCTGTACTAAAAAAGCACCCCCGAAGAGAGTTGGATCCCGAATCAGCACCCGAGCTCGCACTCAAAAAAATCACCCCCGAAATGATAAGATCCCGTTCAGCAGTGAGATTCCTTCCTTAACCTTCGAGAAGAGAACACGTATGGTACGTCCGCGTTGTTCGCAGGTTTAATCGAAAATGAA
Source organism: Sabethes cyaneus (assembly GCF_943734655.1). Taxonomy (NCBI): domain Eukaryota; kingdom Metazoa; phylum Arthropoda; class Insecta; order Diptera; family Culicidae; genus Sabethes; species Sabethes cyaneus. The sequence continues at coordinate 63,617,101 of NC_071355.1, forward strand.
CCACATGGTTTCCATAAGTTTAATTACACGACCGGAGTAAAAGTGCAATTCCGCGATCAGTTGAGTAACAGATTGGTGACCGAAAAACTAATGTTATTCGCACGAGTTGAAGACGGTGGTCGATAGTACGGTTTAGAAAATCTCTCGTCCCTCCAGGCAACGAGAAGCACGTGTTCTGGGAAGATGAATGTCGCCGAATCAGTGAATACGTCTGCAAAAAACTACCTGACCACAAGGGAAGTGTAATTGATCATTTGTGTAAACCGTTGTGATCGGCTAATGATTCGGATAAGCCGTCGAGGAAGTGAAGGACCGGTAGGTCCCTGAATATTATCAGCTCCGGGGTACCCGTTGAAGAACACGTGGTGCCATAGTGCTGCAGGTGATGAAGAGTGAACTAGCCGTAGGATTGGTCGATAAAAGAACGTAGAGGCAGGTGTAGTAGTGTTACGGACGGAGGAGTAGTGACCGACTCGAGACGGCTTTCTTGGTTTCCGGCGAAAGGTGTACGGGTGGATCTCGTGTAGAGGTGCAGGACGGTGACGGTGTGGCGCGTTCGGGGAGATTGGTGGTGTCGACGGTAGCAGCAGTCAACGGTTCAACGGTGGCCCCATCGATAATGTGTGCACGTGCAAGATACGATGGTTTATAATATATGTATTAAATGTATCGGAACGGTGTTTTCTTAAATTGTTGGTTGAGAAATAAGTTGATTTCAGGTGGAATCCCGCAGAGTAGAGAAGAGCTACCGGTAAGTCAGTTATTAATGGTGAACATTTGCTCATATGGTGTGCGAAAAAGTATCTAAAAAGGCAGGTCAGAAGCTAACCGGTAACAATATTAGCTAAAAGCTTAAAAAATAAAAATTTTGTTTCCATAGCGATTAAAAAATCTCCTTTAGAGATAGCTGTGGGCTACTTTTGACACCTCTAAGCAAATGAATAAATTCCATTATAACAACAAAATTATTTGGTCAAATTATGATTAGTTTTAAAGAATTAATTAAGATTCATATATATCTAGATAATTTCTATTAATTGATTTTATTTTATTTAGAAGAAAACCAAATTTGAGTTAGATTATATTCTTCACAACGCGACCGTTTTGGACTGTTCGCTTGTTGGCAGTTTTAGATTAAATTTTCGTATCTCGTTTAGGTATTTCATCTGGCGAAACACTTTTCCAGGGAGTACTTTCAATTTTTTCTTTGATTTAGAGCAACCAATGACATCGTCCCAGTGACTCTTTAGAAATTCCTTGAATGATTCCTCAACCAAATCGCTCTCAACGTTCTCCATGGTACGATACCACACTTTCTGAAACCTGAAACTAGGATACGGCTAATATGTGGTGCTAGTGCTTTCAACAGCTCATTTATTAGACTTCCGAGTTGGATTTTTGGTAACGTTGATTCTTTGACGCGCGCCATCGCCCTATAATTTTTCGCTTCAATGGAGCAAAAACTATGGAGCGACTATTGTTAGCTTTACGATAATTCCGCACCATTTTTTCAACCTAGAAGAAGTAAACGAATATAACTGTGCAATATGGTTGCTAACGAAATATTGAGCACTTTGAGATTTTCTCAAAAAATCAATTGATTCCGATTTGAAATTTACACAACAATTTCCAGAATATGACAAGAAAAGAATATAAATTTGAATTTGATTGATTTGAATATAAATTGAGATATTACCGTTATCTAGAATAGCGTGAACAATGTTTACACAGAAAAAGTTCCAGTAGCTGATGATTACCTCCGTGCGACTTTCAGAGTTCTTTTTATTTTGACAAACAGCGGCGGTAGATTTTTAAAACTAATTTACGCCTAGAGGAAGATTAAATGTTGTTTCATAAAATGACATGGATGTGGTATGACATCTATCAGGCTTTCTCTTGAAATTAATTAAAAATTTAAAGTGTCCAAAGTCCAAAGTTAAGTTTTTCAACTTAAAAAATAGAACTTTAGACTTAGGTTTTATCGGCTCATCAGTCAGAAAAAAAAACAAACGAAATTAAACTTTGCCCTAACGTTTCAACATTATATTATGTCTTTTTCAAAGGGCTGTAACGGAAAGGGGTACACAAAATATATATGGGATTACATTAATCGGAAACATTTCTTACAAACAAATTTTTCTCAGTGTACTTACATAGCTATTCGTTTTGTCGTATTATTGTTTATGTGGGTATCGTCATTGTGCGTCAAATGTATCGTCCTGTTATAAGAATTGCCAAAGGTTTCTTAATATATTAACGTATAGTGTAGACGAAAAAACTCACATGCATATAAATAAAAACGTACACTAACATCACACACTAAACTATTCTGCTCATACCGCCATCACATCATTCATGCAGCGGTTTGTCCTGCGTTCTGTTTGTTATTGTTGACAATGGTGTGAAAGATGCCGGCGTATGTTGTACTAAGGCCTGCGATGTCACTTCTCTTGTTGACTGTGTTGGTGTTTGTCAAATATTAAAATATAGATTTTTTTTATTTCGAATGACTGACTTTTTTCGGCTGGTGCTTCTGTGGGTCTGAGGAAAAAATTGGACTGGAATTCGTTTGTAATTGGCTACACAGATCTTTCAGCCTAGGTAAAGAGGAACGTTATACAAACCTAGTAAGCGTTGCTTCAATGACCCTCTCTTACCTAATTTCCACTCTTCACGCCTTATTCCACTCTGTTTGGATATTATGAACATCTTTCATTTTATTACTTTCTTCTATCGTTCCCTCTGTCTAATGGAAAGATTACCGTTATAAAAATAATTAATTGATGCGCAAGACAAGAACAAGAACAAGACGCTCTTTCATTGCCAGAGGGCGAACTTGTCAATTATCAATCGTTTTTCGCAGCATGCATGGCAGAGAAAATTCCAAGCAATCGAGCGGAATCGGAAACAATAGGGGAGTATCGTCGTGGTTGGGCCACGTTTTGGAATTCGCCCATAACTTTCGTTTCAAAAGGAATTTTGGAAATCTAAATACATCGTTGCAAAGGTCTAAGAATATTTCCGGAAAGTTTTGAACTGATTGCTTGAAAAATAAAAAAGTTATAGGAATTTGCGTGAAGACAAAAAATGTTGTCATAGTCGGGCCATGTTGTACAGGTTGGGTCACCGCAGAAATTCTAAGACATACATATTGAAATTCTATATAGAGACATGAAAAGAATGAATCCCGTGAACAACGGCTCATATAGGTACAAATATCCTATTTTTAATTACATTTTTGCGAAATTTTGGCGATCTTATAAAAACAATATTGCTACAATTCATTCATTCCGAAGTGTACAACTACAATGAAAAAAAAAACAACAAAAATCTAGGTTTTTATCGTATTAATTTTGCTTTATTTCATCACATTTTACATGCCTGACATTCTCTAGCGATTATTGCGCTTCTGCGCTTAAAATGGTGGCCCAACCATGACTGCTCAAGTGGCCCGACCTTTACAAATAGCGCTGTTTTAGTATTTCACCTTAGCCTTCCCAAACATCTTACGGGAGGGGATTTTTCTATAGTCTTCGTGTGCAGCACAACACACTTCATACATTTCAAAATTTATCTCGATAATTGCATTTCATGAATCATTTCTTGAAGTAAAGTTCATTGCGCCTGGAAAACTTTTTTTGGAAGATTTAGTCACTGAATTCAGTACGGGTGTTTTGAATACACGATTGAAACTCACAATATTGTGAAAAGTTAGCTATCACAGTAAGAAGTTTTACAATAGTTGTATCATAGATATCATGAGTTACTAAAACTGTAAAATCGTGATGGCCCGACCATAACAGTGGCCCGACGATAACGACAATACCCTACCTAATTCCATTCAGTTCCTTGATATTAAGAGAAAGAAAATAAGCGTGGAGTATCTTTACCAATAAAGATTAAAAGATACTACAGACCATCGGAGATAAACTAATAGCATTTAGACCAGAATCCAGATTGAATTTGACCAGGGATATAGCACCTAAAACTACAGTTGTAAGATCAGAAACTAAAAACCACGTGACCCCGCCCGCGCCTCCTAGCTGTTCTACACGGAAAGAAATCCGATTCTAATACCATGAATAAAACCATGAAATCAAAAGTTTGGATTGCTGTGAAATCAAAACTAAACTGCCATATCAGGTAATACAAAATCATGACCTTGTATTGTGTTGTACCGCAAGAAGCTCGCGATACCATGGTTATTATTCATGGTGTATTTTCATAAAACATAAGAAAATCCTGAAATCTTGAGTCACTTTGCTCATTTTGGATATTGAATTTCTATCCATATACTCAATTATACAAATTGAAGTATTTCTTGGTGTGGTCACCTGGAGGCGCTAGGTAGCGGCTGGGTAGCGGCTAGAGATGGCTAGAGTTACGTTGGGTGCATGTTCCTAGATGCCTTCTCCATTTCATACCCATTGGATACACCGATGGAAGAACAGAAAAACATAGATCAATGGACAGGACAGACTTCTGAATAAGACAGATCGATGGACAACCCAGATCGAAGGACCAGACCGACCGGTGGACAAGACGTACTGACAGACAGGTTTACAAGCAAGCCAGACCGATAGTCTTACTTACTTATGTGTCCATGTCGGCCGGTTCGGCAGAACAAAGGGAAGAAATCTGACATATCCACTGCTGACGGTTACCTGTCATGGCTTTTACCAGTCGCCAGGAAAGGTTCTTGACTACAGCCCGGATGTCGTTGGCTAAGCTGCGTCGCCATGAGCCTCTGGGTCTGCCTCTTCTACGCTGTCCTTGTGGATTCCAGTCGAGTGGTTCTCTGCAGACCTCGTTCGCTCCTTTCCTCAAGGTGAGTCCGATCCACTTCCATCTACGTTTACGAATTTCTGTGGCTATCGGCCGTTGATGACATCGACGATGGAGTTTCTCATTGGATATCCAGTTGTCAGGCCACCAGACACGAATGATATATCGCAGGCATCGGTTAATGAATACCTGCAGTTTTTACGTTGTCTCCGTTGAGACGCACCACGTTTCGCAGGCATACAGTACAGATTTAACGTTTGAATTAAAGATTCGGATTTTTGTACGTAGAGTGATCTGGTTTGAGCACCAAATGCTTCGAAGACCTGCAAAGGTACCCCTGGCCTACCTGATCCGTGTGGCTATATAAGGCTTGGTACCACCGTCGGGCGTTGTCTTGCTACCAAGTTATTGAAAGGCGTCTACCTGCTCAACTTGTTGTCCCGCTACTGTAAAGTTGGTGGAATTGTCTGTGTTCACTACCATCGATTTAGTTTTTGCGACATTTTCTGTGAGATCTGCTGCCTGGGAGCTCTCGGAGAGGTCGTCTAACTTGCTCTGTATATCGTTTCGGCATTGTGCGAGCAAGACAATGTCGTCGGCTAGGTTGAGGTCATTTAGCTGCTTCATCGTTAAAGGATTCCAAGGCAATCCTCGATTTGGTCTACTGTCAATTACTTCAACTAATATCTCATCCATAACGATGAGAAACAGAAGCGGTGATAAAATGCAGCCCTGTCTCACGCCAGCAGTAACACTTATGGGGTCGGACAAGACGCCGTCGTGCAAAACATCTCACGAGAACGCCTCGTTCTGAGCCTCGATGAGATAGACTAGCTTATGGAACTCCTCTACGCCTAAGTGCGTCCCAGATGTTTTCGTGGTCGAGTTGGTCACCTTTTCGAAGTCAACAAACACAAGCAGAAAAGAATCCTGGAGTTCGTTGATCTGCTGCAATATAATGCGGAGCGTTGTAATATGGTCTACACATGATCGGTCAGAACGGAATTCAACTTGCTGCCGCCGGAGAGTAGCGTCGATCTTCTCCTGGTTCCGGTTAAGGATTATCTTACAGAGTGCTTTGAGAGTAATACAGAGCAACGTGGTGCACGCCCGTTACCACATTCAGTTAGGTCTCCTTTCTTAAGGACTTTGACCAATATGCCCTGCATCCAGTCCACCGGAAAAGTTGCGGTTTCCCATATATTGCTGAAAAGCTGATGCATCATCTGGGCTGACAAAGATGGGTCAGCTTTGAGCATTTCGGCTGAAATACGATCTATCCCTGGCGCTCTATTGGATTTCATACTCTTGATGGCTGCTACAATTTCATCCAGCGATGGCGCCTCCGAGTTGACGTGATTAATTCGACGAACTGTAGGCGTCATACGCTGCTGGTTTTGTTGGCCTCTGACATTTGAAACTCGGAAGAGTTGTTCAAAATGTTCAGTCCATCGCTAAAGCTTTTCTGTACGGTCAGTCAGTAGCTGACTAGCTCTGTCCTTTAGCGGCATCTTTGTATTCATCCTGGCACCACTAAGGCGGCGAGAAATATCGTACAACAAACGGATATCATCATTGGTGACGGCGGTTTCTCCTTGTTCGGCTAGGAAGTTAGTCCAGGCTCTTTTGTTCCGCCTACAAGCACGTTGACCAGCCCTTTTCATTTCGGCGTAACGTTGGCGGGCAGCTGTCTTAGCCGATCTGGTCCGCGCTCGCTCAATGCCGGCTTTCGCCTCTCTCCGCTCGTCGTTCTTCCTCCAAGTTTTATCCAAAATCCACTCCCTCCGGCCGCTGCGCGCTTTGCCGAGGGTTTCATCACTGGTCGTCTGGCAACTCCGAGGCTCGGGATTCAAGTTGTTCGACAAAAGCCCTTTTCACCACAGGATTCTTCAATCGGCGGACGTCGTAGTGACACCCAACTTTCTCCTCCCGTCGTTGGACACGTGCGACGTGCAAACGTATCCTAGCGATAACAAGATGATGGTTAGATGCGATATCAGCGCTGGGTTTGTTTCGAACATCAAGAAGGCTTTTCCGCCATTTTTGGCTGATGCACATGTGATCGATTTGGTTTTCTGTTCGGCTGACAAGCTACGAATAACGCTGTAGACTCATTGACTTAGAACCCATTGAGTTAGTACCCCTGCATATTCATACCGTCTGTATTGGAAAGCTTTGACATACACACGTAAATAAATCCGGTAAAATTTGATCGAATTCTAAACAGCTGATGGTTCGGTAAAATTACGGTTATGCATTTCGACGATTACGGACCTTTCGTAATGTTCGGGGGAAAAAATTAAACGAACGTTCAGCTGCTTAAATTTAGGTAATATATTACCGAACTCGGTACTTTTTTTAGTGTGCACAAGTCCGGATTCGTACCTTGCACAATAGTTACTTTTTATACGTGCGCATCGACAGCAACGTTTCGACTCTTTAATTTTTTCTTCAGGGAATGTTACAATATGGTTCATGTTAGCAGTCACGTAGCCAGGATTTTCGTTTGGGGGCCTTTATTTTTTATTATTAGAGAGGTTTTAAACTAAAGAGGTTCATCGCCTCGACTCCTCAGGGGGACGGGGAGTATTACAAGCCATTATGCAGCAAATCATTTGTTTATACAATATATTTGATGATTATGTGTGTGTATTCCATACTTGACGTTTGTGGTTTTCTTCAAATGTAACAATTCCTTCCGATCCGAAGACCGGAGCCACAGCCGTATACTAGAAGAAAAGCCAGGTATCTCCTACCCTGACTAAACGCAGTGCAGAGCCAGACAAGAAAGACAGTCTTCCCTTCTAGCTGGATTTACTTAGGTTTTATTTTCCAATCTGCGAGAAACTCATTATACAGCAGAAAAGCGTACATTCCGCACTTGAAATTACATACGAATAGGAATCCTTTTAACTAAGACGTATAGTTAAAAATAATAACCCGGCAAAATGGCATTTCTCCCCGGTAATGACAAACCCGCATAGTCAGCAGCGGAAACGTTCGCCATTAGGAAAAGTATGTTTTGCTGTTACCCTGCTGCCTGCCGCATTCCGAACCGTGCGTCGGTCGTCGGAACGGTACGGTGACGCACCGCGGGAGGTTCCCGGCATAGCCGGGTCGAAGCATACTTTACATTTACTCTGCTCTGCATCAGGTCCTCATTGCGAGCAGGCGACACAGGCGACGAAATGAATCACTTTCCCGCTAGCGCGTGTGTTGTGCGTACAGTGCAGATTTGTAGAATAAGGATTTGGAAAATTCCTTAAATTCTAATCATGGCTATGATGTATGACGTCATCTAGGTGTTTTCTAATGAAATAGTCCTGATTTTTCGGAGACTGTAACTTGATAGATTCTCTCATTACTTCGACTACTTAGCTTTTTCTTTATCTTTACCTTTACTACTCAGACTTTTTTAAAAACACCTTATTCGTATTTTTTCGGATTGGGTTTTGACTTAACTGAGTTGGATTTTGCTTTACAGCGTATGTTCCCTAAGAAACGTATTTCAGAAATCTTCACTGTATGCTCACTAGCAAATCACAGCCCATGGCTAACGGGTAAGATATGTAGTAGGTATCTATATACAGCAGGAGAAAGAAAGTGCCTCTCGTCGCTTCGCCTATTGGGTCACCTTTTGCCAGGATAGTTTCTTCAAGTTGACTACTTCACTCATATGCTAGTGAAACTCAGCTCGATACTGAAAAGAACACCTGAACAAGATGTGTGCCAACAATTCTGTCTTGGTACCTTTTTGTTAAAGGAAACACAAGTTTATTGAATTAAATTTCGCTTGCTGATGTGTTCGGAAAAAATACATTTTTGTGATAACTTAGTCGAAAAAAATTATACGAACAATAGAACAATATTTACTTTACGAGAGACCTATTGTAGGAAGCTCAGTAGCATTTTTATGTTGTTACACATAATTCCCTCTCTATGGAAGAAATTTTCACTACTGGATTGGGTAATTTTCAAAATTATTTTATCATCTCGTAAGCGGATATATTCGATGAACCATCAATAAAACACAATATTTGTAAAAAAAATAAAAAATTTTAAAGTAGGCCTCTTAGGCAAAACTCAAAATAACAAACGGCAGTGTTCGTGATATTTTTATTACTAAAAGACAATCAACTAAGAAACAATATTTGAAGAGTTTTTCTTGAGGTAGTATATAGCTTTTCCGACTTTTGCTTGGAGCTTTTAGGCCATTGCAAATCATTTTCAAAGTTTTTGTCACCCCCCTTGGAAATTGGCTTGAAAAATCGGTTGACAAAAAAATAATTTGTAGGATATGAGTAATTTTTTTTTTTAAAATCAATTGTCTGAGGGCTCTACAGCCGGAAAAACTCGAAAAATGAGTGTACGAGTTGAGTTAACGCTTCTAGCACAAAATAGAAATGGAAGTTCATACAGTAAAATTTCCGAAACACGGCCAAAAAAATTTGTTTTGTTTTTGTCTTTTTGTTCGTAGAGTTTTGCATGAAAAATAACAACGTATTTATTAAAAGCAAGAATAGATTTGATTTTCACGTTTAAACTTTAAGTAAAAATGCGAAAAATCCATTTTGTTTTTGCTCGCTCAAAAAATTCTCTTTGGTTTTTTTTCGCCCCCCCCATTCAGTGGCCCAACACCGGAGGGACAAAAACTTTTTTAAATATTTGTAATGGCCTTATTAATGTTAATTAAAATTCATCTTAATTTATTATAAAATACCTTTAGTATAAAATTCGAGTGTGAAATCTTGCGGTTAATATTTGGTGGCACCGGCACATGAACCAAGTGAATAAAAATGTGGATGTTGTCGAGTGATTAAAACACGACAGGGTACAAAGGCCTGGCCGCGTAGCAAGAACGCCGGAAAAATACAGAAACCCGAAAGAGGCCGACGAATTCAAAACAGATCCCACACCGCTTAGATGTGCGCTATCGTAAAAAAATGCAGGTATAGCGAGAATTCGGGACAATAAGAGAAAAGCAGCGAAGACCGAGTGACAGGGAGGCGACTGCTGGATTCGGCAGGAGAACCCCGGAATGTGTATGTTTTTGTTGATGGGATGCCCAAACAATATTGGCTCTTATTGTATTTGCTCAATTAAAATGTAGGCTACAAACCCATTTTCCAAAAACACTTAATAACAATGAACATTGAAAATTAAAAAAAAAAACTTAAATGGAATGCAGCCGTCCCCTAGAATACAAGCTAAGCTAATTTTCAATATGAGCTGGTACCTTGGTAATATTTGCTCTTCTGTTGGGTAATCTCACCACTGCGTCCATTATTTTGAACTATTGTGGTATGCCCCGTTATTTCTTTTGCTGTACGCTTCAGGCTTACCTATCACTCATTGAGGAAGTGGTAGGTTGGTAGCTGGAGCGAGACGAGTGCCAATCGGGGATGACTTGGTTTATAAACCTTGTAATCCTGATCGGCGACGCAAACCAGATCTCCCTAGGCTCTAGTAGGCCCATTTGAGATACTGCAGTCTGCGACTGCGTCCTATTAGTGCTCCACAATTGCAGAGTAAGTGTTCCAAGGCTTTGCTCTCGGTATTACACAGGCGACAAATATCAAATATCTTGCACGAAACCGAGATTCCGAAGATGATATTTACTCGGGCAATGTCCTGTCACCAGACCGGTAAACGTGCTGAGATCTCTCTTATTGAGACTCAGCAGCTTCTGAGTAACCTTAATACTCCGCATTATAATTTTTTTGATTGTTTGAGCGATTATACGGCCATCCAATTGGCCATAATCGTTCGGCTCTCCCAATAATATTTACTATCTGCTGTAGATCTTTTTTTTTTTTGTTAGATTATAGTCACTTTAAAACTTTTAAGGTCATACGTGGGTTCTGCGGGGTTGAGATTTGAACCTGGGTCCTCGGTGTGAGAGCCGTGAATGCTAACCACTACGCCGGGATTGACCCCCTTGCTGTAGATCTGTAGTAGCCTGCATGCCGCAACGAACGACAACGATGCGTAAATTTTGCTGCTTCCCGCGGTATGCTAGTCCGAATCCGAAGTACCTTCTTCCCTCGCAAAGAAATCCACAAGGCCATCTGTAGATCACCAGACCAACGAATAGAAAACCAAATTGACCATATTCTAATCGACGGTAAATTCTTCTCTGATGTTATAAACGTTCGCACCTACCGCAGTACGGTACTAGTTGCAGTCTGCATGCGCTCAAAACTCTTGACGGTGTATAACACACTGGCGAACCTAGCGCTCATTTCTACGGGGGGCCAAAGCCCCACCCTCCCTAGTTCCGCCAATGGTATAACACGCGTCGAAGTCGTACGCCGCGACCCAACATCGAGCAGCTACGAGCAGGGATGATTCCTCCTCAGAATAAAAAAAGAGAAGAGAAAAATTCACACTTTACTCAGTCGCGATTTATGTTGCACCGTTTTGTTTGAACTTTTCTCTTTTTTACTGATCGCGATTGCTCAGCAACCTGCTCATTGTTCTTCTCATTGAGGAATAAACTGAGCAACAAAGTGTAAATACACTTTTTGGCTGCCCATGATATGGCACAAAACAAAACTGTTTAGACTTCTTGCAGCGGCAACAGTACAAAAAATGTTGCATATGACGATGATGGATGATAGATATGGCAACAATGTAATTCCCGTGCCGTTGCTTGCTGCAGTACGAGCGCACAATGAGAATCTAAAGTTTGTTTATATTTCTCTTTATTTTTGGTCTGTTTCTCATTGCGTGGATGTATTTCTCATTTGTGGCAGCAGTTCTGCTCATCGTGTTGAATGAAAAAAGTGGCACTTTTTGCACAATGAGTGAGGAAATGGCAAGCCTGGCTACGAGACACCGGAGATGCCCAGGAATACGCGCGGCAGCTGGAAGCAGCGCTACCAACGGAAGAGCAACTTCGCGCAGCAACTCTTTTTTTAATTTTTTTTAACGAGTAGGGAAATCTGCTCAGCACCTTAGAAGATAAGGTACTATCAGACACCTGAGAAGACAACTCAGGGAGTGGGGTTTGGTATCCCGACCCCCCTAATGGGGTGTGAGGACCCAGATCCACTAAAACCCTACTCGAGTCTACAGCCTAAATCCCCCCTGGCACCACCTTATCGGTATTACTTCAGGGAGGGGCTATTGTGCTTAACGCACCTTCTTAGACAACTACTGGACTATGGTAGTTAGGCTATTTACTCGCCGTTGATCGGCTCTCCAGCGGTTTTGTACCTCAAGTACAATCTGGGTAGCAGCTAGCAGCCGCATTGACCGCTCCCCAGACGTCCGAGCTAGAACACATCCTTTGGACTGAATAATCCGGAGTAGTGTCCTGTCCGCTCACTGCCGTCATGTTGCTTCTCGCGCCCGCGAAACGAGGGCATATAAAGAAAAGATGTTCTGCAGTTTCTTCAACATTCACGCATTCGGGACACGCGGGGGACTCCGCATGCCCGAGCATGTGCAGATACTGCCTAAAACAACCATGCCCTGACAGAATCTGTGTCAGGTGGAAGTTGACTTCGCCTTAGCGCCTGTCGACCCACCCGGATTCTTCCGGAATGAGTCGGTGTGTCCACCGGCCCTTTGTGGTCATCGAGGCCGATCTTGTGGTACTCCGTATGCCTCTAGTTCCACGTTGGTTGAAGCACTAAACGTCCTCACTGATGATGATGCCGATAGGCATCATACCCGCTAAGACGCAGATTGCGTCATATGAAACTGTGCGATACGCACTTCCCACTCTCAAGCACATGAGACGATAGAAACTTACCTAGGTAGCTTTTGGTTCCTAACGCCGATGACCATACCGGTCCACCATACCTAAGTATGGACTGGACCACGTTGGCTAAAAGCCTTCGCTTGCTGCCATATACCGCAGAGCTATTAGACATCCTACTAGACAACGCCGCAATAACTGTGGAATCCTTCTTGCAGGCATAGTCGACGTGGCTCCCAAACTTGAGCTTGTCGTCGACCATGACTCCCAGGAGTTTTAAGAACCGCGTTGACGAAATAGTGCAGTCTCCGACGCTGATATTTGCTTGCTGCACCGACTTCGCGGTTGTTCACCACGATAACCTCCGTTTTATGATGCGCTAAGTCTAGTTTCCTGGATCGCATCCAATCTTCAACAATGCTTATAGAGTAGGCGGCCGTCAACTCAACGCACTACCTCTCTGATAGATTCACCGTAGACTTCCAAGGTGATGTCGTCCGCAAAGCCGACAATCACCACCCCTACCGGGAACTTTAGCTTCAACACCTCGTAATACCTAACGTTCCACAACACCGGGCCCAGTATGGAACCTTGCGGAATCCCTGCGGTGATTGGAACGCATTTCTGACCCTCCTCCGTGTTGTAGCATAGCACCCGATTCTGGAAATAATTTTCCAGAATCCTGTATAGCGACATCGGCACTTGGACATTCCGAAGCGAGTTAGCTATGCCCAGCTAGCATTTTCATATGTATAAAAAAGATAAAAATCAGCATTACGTACAGATATACATGCTAATAAATCGTATTTGATGCGCAAAATTGCCATATCCGTACTATTTTGGAGGCGATATACGTGATTACGAATAATTTTGAGCGTTACGACTATATAAGCATTTATATACGATAATACCCGATTAAGCGCGAGTCGCTCCGTACTACTATACGATTTTGTGCTGAAAATCGTATGTATGTCAGTTATTATCATAATCTACGATAGGAAATCAACTTGGTCCCACTTTATTCAGCTTTAGTTACGATTTCGAATTCGTTAGGAGATATTTACGATAATTTTCGTACATTGCACAGTGGTCCAGAAACGAAAGTTAAGTGGAAACTTACTTTTGCGGCTAAGCGATTTATAATAGCTCCCTACAATGTTCAGCAAAGTTATTCAACTCTAAAAGACAAATAATGCGAAATCAACGACTAAGTACCAGCTTGGCTTGTAAACACATAGGGGCCGTGCACTAATTACGTAAGGCATTATGGGGGGAGAGGGGGTTCCGCGAAATCTTACAAAATCTTATTTGGGGGGGAGGGGGGCTTAATCATTTCTTACGTAAGATTTTCACACACGAAAAAATTATGAAAAAGTCACATTTTTAATAGCAACTTATGTTATTTGTTACAAAAATTTTTAAATTGATGAGGTAAGTTGTGAAGTGTCGAAATCTTTCATGCTGCAAGGAAATGCATAGCAACCTGCTGAGTATTTTAGCCTTGTCCACTCAAGGAAACAGCAGTTGGCCTACTTGTTCCAGAGTCTCTGATGTCATCGGTTTATGCTATTATTTATAATTTATAATTTATTCGTATAATTCATAGTACAATTTGATTCTAAATGAATACTTAAAAGTTACTTAATTGTCAGTATTTACATTGTCAAGTGCACGAATTCGTTAGCAGTAAATGCGTGATGGTTCGTCAAAAATAAAAAGGTCAGCAAAGCAGTTGAATTGTCTGATGATGGAAGCGATGGGAGAGTTGGCAGCATATTGCGTTGAATAGGAGTCTTCCTGTAGAATCATTCTGGGTCGTAAGACTCTTGAAGGTGCGTAGAGTCCGATTTGCGATAGGATGTCCGGTGCATCATATTCGCCAGTTAAAAGCTTGCAGCCAAACAACGATTGCGAAACCTCTCTACGTCGACTTAGCGTGCTTAAACCCAACAGACGACAGCGGTCTTCGTACGGTGTTAAGTTTTGCTGATCCCTCCACGGAAGGTGACGAAGTGCATGTCGAACAAATTTTCGCTGTACGTTTTCCAGTCTGGCGGACCAGACAAACTCGTGCGGGTTCCAAACGATGCTCGCAAATTCCAGCGTTGACCGTACAATAGAGCAATAGAGAGCTTTGAAGCAGATCGGGTCATTGAATTCACCAGCAATCTTAAATATGAACCCAAGACTACGATTGGACTTGTCAACGATGGCAGAAATGTGGGACTTCATGGTGAGTTTCTCGTCAAGTAATACTCCAAGGTCCTTCACCTGTTCTATCCTATTCAATTTTGATCCGGAAATTTCGTAATCGAACTCTATTGCGCTTCTAGTGCGATGGAAACTGATGACGCAACATTTCTCCACACTCAGTAACAATTGATTCCTTACGCACCAGTCACTCAACAAGTCCAGAAGCTTCTGCAACATTCTGCAGTCCTCGATTCTTCTGACTTCAAGATAGATTTTCAGATCATCAGCGAAGAAAAGCCTTCCATCTTCATTGAGTAGTAACGCTGCATCATTTATGTAGATACAGAATAGCAATGATCCCAAATTGCTACCCTGTGGCACACCAGAACCATTTGTAAACGCGGCAGGCCGGCAGTTGCCAAGTTGTACGAAGAGTTGCCTATCCGTAAGGTCAGTTTCCAACCATCTGCACAATCTTGTGGTACAACCAAGTTTCTCCAACTTGCTTAAAAGAATAGTATGATTAACCCTCTAACGGGTAAGGCCGTCTGTAGACGGCCTTCGCTTTTGGTGCTCCAGAGTTGCATACGAAATTTGTTTTGAGTTGACAATATGCAAAATGTGTTCAGAATAGGTTTCTTGACATTTTGATAGTAATATCGCAACATCCTGACTATGCATTTAAAAGTTACCATCTTTCAAAAACAAAAATTCCGAAAAATTTCTAAAATAATTAATGCGCGAATATTCCCACTTTTACTTTTGGAGAAAAAGGATATCTAGAACAAAATGAATGACCTTAAATTTTTTTATGAGTAAATTTCATGCTTTATTTCAATTTTGTAATGTATTTGAATAGAAAAAATATCTGGGTAGAGCGTTAGGCATGAAAAACGAAAAAGTGAAATTGGACTTTTTGTACGCTAGCGCTGCTCCAGATAATTATTTTTGTATGAAAATCAGAAGTTAAGGTTCTTTTGAGTTTACTTTCATGATAAAATAGTCATTAGCTTGATCGCATCGTTTTTACGATGTTGCCCGTTAGAGGGTTAACGGTGTCAAAAGCGGCCTTCAAATTAGTATAAACTGTATCCACTTGCGCTTTGGTGCTCATACTATTTATGCAGAACGATGTAAAATTCACCAAATTCGTTTCTACAGATTGCCCGGGATCATTCCAACATATTTCGTTGCAATTTCCTATCTCAATCCCGCAAGGCAGCCGCAATCCCTTATGATATCACGAGAAATATTTTTGTTTAAAAGTAGCTTACGCAATTAATGTATAGCTGTACCAATGGAACAAGTGCTTGATAACCTACTATACAACAAAAATGTTTCTTAGGATATATTGTTCTTCAGTTCCCAAATATCTTGCTTGCCGCATGTGGCCAGAGTGGGGTCAGTCTTTTGCTTCAAAGGAAACCGCGGTCTTTACAGATCTGTACATTAGACGCAACGCAGTGCCAATTCCAACATAAAACCATGTCGCGTGTCATCTAGAAGAGGCAATGAAGTTCTTTGTATACTACTTGACGAGGACACGTTTTCAGACGATTTAGATTGGATCAATGCGAATTAAGTGAATGCTAGTGAGTTTCTGAGCATGCACCAACATTTATTGACAACCTCAATGCTGAAATACGTTCTGTTCGTGAGGGGGCCATTAAGAGATTTACAATAGATAATTGATATTATTTGTTTTTTTTTTTATTGAATTTGTTTGAACTTTGGTTTTTATGAACTTGTTTGAACTTTGTTGATTGTTTCAATATTCTTTCAATGTCTATCTTTTTAAATAAAACTTGAATTTTGATGTTTCAAAAAATCTTACTAAGAATTTGTACGGGGGGGAGGGGGGATTGGCCAAAATCTTACAAAATCTTATATAGGGGGGAGGGGGGGTTCAAAAATGAGGAAAAAGGCCTTACGTAATTATTGCACGGTCCCATAACACATAATAACTTTTTATAAGAAAAAGATAGAAGGACAATTTCTTCGACAGAGTTGTAGCTAAAGATTATATAAGTAACTTTACCAAAGACATAGTAGGCGTATTTTTAGGCGTTTATAACTTACAGGGTGTTTTACAACAAGACCTCTCAAAAATCACTTTTTCGCTGATTTCTTCAAATGCAATAGTTTTATTGCATCATAATGTCTTACAAAGTTGGTTATCTTATCAAAGGACATATTTTTGTAGAACATTGTATGTTGAAAACTCATACGTATAACGAGTTCTAACGATTTTTCTGTGTTTTTTTAGTCTTTTTGGAATAGAATATCTCAAAAAGGGGCAAACGAAAAAAATCAAACTTGGCCGTTTCTGAAAGCTTGGAGTTTTATCTCAAACATATGTGAAAATAAAAAACTGGTTTTTCCTCTAACTCGAGTAATTTCAGTTTAATTATTTCATGTTTGACCATTTTCTACTATGCAGTGTTTTCTAATATCTTCTTGAAGACGATTAGAGTCAACATGTCAATAGTAAAAAAGAAATTTGTCGTACCTTGACACAATTTCTTCTGATTGTCACGTAAAATAGTCTTTGAACTCCAGATATGACATCAGTTTTCTATCAGCACCAGCTGTTTTTGATAAATATCTATCTTTCAATTTTCATTATTTTGCAAATATGTTCAATCTACCATCAATAATGTTTTAAAAATAATTTTCAATAAAAAGCAGAAAAATATTGGTTATTTCATACGTAATATTGTTAACTGTTATTTTAGTTTTATGTCATTTTTTAATCGCAGGTGAGTATATCAAAACAGGCAAAGAGGTAAAAGAGAAAAAAACCTATAGATCTTTTTCGAACTTCAACCACCTTATATCAGTATATCGTTGATATGGAAAACAAAAAGGGTAGTCATTTATTTGAGAGATTCAATAAATGTTTTGTTTTCGAAATATTTTATTATTGTTAGCAATGTTATAATTTATTATATTAATAATTGGTTTGCGCTTGGTGGTAGCTCCGGAGTACGTGTACAATACGAACGATTTTGTATTGCAATGACTGGATCGGACGACAGCAGGAGGCGTTTGAATACATCCTCCAAATTGGCAATCTGGTTAAATTTTCTGGCGTGAAATTCCCTGAACTTACAAATACATTTATTTCGCGTTTCCTGTACTTCTTCGCTTAATAACCCTAAGGGTTGTACCGTGACCTTAATAATATCTGCGCCGTGTACTAGCATTTTATTAACAGTTGGCGATATAGCTAATATGGAATTGAATGGGAAATAATCTCCAAAACTACCGAATTACTTTCACGAATATTTTAGATACTAATTTAAAATAACAGTAACGGTACCCTCAAATCTTTTGACAAAAAACTCCAGGACTCTAATAGGACTTGCTTGAAAGCGTTCCTACTTTTTTACTATGATCATAGTCATGGAACAGGAACAGGAACCTGAATACGTATAAGACATCAATTTTGAAGACTTCTCAGCTCTCTGACACTAAAGTAATTTAAAAGATTACTTTAGACTAGAATCAGAAATATCAATATAAAATTTAATTTCATGTGCATATATTCAAGTGAAGATTTCCATGACTATTTGTAAAATAATGAAAATTGTAAGATAGATATTTATCAACAGCTGGTGCTGAGCTCCATTTGCAGAGAGGACGATACGACAGTGATTATTTGAAATCCAGGATAACTGCTAACCAGAGTACAGTAGCTCTGTGAAGACTAAGGCCCTTCACTCTAAACCACCGTCGAACTAACTACGCGCGTAATGAACCAGCCTGCCGCTGTATGCAGCTAATGAACAATTTTAGAAACATACTAAACTTAAACATGTCAACTGATACTATTAAGAAAAAACTTTCTGACTATTTCTGAGAGGTCAATTACATGTACGCTAATGCCACTGTATTTTATATTATTTTGTATTTGGTATTATCATTTATATTTATATGTATGGATTGGATGACGGGCGAAGTCTATATATCTTGAGAATAAACAATTGTAAAAACTACCGTTATAAAAACAAGATCTCTTAACTTATCCGGAGTTCGAAGACTATTTTACGTGCCAATCAGAAGAAATTATGTCATGGTATGACAAATTTCTTTTTTACTATTGACATGTTGACTCTAATCGTCTTCCAGAAGATATTAGAAAATACTGCATAGTAGAAAATGGTCAAACATGAAATAATTAAACTGAAATTACTCGAGTTAGAGAAAAACCCAGTTTTTTATTTTCACATATGTTTGAGATAAAACTCCAAGCTTTCAGAAACGGCCAAGTTTGATTTTTTTGAGATATTCTATTCCAAAAAAGACTAAAAAAACACAGGAAAATCGTTAGAACTCGTTATACGTATGAGTTTTCAACATACAATGTTCTACAAAAATATGGCCTTTGATAAGATAACCAACTTTGTAAGACATTATGATGCAATAAAACCATTGCATTTGAAGTAATCCGCGAAAAAGTGATTTTTGAGAGGTATTTTTATAAAACACCCTGTAAGTTAGAAACGCCTAAAAATACGCCTACTATGTCTTTGAAAAAGTTACTTATATAATCTTTGCAAAGCTACAACTTTGTCGAATAAATTATCCTTCTATCTCTTTCTTATAAAAAGTTATTATGTGTTATGTGTTTACAAGCCAAACTGGAACTTAGTCGTTGATTTCGCATTAATTGTCTTTTAGATTTATACAACTTTGCTGAACATTGTGGGGAGCTATTTTGAACCACAAAAAACTTTCCACTTAATTTTCGCTGCTGGACCACTGTGCATTGATATACGAGTTGGTGCTAACTGGGTGGAGTCCCAACTAGCGCTATTAAACGCGTTTCTCACGTCGAGCGTGACAACTGCGCAATAGCGGATACCCGTCCTCTTATGCTGGATTGCCGATTTAATCATCGAGTTCACGTCAGGTCGCGGCAATTTCTCCAAGGACCTGAAGCAGAGCTTGCTCATACTTCGGAGAACCTTGTGTGCTGCGACCAAAGTGCATAACGACCTCGTGGCGCATGTAGGAGAGGTGAAGACCGTGAAGGCGTCGAAGTCGGTACAAACGGATGCCTGCTCGTTGACGGCGTGTCGCAACGTAGCCCAGGAAGCCACGGAGAACGCTACCAACAGCGGTAAGGCATCTGCTAAGCGTCTGAGACAGTCCCCGGGGGATGGCACCCCTGGTGGACCAAAAAAACGCCTGATCGGTAAAAGCCCTCAGGCTAGCGAGTTGGTGGAGCCAACCAACCAAGACTCGTACGTGTACTGTACGAGTCTGTTAAGGATTACCCTCTCCAGCACCTTGCCGGCAGTATCGAGTAGACAGATCGGCTTATATGACGAGGGGACACCCGGAGGATTTCCCGGCTTCGGCAATAGGACCAGTTTCTGTCGCTTCCATCTGTCCGGGAAGTTGCCAGCTTCCAGGCATCTATTCATTACTACCCCGAATAATTCGGGAGCCTCCAGAATAGCCGCTTTAATGGCCATATTCGGGATACCGTCTGGCCCCGGTGCTCGTTCGTAACCGTCACTTCCTCCCCGACTTCCAAACCGCCGTCGCCCACGTTACTTTGGATGTTCGGCTGGGAGGCCGACCATCCTACGCTATGGTCTGAGATACTGGAACGTCGGCCGTGGGACGACTCAGCGGCCTGGGGCCAGGGCCTTGGCTCGTGGCGCGGAAAGAGGCCCTCGATGATTCGCTCCAGCATCTCTGGTGATTGCTCAGCGGGCGCCATCACGCCCTTGGTCTTTGCCATTACGACCCTGTAGGCATCACCCCACGGGTTCGCATTGGTACTAGCACATAACCTTTCAAAGCAGGTTTGTTCACTAGATTTTATCCCACTGTTAAGCGCTGCGCGTGCAGCAACAAGTGCTACTTGACATTCAGCCCTGCCTTCGTCCGGACGAGCTCTTTGCATAATTCTTCTTGCACGAAGGCACGCTCCGCGGAGTTCCGCAATTTTAGCTGTCCACCAGTAAGCCGGTGACCTCCCATATCTAGGTCGGCTTTTCCTAGGCATGGCAGCGTCACACGCTTGCGACAGTACCTCAACCAAATGATCAGCGTTCGGATCGGGCATACCGCGATCACCGCACTCTCTTCGGGTCGCTTCCACAAATACTTCGGGAGCGAAGTATGATGTCTTCCATCCACGGGTGGTTGGAGTGTTGGCTCTACTCGCCGCCTCCCGTCTAGTTATCTGACCGACACCATAGCGAACCGTCTGATGGTCACTGTGAGTGTAGCCATTGTCTACCCTCCAGTCTCCTATCAGACCAGAACTGCCGAATGTCACGTCGATGATAGACTCCGCACCGTTCCTACTGAAGATACTTGTGTTGCCGACATTTGCCAGATCTACGTTAAGTTTTGCCAGAGCCACTAGCAGAATCCGACCCCTATGGTTCGTGCGACGACTTCCCCACTCTACCGCCTAAGCGTTAAAGTCGCCCGCCACAACCACCGGCCTTAAACCAGTCAGCACTACTGATACTCGGTCTACCATCCGCGTAAACTGCTCGATAGACCAACTCGGCGGAGCATAACAGCTGCAGTAGAACACTCCACCCAGTTTGGCAACCGCAAATCCTTCGTCTGCAGTTGACACAACCTCCTGAACCGGGAACCGCAGCAGCTCTTGAAGATGGTTGGAAAGGCATTAATACCGCCATCGGTAGCACTGCTCTAGCGGCACTAGGTACAATGAATCCGAACCGAAGAAACGATTGGTTCGACGGCG
Organism: Sabethes cyaneus; assembly: GCF_943734655.1. Lineage (NCBI taxonomy): Eukaryota > Metazoa > Arthropoda > Insecta > Diptera > Culicidae > Sabethes > Sabethes cyaneus. The sequence continues at coordinate 63,638,526 of NC_071355.1, forward strand.
AATGCGAGCAATTAGTGCAGGAGAAGAATGCAGCACGTGCGACAATGCTGCAACACCGTACGAGTGCGAATGTGGAGCGATATAAACAAGCACGGAACAGGCAAAACTCGGTCTTCCGGAGGAAAAGGCGCCAACAGGAAGAACGAGATCACGAGGGGATGGAAGAACTGTACCGTGCTAACGATAAACGGAAGTTCTATCAGAAGTTAAACCGTTCGCGCAAAGGCTATGTGTGCCGCAGGCCGATATGGGTCGGGACTCAGACGGTAATCTTCTCACGAACGAACGTGAGGTGATCGAGACGTGGAAGCAGTATTATGACGAACACCTTAACAACGATGTAGCTGAACATGAAGGTGACGATATGGCAATAGATCTTGGAGCACGTGCAGAAGACGACAGAATACCAACCCCCGACCTCTAGAAGGTAGCAGAAGAGATCGGTCGGCTGAAGAACAATAAAGCGGCTGGGGCTGATCAGCGGCGAGCTGCTGAAATACGGTGGTGACGCGCTGGCTAGAGCGCTGCATTGGATCATTGTCAAGATTTGGGATGAGCTACTACCGGAGGAGTGGACGGAAGGCATCGTGTGTCCGATCTACAAAAAGGGCGACAAGTTGGATTGTTGTAATTACCGCGCAATCACACTGTTGAAAGCCGCCTTCAAGGTACTCTCCCAACTTTTATGTCGTCGATTATGACCATTTGCAAAGAAGTTCGTGGGGCAATATCAAGCGGGATTTATGGGTGCCCGTGCCACCACGGATCAGATTTTCGTGCTTCGGCAAGTGTTGCGGAAATGTCGCGAATACAACGTGCCCACGCATCATGTATTCATCGACTTCAAATCGGCGTATGACACGATCGATCGAGATCAGCTATGGCAGATTATGCACTACTACGGATTTCCGAATAAACTAACGCGATTGGTCGAGGCGACAATGGATCGAGTAATCTGTGTTGTTCGAGTATCAGGAGCAGTCTCGAGTCCCTTTGGATCTCGAAGAGGGTTACGGCAAGGTGATGGGCTTTCATGTTTGCTGTTCAACATCGCTTTGGAGGGTGTGATAAGAAGAGCAGGGATAGACACGAGTGGCACGATATTCACGAAGTCTGTCCAGCTTCTTGGTTTCGTTGACGACGTTGACATCATTACACGTACCTTTGAGAGGTTGGCGGAAACGTACATCGGACTGAAAGCTGAAACCAAACGGATTGGACTTGTCATTAATGTATCGAAAACAAAATACATGAAAGGAAGAGGTTCTAGAGCAGTGAATGCCGACCTTCCTCCCCGGATTTAGACGGTGATGAAATCGAGATGGTAGAAGAGTTCGTGTATCTGGGCTCACTGGTTACCGCAGACAACGACCCCAGCAGAGAAATACAAAGACGCATTGTGGCAGGAAATCGTGCCTATTTTGGACTCAGTAGGACGCTGCGATCGAACAAAATTCACCACCGCACGAAGTTAACAATCTGCAAGACGCTGATTAGACCGGTACAGCCATCAGGCATGGACTATGCTTGTGGAGGACCAACCTTAATGTTTTCGAACGGAAGGTGTTACGCACCATCTACGGCGGAGTGCAGATGGAAGACGGAACGTGGAAGAGGCGAACGAACCATGAATTGCATCAGCTGCTTAGGAAACAACCCATCGCTCACACCGAAAAAATAGGTCGCCTGCAATGGGCTGGCCACGTCGGTAGGATGTCAGACGACAGCCCGGTTGAAAAATTTCTCAATAATGATCCGACTGGAACAAGTTGGCGGGGCGCGCAGCGAGCAAAATGGATCGATCAAGTGGAAGGCGACCTGCGGACCCTACGCAGACTACGTGGCTGACGAATTGCGGCCATGGACCGAGTGGAATGGAGACGACTACTTCGTACAGCAGAGGAAACTACGGAATGGAGCTGATTAAGTAAGTAAGTAAGTAAGTGTAGATAGATCTGTAGTAGCAAGCTAGCAAAGCTATGAAACGGCACGTTGGCTTAAGTGTCGTTTAATTATTGTTTCGATGAGGTGGTTTTAATACGGGCGATTCTCTAAAAGGCCCGTGGATACAGAGTTCTCACGCACCATTTGTTCCTTAACTTCAAAGCCGCATACGATAGCATCGACCGGAAAGAGCTATGGAAAATCATGGACGAGAACAGCTTCTCCAGGAAGCTCATCAAACTGTAAACGTTTGAGCATGAAAGTGACCACTTATTTTCGCTGTTAAAATAAGGATCGTAGAGCGTCGATAATATATTTAAAAAATTCGCCGATATTAAGATTCACCGTTAACAACATTTTATGTGATAGAATTGCTGTCGGATCTAGTTCAACAGCAAAAATAGATACCGTCATCCGGGGATACTTGCAACACTTTTGAAGTTTGACTTGCTATAACTTTCGAAATGTACCGTTTAGATCCAAGTATAAGTAGCTGTTGGCACCAATGCCAACATGTGAAGGCGGATGGGTGAGCGGTGCCTTCTTACCGCCGTTGGAACAAAAGTCACGGTAACAACAGCTGGATGGATTTGTGCCACACCACTGCGAAGGGTAGAGTCCAGAGGCGACGCCGGAGAGGGTGGAAGGGTCACACAAAACACTGAATCCTGGCCGGAACGGTTTACCGACTAGGGACGACGCCAAACTGGAATTCTTTCGGATGTCGGGAAAAGATCACTGTTACTTAACACTACTTTTATTTAACTATACTTTTGCACAATATGGCACTTTCACTTAGTTCTAATCACTTGTTGTTACTATCACGGTGCTTAAATCGATGTTGTCTCTAAGAAGGTTGAAATACTTCTCTTCTGCATTCTGTTAAACGCCCGTATTTATACTACACGGCGCGACATTCTGGTCATCTCGGGCAACTTCGGGAAGGTTCGACGAAATACATTGCTGACATAGGAAAGAAGTGCCTAGAATGTTCGATGTACGTTGCTAGCAGATGCAGGCAGTTTGAAGATGCTTCTCGAATCTTCGAAAGCACGTGTTTCATACGGTTGGCAGATTTTAGCGTATTTTTCGCTGTCGCGAACAGTAGCCAAAACTTGTATAGTGGTCAGTACTTTTGATTTATGATTATGAAAAAAATTATCAACTAAATGAGCCTGTAGAATGAACCGAAAATAGGGGTGTTGCAAGTTACCCAGTAAACGGGGTTACTTGCAACACTTTTCTGATTTTGCGTTTCTTATGATTTTAAATTTGATTTCAAACCGCGAATGAGCATTTTTAGATATTTTGAGTATATTTCTAGTAAAACAAGTGATACTGAAGGCATGTTTTGTTTCCCAATTTTGTCTATCGCTTTTTTAAAGGTATTCAGTGAAAATGCAGCATGTAGGCGAACTTCAAATTGCCGTTTCAAGGCACGTGGAATTTTTCACAATTTTAAGTTTTCTGGAGTTGGCAGTAGACAAAATAACATCGTACAGATGCAAACATACTGTTTACATACTGTCTATTACTCTAATTATCTATTTTCCAAGTGCTGCAAACCGCGCCATATTGGAAGTAACAACACGAATTCGTCGTTACTTCCCCAAGTTCAAAATATAAATAAAGCTCAAAGTTGCTATTTGTTAGCTTATATGATGTACTAATTGTGTACAGGAACCAAACGATAAAAAATAATTTCATGTCAAAGCACTGAAGCGACTTTGCGCATCCATTTTTCTTACTCTAAAAATGAAATTACTTTCCAGTCGTATAAAAACAAGCAAATCAATGATATAATGGATTAAACTTAACTAAACAATAGGTAAACGTCCCTTCTTTAAAACACCATTGACTACAAATGGTTATGTTAACAAACAAATGCGTTAGAGCTGTCAAAAGCGCGATGCGCAAAAGTGTTGCAAGTATCCCCGGATGACGGTACGCGATTCTACATTCCTTGCTTGTTCATAACTGATTATTACCTACTACTAGCTACTCAGCATAACCAAAACGACAGTGGCAACAAGTACTGAAATCAGTAAAAAATGATGCATGCAGATTTTCGGATCAATGAATGGAGAAAGCCACTATTTTATCATACATTTGTTTATATTATCATATATTTGCTCTATCGCTACTAAACACGACTTGTATATAGGATTATATATAATGGCTCATTTCAAATAAATGATTTAGAAGGGAATGCTGCTACTTCATGTACATTCTAGTATTCCGGTTAGACTGGTAACCTTTCTCATCTGTCTGTTTACCTACGATAATGAAGCTATGTTCAATCCTAACTTTTGCTTTGTTGTTGTTTTGTCTCTCCTTTACAATGAATTACTAATCAATTGCAATGGTTTTTTTTTCGCATTATGTTGATACTTTTGTCCGTGCAATTACAATAGGCTTATACATTTCTAACATTTTGTTCATCATAAGTACATTAGTGTTTCAGAGTTACTCCAATTTTTAGCAAAACATTTTCTATTTTTTTCTTGCAATCGAAAGAGAACCGTCAAACAATATACCATTATTTGTTTGTTTCTTTGTTCGACTTCAGTAGAATTGAGGTGATCAGCACAACAGGCATTGAGTTTTTTGTGGCTTTTACAAAGAACCAAACGTTCGGTAGCAATTCGCTGACGAATTATCGCAATCTGCAGTCGCAACCAATTATAATAACAACAAGTACAATTTTATGCAGCGTCTCTATAATGATACCTATTAACACCGATCATTGAGTGTGAGGCTACAGATTAGGCTTGATCTCCGAGAAACTCGAAGACCTGGCATCCTTTGAGCTAATCATTACTTATTAATCAACAATTAACAATGAATATGCGTATTTTGTTTTGATTTTTCTAACGTGTAAACATCATATGGTTGTTGGGGGGGTAGGGGAACGTCCAGTAAAGAGCTTCCTGCGTCTATTTTGCGTGCAGCAGCCTTTCTTTAAGATATTATTTTGAACCAAAACACACCGTAATTTACGATTTGTTTTTTTTGTTCTAGCGTAATCTCCTAACCCGTAATCCGACAACGATGGAACCGAACAACGGCTACACACCTGATGCGACATAAACATGAAATGCTGCCATCGATTTGGAACGAACGAAACTTAACTTAACACCAATTTCCCGTCTCTCAGCAAGCAGGAGGAGGGAGGTCAAAGTACTTACTTAGTGATAAGTGGTTCCTTCCAGGCAGCTTGCAAACATTAAACTATTTATGCAATGGGCACCGTAACAATACAAGCCAGGCGTGCTTTCCCTCTCTAGAAGAGATCGATTAATCTGTTTTATTAATTATGTGATGGTGCTCTACTAACGCTTATACCAGTCTCTACGAATATATTTATAATTGTATAATTGACAAGAGTTTTCACCTCGCATCCACTGACTGACTAACTGACTGACTGAACTGACCCACTCGATCAGACTGGCTTCCGTAAATTGCAACAATACTGCTTAAGCGCCTTCTAAAAAGTTTGTTTATTTTTCCTTCGGGAAATTTCACCGACGACCGACGATGATAATGCTTTGTTTGGTAGCAAAAATGGTAAACTGATCGGAATGTTTAGTTGGTTAGTTGTTGTAGGTTTTAGGTTTAGAAAATTGATGATACGATCGATATTGGTCAGATTGGTTTTCTTTTTCTTTTTCTCGTTTGTATCAAGTCAAGTAATTGCGTTTAAATTCGCATAAGGGTACATGCGATAAGAGTAAGAGTTTCTGAAAGTTCCACTAACTGCTAGAGTAATGATAGTATTTTAGCACTGCGCTGGTCGGTTAGAATATTAATACGTGTTACTAGAGAAGCATAGCTACTTTCTCCGGTATGAAATCTAGTAATGCATGGGTTAAAGTGTATGTATTAGGGTAATTGTTTTGTCGCCGGAAGTGTGTCTTTGTCGACATCACCACTACCGGGTTATCATTCCAATTAGACTAGCAGGGTATTTCGATATTATTTGCTTTATGCGTGCGGAAATGTGTGTATATTTAGATTATAAACGTTTCTAAAATTTATACATTTATATGTCAGATACTGCCTTGTTCTGAGTTTTTAGTGTTTCACGTCTGTACTGTGATTTTGTTTTGTCATCAGCTCAGCTATAATTCGATTCAACAGCCATAGTTTTTTTCTTGTTTATGCGTTTGGTTTTCAAAACTTAAAATTGTAATGTATGCCACAGGAATTCGTTGTAGGTATTTAATTTGATAATTTTAAGTAAACAAAATTTATTTATTAAAATCCAGTTGACAATGAATCATTGTTAGTACAGAGATTTGGCTTCAATTTCACAGAGTAATCTGGTTTAAATTTGGTAGAAATATCTGTTTCCTTGTAGTTATGATAAAACACCATCCGTCTCCATTGCATTATCGAAACTTATATTTTTTAAAATTGTATCTTGAAAACGTAAAGTTATACCTTTTGATACGCTGAACAAAAAAAATCAACATTTCTGAAAAAAATATCAAAAGCAGGAAAAACTGGTCCTCAAAAAATCTGAACATAAATCCAGTATCTTCGCAAAAATAGCAATAAATTACTTTTTATTGAATACCAAAATAATTGAAATCGGTTCAGTGGATCGAAGGTCATGATACGAGAAAATGTCTATAGATGAAAATTGTAAAAAATAATGATTTTTGCAGCCTCCATAACCTAAAAAGGGCCACCCTACTGACAGGATATGTTTAAATATTGAAATTTTCATGCTTGATTGGTTGAAAATGGGTAAGAAATGCAATTTTAATACCTCAAAAATAACAGATCCCTTGATCGCCAATGGATTAGCTTTTAAAAAAGTTGCTCTTTTGGCAAACCTTAACAATTGCGGTATTTACTAAACTTACTATACTTTGTTTGATGACACGGTTTTCAGAAAGGATAGGAGAGAGAAAGGAGGACAGAGAAAGGATGGGAACCTACCGAAAGAACCAGTTTAGCCTTACAGTCTGGACAAGATCCGTCAGTTGGTTTCCACTCAATCTTGCCAGTCGATCCATGTTGCCCGCTGCGCACTTCTTCGCCTTGTTGCAGTCTGGTCGTTGTCAGGAACTATGCGCACCGCGCTATTATTCGACATTCTTACGACATGCCCAGCTCACCACATCCGGATGTGATTGATGCTTGTTGATGTCTCTCGGTCTTATCAATGATTTGAAGAATCATCCGGGGCCGTATTCTCACAGTCACCTCATCTAAATTTTTTAGGTGAGGTGACAATTTGCGATCCTCACAGTCACCTGGGTGACTCCGCTCACCTGGGTGACTGTACAAATCAAATGGGGCCTATAAGGTGAGGTGACTGTAGGTGAGGTAACAGGAAAGTGAAAGAAGTAAGGTGAGGTGAGCTGACTGTGAGAATAGGGCCCCCGATCTCATAATCATCCGTTTACCATGGAGCTAGAGCTCAAACACTATCTGTAGGACTGAATAAGAAATGTTATTGTCCAAAAGCTGCACCGTATGACCTTTCGCTTGCCACATAAAATTATTTTTGATATTATAAGCCGTTACTGAACGGTTTTTGATGCAAAACTAGGACAAGGATTGGCGAATAGAAAGCACTAGTGTCAGGTAAGCAGAAAAATCTGAAACAACTCGCCAACAGGTTAAGTCTCTGTCCTGAGGCTGGGTCAAATTCGTGAGCATACCGAATTTAAGATCGATTACATCAATGGAATTACATTAGCGGAAACTAGAGACTAGAGCGCTCTTGGCGTTCGGAATTAACAAAATTCGTCTACGCATTGCTCGGGTTCATCGGAGGGAGAAAATGTTTAAACGGCAATTTAAGAAACGACACACGCCAACTAAATGACCCAGCACAATCGTAGGAGAGTTTGAAATCCAAGCAGAAGGTATTCCGGAAGGAAGTACCGGTAGACGGTCATCAAGTACGCCCATTTAGAGAAAACAGGAGATTACGGATGGAATGTAGAAAAACAAATGCCGTGAAGCCTGTCAACGATATGCAGCTCTGTAGAAGAGACAAGCAAGCATTGGTGAACTCTCTGACCGATGAAGGGAACAATACTGCAACAGCTCTTCAATACCTAACAGGAGAATCTCGTTGCTTTTAAAATCTTCAAATGCGTGTATTATCACGGATCAAACGCCTCATCATTGACTCCCCTGGTTCGCAATTCTATTCCTTTCTACAGCAGTTGACAGCAGGGCTGGGAAAGGGATCGCAAGTTGACTGTGACTGCGTGAATCGTAGGCTTCTATGTATTCAAATTGCATGTGATCTCTCAAGAGTAGCCAACAGTCGTTCTCCCGCTTTGCGTTCATATGGAAGAGTGCAAGTTGCAAACTGACTGGGAGCATAAGTTGACATATTTTTCCGTTTCTCTTTTGGTTTCCAAATTAGCTATCACGATAAAAGTTTGTCGCCCGACGTCGGTCCGATGCAAGTAAAATAGTCGTTTGTATCGGACGGCGTCCGATCGACTTCCCAAGTAACCGAGTCTTCCCAAGTATTTAAATCTATATAAAAGTTAGCGTGAGTATGTTTGTATGTTTGTTTGTATGTTCCACCATAACTTAAGAACGCCTAGACCGATCTCCCCCAAACTTGGCACACATGTTCCTTGATAAAAGAGAATCAGCACTGGGGGGTCAACAAAAAGGGGGGAGGTTCCCTAATAGGTGGGGGAGGGTCCCTAATAGTGGGGGAGGCCATAACTCCGAACCGGCTTGACCGTTCTTCATCAAACTTGGCACACATGTTCCTTGAGATAAGAGAATCAGCACTCGGTGGTCAACAAAAAGGGGGAGGAGGGAGGTTCTGTAATAGGTGGGGGAGAGTCCCTAATAGGGGAAGGCCATTACTCTGAAACGCCTTGACCGTTCTTCATCAAACTTGGCATACATGTTCCTTGAAATAAGGGAATCAGACCTGAGGGTACAACCAAAATGGGCGACGAGAGGTTCCTTAATAGGTGGGGGAGGGTCCCTAACTCCGAAACGGCTTGATCGTTCTTCATCAAACTTGGCACACATGTTCCTTGACATAAGATAATCAGCACTGAAGGGGTTGACCACAGGGGGACCGAAATGTTTAGACGGTTTTCCCATAAGGACAGGACAAAAGGAGGAGCTGATGACCGCAGGTTGCCGACGAGAAGGGGGGAGTAACGCCCACATGACTGTAACAATTTATCCGTACAACAGAAAAAATCAAAATACGAAACACTAAACTGCAATGCTCGCAGCTGTAGATTTGTAAAGTGTAATTATGCACCGAATCAAAGTGACCTGTATAAAAAGTGTTCGATCATTAGTGCTAATTGTGTTGGCCGACTCTGTTGGAGTCACAGGGACAATCATTCAAACAGCGTGGAGTTCATCTGAGAACACCATGTTTTTCCCTTGGTAAACTATATGTGGCATGCTGCAGAGTGGGCTCAGCCAATAATTTGTGCATATTTGCTTCTGGTGGTGACACTAAAAACATTGTTTACAAACAAGTTTTGTCTTGAAGTGAGATGAAAGGAATGACAGGTTTGTGTATCCATGGAAGAAACACTGTTGCACCTTCCACTTTTTTTTATTAGAATAGCATGTAATACTAAACTAATAATTTTGTTTTTCTTTCTTTATAAGGTTTTATAGGGATTTCCGTAAAGAAAACAGGTGTGCAGGTGGCCGGGTAGACAAAAGAGGGGGAGCTGACAAATGGGGCGGAACGTCCGAAAGAGAAACAAGCGTTGTATTTTTGCATTATAAGCATTTCGGTTACAATAACCAATGTACAAGTGGCTGTGAGACAAAGGCTTCCCGAGTAAGATCGGGCACTCAGCTAGTTATAAATAAGTTTCATGGAAAACTAGATGTTATAAAAATGTTAGAAATATAATTAATTAATTAACATTGCAATTTTTTTTTCATTTATTTCATAACTTATTAAATATGCGTCCTAGCGACAAACAGTCCTCAGTGAAAATGTGTATTTTAGCATACTGAATAACTTTGTAGAACAGTCGAAAGCAGTAAAAAAATCGTGTGCAAAGTTATTGAGCCTAATTGATTTTTAAGCGCACCTTTTTAACACATCATTATATTTCGCAACCGGTAAGTGATAAATAGTTAATGTATTCAGCAATGTTGCTTATTTTAGTATGTTCTGCAACTTTTTGAAGAAAAAATAATTTTTTGAAATTATTTAAAAAAAACAAAAGTTCGTAACACCCTAATAGGTGAATTCACGGTCACCCTGATAGTGCAGAAAGATGTGCTATATTTTATTATTAAACTTCTCCGAAGACACCACCCTTGAAAAATTACGCATTTTTTACCCAATTGCTAATGTCCGCGTTTTTTCAAATTTGACCACTGTATTGGTGTTGGCCGGCTGTCTGCATCAACTGATTGTCAAGATTGGTATGCGGAACGACTACCGGAGGAGTGCAAAGACGTGGTTATTTGCCCTATCTACAAGAAAGATGAAGTGATTTTCCAAGTCATCTTGCATCGACTGTCACCAACAACCAATAGATACGTGGGAAGCTATCATACCGTCTTCATGAAGGGTCGGTTTACAACGGACCAAATCTTCACCCTGCGGCAGATCCTCTTAAAGTGTCCGGAATTCCACTCATTACTTATTCATTGATTTCGAAGCCGCATATGATAGTGTAAACCGACAACAAGCTATTGAAAATGCTGGCCGAATGCGGCTTTCCGGGTAGGCAACAGTGGACAACAATACCATTTTGGCCAAATGAAAAGAATTATACTCTAGTTTTCTCGATATAAAAAGAAGTAAAACTCAATATATTTGGGTACTGCTTGACTAGATTCAATCGTTTTCCATCACAAGAAACATATTGTTATATGGATTCACAGTACCCTTAAATTTCTCGCAGTTTTGGTCAAAATAAACATCATTATACTCTAGTTTTCGCGTAAGTGAAAATAGCTTTTTATGACGAAAAAAAAATTCATCCCCGCAGGCGATGATCTATGCATCTCTTTTCACAAACAAAAGTAGGGTAAAATGCATTAAAAATATTCTTTTTTTTTCTGTGTTTTAATGGTTTGAGAATGAAAGAAATCATATTTTGACGTAGGACCACGTCGTTGTTTACTATACTGGGACTGGGTTGCACTTTGTGAAAACGAAAATAGAAGTGTAACGTTTGAATGAAAGATTTCAAATTCTAATAACTACTAAACTACTGAACGAAACTGAACAATTTATATGTCGTTGGATAGATAAAATGACCAGGGGGTAAGAGAGTAATTTTAAGGAGGGCGTAAGAGGGGGGCTCCTATACAAATGAAACACAAATTTCCTCAAAACTCGAGAACTAATCAAGCAAATGGAACCAAATTTGGACTGCAGTGGTTTCAGTAGGCAAGAATTTTTTATGGACAATTGAGACCTTCTTTTTAAGGGGGGGCTTCCATACAAATAATATACGAATTTCCTCATAGCTCGAAAACTAATGAAGCAGAAGGAACCAAATTTGGCATGTGGGAATTTTTGGAGGCATGAATTTATTTTGAATTTATTTATTTTATGATGGTTTGAGACCACTCACCCCTGTGGTAGGAGGATAAGGACTCTCATACAAATAAAACAGAAATTGGTCATTCATTACCATTTCAACCTATGTGATGTACACAAGTGATTGTTAAAAGAAATCTCTATGTCTCAAAGATTGCAGGTGTTATACTTATAAACCCCCGTTCACGTACTTTCAAAGCCACCATTGCATTAAATGAAAAATTGAATCTGAATATTTCTCTCTTCTGTTTTAAACATTCACTTAAACAATGGCACTCACAGATTTTTATACACATACATATGCCAGAAAAGCAGATTACATTCGTCTTTGATCTGATAATCTGATCAAATGTCCTACGTCACCTTTTTGTACAACCCTTAAGGCTGTATACTTTGTAGTTTTTTCTACAAAGTTGAGATTTTTTTACATTGCATGTCAGATTTGTAAGACTCTTTTTACTTTGCTTTTTACTTTTTACTGTGATTATGCGATGGCGACGGACAAGGTTTTTATTTTATCTCAAAGAAACTGATATTTTCTGCAAAGAAATTTGACTTCCATGAGACAGAAACAAAACTCTATACGACTCCACTGCACAGTGGTCCAAAAGGGCGAATAGTGGAACATTTTCCTACCGTTTTTTTTTGCTTTTATATTAGCAATATAGTGTCTTCGAAGCTTTTGTTTGTATGAATACCCTCCATAATGTAAAAATGTCAAAAGTTAGTCATCGCTTACTATAGTAAAAAAATTAACTTTTTAGTGAAATATAGGAAATATAGACATAGTTTCTTCAACATAGTTGTAAAAAATGTAAAAACAAGCAACTTTGCTGAAGAAATAAAATTTCTATCTCTACCGAGTGCAGCATCTAGCTTTCCACAAGCTTATGGAAGCTATAAATTCACTAGTTAATGGTTTAATGGTTTAAGACTGTTTAAGATTATCACGCACGCAAAACACACGAAATATATGCTTGCCTTATTCTCATAAGCGTGGTTGAGAATAAAAATTACCCAAGTAGCACACGTTGTCACAATTGAGTCGCAGCGGCTGATATGCGACAAATTTAAATGTAAAACTTCGGTTACAGTAACCTAAAATATAACAGTTGTGTAACCGAAATAGCGCAACTTATGTAACTAAATCTGGTTGCATTAACAGTTACTCAATAACCAATATGTAACATGTATAGTTACAAAATGGTTACTATTGAAGTTACACATAAACTGTAAATTGACTTTCAATTGGTGGCAAATTAGTTATCTTGTAACTTTTATTGCATAGCGAAAATGTAGCAGGTTTATTATTTCAATCTATGGCTGTCAACGTCAAGCAGTAAATTTAACTGTTGAATATAGAAGAGTGTATAAATTATTATTTCAACACAAAATTTAATGCAGTTTCAAATTTATGGTGAAATGGAATTAACACTGTTGCTGATGCTGTTGATGCTGGTGCTGGGTGCTGCTGTTGCTGTTTTCGGGTTGCTGTTGCTAACTTTGAGATGCCATCTTTGATTGAAATACTACAACGCTTTAACTGAGTGATATTGTTATGGATATGAATGATATTATCAATGAATTGTGTATTATATTGAAAGTTTGTTATATTCATTCGCTATTATTGAAGGTAACTGAGTTTTCTCTCTTGTTGTGCCATGTAATACTGTCTTTTAGGTATTCGTTGTATCTTTTATTCGATGGGGGATAACTCTGCAATGCAGAATGCTAGTACAAATCATGGTATTGGTTGTATTCCTCGAGCCGTTATGAATTCAGTTTTAAGTGCTGATAAATTGAATTTGTGTCATATTAATATTCAGAGCATATGCGCTCGACAATTAAGCAAAGTCAATGAATTGAACTATTGTTTTGTGAATAGTAAAGTTGATTTAATTTGCATAACTGAAACATGGCTATCTGACTCAATATCGGATCAAACAATCGCTATTGACGGTTACAATTTACTGAGAAATGATCGCAAGTACAGCAGAGGTGGAGGAATTTGTATATATGTTAAAAATGATCTTAAATCTAGAATTTTGAATGCTTCTGATTATAGTTTTAACAGAGTAGATAATCAGTGTCCAGAGTATTTGTTCTTAGAGGTTCAATGTAATACTGAAAAACTTTTGCTTGGTGTCTTCTACAATCCTCCGCGGTCAGATTGTTCCGAAGTTTTATATCATCTGATGTCAGAATTCACTATACAGTACAAAAATGTGGTTTTGCTGGGCGATTTCAATACTGATTTAAATCAGAATAATGCAAAAACAAGTAGGTTACGCAGTGCTATTGAACACTTTGGCATTCATTGTATCAATGACGAGCCTACTTTCTTTCACCCTAGAGGGTGTTCACTAATAGACCTCCTATTAGCTAACGATCCTGCCTTTGTACTTAACTGCCATCAAGTTGCTGCATCCGGTTTTTCAAAACACGATATAGTTTTTGCATCACTAGATGTATCGCGTTCTACTCCGAACAAAATCTTTTATTATAAAGATTATGCCCGAATTGATCGACCAGCACTTATCAATGCCCTAAATGGAATTAACTGGCAGTTGCTATATTCAATTAATGACCCTGAAGTTGCTTTAGATATTTTAAATGCACATTTAATTGAACTGTATGAACAATTCGTTCCAAATCGCCCGTGTAAACCGAAAAATAGTAATCCATGGTTTAATAGAAGTATTTCGAAAGCAATGATCGAAAGAAATGTTGCTTACAGACTGTGGGTTGATACAAAAACTGAGCTACACCACAATCAGTATAAACGCTTACGCAATCGCGTAACTAATCTAATAAATGCTGCTAAATCCCAATACATTGGCCATACCATTAACAACGTTAATTCGAATAGTGAACTCTGGAAAAGGCTTAAACAGATTAATGCTGTAAAAAGCCCGGATAGCAATGTACTTTTTGATCATACTAGCGATGAAATCAATAATTTCTTTTCCAGTAATTTTACAAGAGAGTGTACAGTCCCCCTAGTTCCTCCACTGAATTCAGATGGATTCAAATTCCATAACACTAACTCTGCCGAGGTCATCATCGCTATTAGCTCCATTACATCAAATGCCATAGGACCAGACGGGGTACCAATAAAGTTCGTTAAATGGATTTTGCCTTCGATTGTAGAACCAATTACATATATTTTCAATTTAATAATTTCCAGTGGAATATTCCCACGCGTCTGGAAGACTGCCAAAGTTGTACCAATTAGAAAAAAACCTCGAGTATCTAGGATCGACAACTTGCGGCCAATTAGTATTCTATGCTCCCTGTCTAAAGCATTCGAGAAAATAATTAAACAACAAATAACAGCTTTTATCAGTGAATTCGATCTTCTTAGCACGTTCCAATCAGGTTTTCGAACTGGCCATAGTACAACCACAGCATTACTTAAAGTTCACGATGATATACACAAAACAATTGATAAAAAAGGTATAGGTATACTTCTAATGATCGATTTTTCTAAAGCATTTGATCGGGTATCTCATGGTAAACTCTTGCAAAAATTGTCCGCTAACTTCAGTTTCAGTCGAGGTGCCGTTAATCTGATCGAATCTTATCTTTCTAATCGTTCTCAATTTGTCTGTGTAAACGGAAGTTTTTCACGTTCCTTAGCTGTTTCATCTGGTGTTCCTCAAGGATCAGTATTAGGGCCACTTCTTTTCAGTTTATACATTAACGATCTACCGTCTATGCTTAAAGTCTGCCAAATTCACATGTTCGCCGATGATGTACAGATTTATATTTGTAGTAATGTGCTAAGCATAAACGAAATGACTCGACTTTTGAACGAGGATCTAATGAACGTTTTGGCTTGGTCAGAACGAAATATTCTTCCTATAAATACTACTAAAACTAAAGCTATATTGTTCAGAAGGAATAGACGAGTCGATAACCCACCGGAAGTCATTCTTGGAACTGATTCAATAAGTTACGTTGATAAAATTTCATACCTAGGAGTAGTATTTCAGAGCGATCTTGAATGGGATAGCCACATTAGTCAACAATCCGGAAAAATCTACACGGGTCTACGTCTTTTAAAAATAACTTCATCGTTTCTTCCAATTAACGTTAAAATTAAGCTTTTTAGAACGCTTTTATTGCCTCATTTAATTTATGGATCAGAACTATTATTAAATGCTTCTGTCAGAGCAATTGGCAGAATGCGCGTTGCCCTAAACAGTTGTGTACGCTGGGTGTTTGGATTGTCGAGATATTCACATGTTACACATCTTCAACATAAACTGCTTGGCTGCCCCTTTTCAGATTTTTTGACAGTACGTATTTGTATGACGCTGTTTCAAATAGTCAACGCATCGCGACCAATTTACTTATCACAAAAGATTCAACCTTTTCGAACTAGTCGAGTGCGAAATTTTATTATAATACCATTCAATACATCTCATTATGGCAATACATTTTTTGTACGAGGCATTGCAATGTGGAACCTTCTTCCTAACAATATTAAGGAAATTTCGTCCTTACCAAAATTTCGTAAAGAATGTATGGCATGGCATAACAGATAGAGGCAGACAGTTACTTATAAGTAGTTAGGTTAAAACGAACTCAGAAACTTTTAGTAGTTAAAATAGCGCGATTAAATTGAATAAGTTTTCCGAATGCAGAAATTAAAAAAGGTCACAACCTTAATCTGTATGTATAAAATCAGCTAAATAAATAAATAAATATAAAAATTTTAATTTTAATTTTTTGATTTTTTAAATTTATTCTTAGCAATAATGAATTAGTGGAGCATTCACCTAGAAACCATTAAAAATCAAGTTGTTTTCGCTATCACTTCTATCACAGTAAAATTCATAGCCATTTTGCCTTTGGTTCTAACTACTACACCATCGTCCTTGAAGTTTTGTATCGTTTTCGGCATATTGCATGAAATGATTTTAAGCAGCCATTGTTCATTGTTCACATTGTTGATATCGGGAAAAGGTATTTTTTAGTGATTGTTGTGAAAAGAAAGTGTTAATTTAATATCAAAGAATAGTTTCAGTTTGAATAAAACAGTTACCACCAGTGTTAATCATAGAAGGTTACATTTCAGTTACATTCTAGTTGTACGTAACCTTAGCCTTCGACCTGGTTACGGTATCGGTTATACGGTAACCAATATTAAATCTGTTGTAGTCACTTATTTCTTATGTCGTCATTTCTAAGTTACACTGTAACCTATTTTCATTGCCGGTTTCGTTTCGATGTAACTTGATCGTTTTGACGTTTGAGAATAATCATCATTTGTTTACTTAATACCAATGTACCAAAGTAAATAAACGCATTTACAAGAGCATTTCACAACCCGTGTACCAATTGTTTATCTTTACCATTAGCAATATTCTTCAGGTCTAGTATTTCCTTAATCCGTTGTGTTTACAAGGAACAATGAACAAATTGTTGCGAAAATGTTACTAGCCGACTTTTTTTGACTTCGTAACTGCTCGTAACGGAAAATTAACTGTTTTGCGACCAGCAAGTTGATGACAGTTTGGAAAAAGGTTTCATTTGTGTCACTTGATAACTATTTGGTAACTCGTAACTGAAAGGTGACTGTTTTGCGACGACCAAGTTGTTGACAGTTCGAAAAAAAGGTTTCAATTTGGTCATTTGGTAACTACCTGGTAACTTTTTGAGATTTTTGTCACTAGAAAACTGAAAAGTAACTATTTTTAATTTTATGTAACCTAACTCGTTACAAGTATCCTAAATGTAACTGCTGTGCAACCTTTTTGTATTTTTTATTTTTATGATTAGTTACAAGTGCTACTTGGGAAGCGACACCTATACAGTTTGTAGTACTCGATCTAAGCTAAAAAATGAAGCACTAATTTCAGAAATCCCTTGCCCCATTTTACCCCATAGGCTCGTGAAGCTATGGAAAAGCATAGCTTAAATATGCGATAACTTAGCAAGCAAAGGTCCAAGAGATTTGCGGTCTTCTACAAAAACTTGTTTTTTGAATGCTTCGATAAACAAATTTTTAAAGAGCTTTCAAAGAAAATGCTCTATAGTTCTGCACTCATCAGCACTGATGGATTCACAAAAGAGAGGGGGTTCCAACGAGTAAAAGGGGCTGCATTTCTCTTGCATTTAGACCGATTGCGGTTGCGCAAATGACTGAGTAACAAAGCGGGACAGAGGGTCCACCGTGCAGCACTATATGGAAAAGAGACTTTGTATCTCTTCCATCCATCATATGGGTTTTGAGAGAGCAAACAGATCCTTAATTGGCTCCGTGACAGAAGGGTGAGCTGACTGGGAAGAAACCAACATAAGGGTACGAGGAACGTGAATATGAATGTGTGTTCCGCAATAACTCCGGAACGCCTAGGCCGTTCTTACTCAAACCTGGCACGCATGTTCTTCGACATAAAAGAATCAAAGCAGGGGGTTGACAATAAAAGGCGGTCTCTAACAAGGGGGAGTAAGCTTCAAATGAGTAAAGGGGTGCCTTTTTGTTGCATTTGGACCATTGGCAATTATACAGGTGACTAGATGATAAAAGGGAGCTACTGTAAAGGGAGGATAGAGTGACCATTGACAAGGGGGATGTCAAACGTAAAAAAGGCTTTGTATCGCTTTATAGAAATTACTTAAGAGACAGATTTACAAGTCGCTGATGGACACATGGACTTACAACAGGGGAATACATTCAAATGAAGAAAAACGGTTTTGTGCCTTGCATTGAGAGTTTTCGTTACAATAACTGATGTAGGTGTACAAGTGGCTGAGCGGCTCCTAGTAAGATTGGGTAATCGGGCTAGTAACTTCATAAAAAAAACTTTCGAGTCTCGGCTTCTTGAATTTTTAAATACAAAAGGTTCTTTTGTTCTTCAAAAAAAATCTGCGACTTTAATTTATAAATTTAACATAGACGGTATTTGTATTCGAATAGCTATTTTCGAGACTATCACCGCTATTCTATATTTCGAACGAAATGGTATTTCAAACGAAAGTTCTTTCGAACGAAATTTCCGCCAGCAAAATCAAATGGGCAGAAACATCTCGTTCGGAACAAGTCGAACGGAATAAAGATTCGTTCGAAATACAGAATAGGGGTGTCCTAAGTATAGGACACTAATAAACTAAACTAATAAACACTAATAAAAAGAAAGAATATTTTGTAAATTTTCAATTGGATCGAGCAGAGTCGATTAAGAGCAATTTATAAATTCGTGGTACTCCTTTGCTACCTGGTACCTGTACTCCTTTGCTTTAGTGATTTTTACCGCGATTACCTTGTTATCTGGTGGTGGTGAATGCTCCTATGCATTGCCAATCGTAGCTCCCATGGTGAAAACAATTAAGTAACTAAGCAGGATGCTCTGTTCGCACTGCCAGCTCCTCACCGGAGCGAAAAAGTTATCATCGTGAGGCACTTAGTGACTGCTGGATATAACCAACCCGGCGTTTATAACATTCCTTCTTAAGAAAGACGAGAGCGGCCGCCTAACAGTGTTGCGCGAACGTAAAGTGTAGCAGAAGCTAAATAGGTAAACTGAGAGCAAAGTGTCCTCATCGTTCACCCAGAAGAACCGGCTGAAGATGATTGTCAAAACAATCTTTCCGGCGAGATGTTCTCATAATGGATGACGAGAGCTACGTTAGACGGCCCAAGTAAGTAAAGGATGATGTCAAATACATCATGTTTCCCAAAAAGGCTCCTCTGTGGCTGACGATCAGTGACCAGGGAATGTTCCAGCTGCCGCTCCTTCCTTCGGGGCTTACGGTGAACAGGAAGATATGCAGTACAAAGGGTCTGCCGTAAGTTGCCGCCTTTATCTCGCGCATGCGAAAGAAAATGTAGTCTTTCGGCCGTATCTGTCCATGGCTCTTTATGCCAAGTAATCCCTGGGATAAATGGAACGATTGAGAGTAAACATAGTACCGAAGAGCGTCAACTCTGCCAGCGACCTCCGGCTGCGATCGATAGCAAATGTTTGGGAGAACCTTAAACGAAGAGTCTACTCCAAAATCGTGGCCAAAGCGGAGCCACAGCTGATCACCAAGGCCACGAAAGAGCTGAAACGCATGAAGCTATACTAACTTGATAAGTAAGCATTAATCGCCACGATTCTACATTCCGGGCCCCGTTCCGATCAGAAACGTACCGATCGAAATGTGTTATAGCATACGTTGTATTCTGATCGAAGTGTAATTTCTGTTCGGATCCGGCTCCGACCGGTATGTAGAATAGTAGCGAAGCAAAAACAGAATAGGAGTCATAAAGAGCAGCCAAGCTACAGGAGGAGGTTGAGAAAGTAATTTGAGAACTGATGAACGTTCAAGATCCTGGGAAGAATGGTAACCCGGCTGAACTTCTAAATGCGGGGAGCGAGCGGTCGTATGAAGCAATCCACCGAATTATTGATAGGATCTAGGTGGAGGAACAAATACCGAAGGAGTGGTCGGATATATTGCCCTATTTTTAGAAACGGAAGTCGACTTGAGTGGAAAAATTTTGTACCATATTGACCAGGCAGGCTAGTAGACCTACTGAAGAAAACAGAATTTTGCTAAGTCTATAACAATGCCCGTACACAAAAAATCGTCCAATTTGTACGATAGTTAAACAAAACTATCAAAAATTTCGTATCCAAAGCAAATAGTTCGGTCAGTTGCAGCAAGACTGACAGAACTGCAGAGGAAGGAACAGGAACATGAACATTTCTGTTGCGTTACATTATTCTTCAAAAACGGGGCGGGTATCTAATTAACCTCAAACCTTCTTTTAGTGACAAAAATGCCGCGAATACGAAATGTTCTGTATTTCCCCACGACCGTAAACCAAAACTTTAATTTCCTTCTGCATTTGAAAATGTGATGAAAAAGTCGTAGAATATTCCAAACTTATAGAAAATCAGTGGAAGCAGTTATACTGAAAAATTAATTACATAGAAAGTAGGAAACTATACAAACTACAGATTTCAAAAATCAGATAAATTTTATCAAAGTGATGTGTTTTTATGTACAAAAACGAGAGAAGAAAATTACATAACTTATTTATACAGAATGAAGAATATTAAAACCAAGTTCAGGAAGTGAAAACAAACCCGATCATTTGTAGAGACTACACGTTATGAGAAGCTCTGAGTACGGGTAACTTCGAGAGATAAGAAGTTTACAAAAGTTTGTGAAACGTTATTAAAAAGACTTCTAAATCAATTTAAACTGCTCATGAGCCACCGAAACACTGAGCGGAACCTTTTCACTGGAAACTTTTCTCGTGTTGAGTGTGTAGTGTTTTAAATCAACCAAAGGAGACCTGTTCTTTCGCAAACAAACAAACCAAAAACAAAATCAAACAGCTGTAAAAGTGTAACTTCTTTGATGCAATTATCGTTTTGTATATCGTTTATTACACTACTACAGTTCACATGTAAAACGTGTCAATTACAACAGCATATTCTGCGCTATCTCCTAACGTTTTAAGGGCGGCACACGAGCCTGTGATACCCGCATGCTCCGGATCCGGAAGCAAACGAAACACCACCCGTGCCTAATCTGATCCGTTGCACTCACTTGGTTATAACATCGACATAAATAAGAAAGCACATATACAACTAAGGATTCTATGGAAATTAAAATAAATTAAAACAATACCTAAGGTTTAAAAAATATAAACGAAAGAAATATTATGTTGAGCGGGTAAACGCTCACGAAACCACGCGACGGCCAAGATGTATCGCACCTCAAGCCCCTGTCATTTGTCGTACGTAACCTAATTTCATATAGATATCTTTGCGTTGGATAGTCGCCATATACACACTACTAATAAGAACGGTAAAGTTGATAACAACGAAAACAATATCAAAAAAATATTACGAATCGTGTTGAAATGTAACGAGACAATTTTCAACCGTTAGTTAGCTAGCCGGTTGCTGTTGTTCTGCAAAGAGGTGAGTTTTTTTTTCTTTATTTCAATTCATACACATAAATTGACATGCACTGGCGAGAGTTTCGTTTACGTTAAGTTTTTCTTTTTTTTTTTTGGATTTCAACTGTGTATGTGTTTGTTCTGTATATTATTTTGTCTGTGGCTACCGTTTTCTTTTTTGCTAGGTTCGGATTTAGAACTGTTATTGTCAATGATTTTGAAGCGTAACAAAATGGCTGATACTGTGTGGCACTCGACGCACGAAACTGATGCAAAACCGATGGACAATTAATTTGACCCAGCACGGGGAAACGATTGCTGATGTATTGGTGTGTTGTTGTTTTTGTTTTTGTTTTGTTTTGTATTGTTTTGCTATGACTCTGCTTATTTTCTACATTTTGTCACAACAGTTCTGAAACAAATCGGAAGCAGTCTCTAATTTCGAACATTACAATACTTCTAAACACGGTTTGGTTTAATTTGTTTTTTTTTTTCTGTTAGCAACATTTTTGTTTTCGTTTAATATGTTATATCATATAATTTATCTTTAGTGGGTGATTACGTAGCTGCAGCTTGCCGCTGTTGTGTAGTTGTTTATTTTCAGTGATTTAACCGTTGATTACTTTTTTGTTTAGTTTCTGCGCTAATGTATAGAGAGGTTATTAAGCATACGCGTGTACGAGAGTTGGATTTTGCTTTTGAGGACAGCCTGAAGCCTCTCTGGTCATAACTTCTGCTGCTCGTTTACTAAATGGTCTTAGGGGAGAGACCTCAAACGGTATAATTATGTATATGAGGGTATGGTACGAGCTCATTGCTGACACCAGTTCTCTTCACTCGGGAGATGCTCGAATTTTCACTACAAGCATTTATACTACGGACCGGGCAACTGCCCCTTTCCAACGTGTTACTTTGCGTTTATATAAATATAAATCCTCTTAACAACGTGCCATTTCAGCTGGCGACATTTCCTATTCGTTATAAATCTTCTTTCTGTCGACAAATCCACTGCTCTGTCCAAACATGTAAAGGTTATGTTGCACTAATAAATTCTCTTTTGTAAATGGTTTATTTTCTTTCACAATATTCTGCACTAGCATCTATATCATAGTAATTTTAAAAGTATCATCTCTAAAATTTGTTTTTTTTTTCTTTGCCTCTGAACTCCGATATACATAGATTTCTTAATCCTAAACTCTAAACTCTATCTCAGCCCTTTTTCTTATCTCGCGCAATCCGTTTTCTTCGATCGCACTAATAAAATAAACACTATTTCGCACCCACACCTGCACAGCGCACAGCGTAAAGCACTGAAACGGAGTCAACACGCGCGCGCGCGCACACACACACACACACACCGGACTCGAACACCCGATCACCGGCTGACCGACCGACCCGGATCACGTAACCGCACTCCGGGGTCCGGGGTCGCACTTGTTTACCTGCTGCTACGTACTTAGACGAATGCCCAACATTCGAGCGTCTTGATAACAAAGTCCTCCTGCGGGGCCAGCGGTTCGTTCGAGTAGGTGCTGCAGTGCTGCGATCGGCCCTGGTTCAGATCACCGTCCAGCCAGAGACCGAACTTGCCACTGGAAAAAGAAAGCAAAGAAAAGGAAACACATTTTATTAGTTTTTCACTGAAAACTTGTACTAATTTAAAAACAACCATGCGTCCGCATAGTGTACAATCAATGGAGACGTTTTATTTCATTATGATCACAGCTTCAAGAAACCATGGAAATCAGTTTTGGGAACGCTTAGGTGGCTACAATGGAAAAGAAC
Source organism: Sabethes cyaneus (assembly GCF_943734655.1). Lineage (NCBI taxonomy): Eukaryota > Metazoa > Arthropoda > Insecta > Diptera > Culicidae > Sabethes > Sabethes cyaneus. The sequence continues at coordinate 63,661,700 of NC_071355.1, forward strand.
TGTGAGCTAGTACTCGATAATTTTGCAAATATTTTAATTACAAGTGTATCATAAAGGTTATTTACGGATATTCAAAATAATCCTAATAAATCTGTGGTAAGAGCGGCGAGAGGAGATGCTCGAACGGCCTTTCAGCACAGTCAAATTAAAGACCCAACCGTGAATAGATCGTTCGTTGAAGATCTTAAGATTCAAGCCGAGGTAATTCTGGAAGGTGAACATAGAGGAACTGAACTTCTTCATCGAAAATAATGAAAACAATCTGAGTCATCTCTGCGCACAGAGGGAAACGTAGATCACGATTAAAACCAGGCATGGCATCAGAAATTGAACAACATAGAGAACCAAAAGCAACGATAGATCGGATAAGAAAGGAACCAAAGAATGAGGCCTATCAACGACATGCGGCTCTGGAAAAACATTCTTGCAGGACAATCGATTGTGGCCGTAATAACTGTTCTTCTTTATGATATACCACGATGCTTAAGTGGAGTTACGATAAAGTGAGGCTCGTATGCTAAAGATGCGGATGGATAATTATATACCGATCGAGTTGGGACTAGGTTTAGAATATGGATCCAAATTTTGATAAAAAAATGTGGTCCCAAAACAAAGTCTATAATCTAGTCCAAATCTGGAACAAAATTTGGATAAAAAAAGTGGTCCACGATACAGTCCTGGACCAAAATATGGTCCAGGCCCGGAATCTGGTCCAAAACCTGATCTGAAATCTAGCTGCTCACTTAAAATCTGATTTAAAAAAATGTGACCCAAAATTTATTCAAGTGCAAAATCTGATCAAAATGAGTTTTATAATCTGCCCAGTTGGAGCATCTGGTCCCAAATTTGATTAAAAATCTGGACCAAAATCTAATTAAAAATGTGGTCCAAATTCTGGACTTGGTCCTGAATGGTCCTGAAACGTCCAACATCTGGTTCAGGTCCAGAATCTGGTCCAAAAGATGGCCAAAACCTTATCAAAAATGTTATACAAAATCTGGTCCAGAACCTAGTTTAAATTTGTGCCAAAGTTTGTTCTAACATCATGAACATAATTTGATTGTGTTGTGTTAAGGTGGTTTATCATCGCACTGCAGCGTTAAAAGTAATTCGATTTGAGGTGGCTCTCTGCTGTGTTCAAAGTAACTTGACTTAAGGTGGTTCATTACGTCAAGAGGTTATTCACTATGCAGAGAGCTTCCGATCATTGCGCTAAACCATCGAAACGATTGATGAAACCGTCACCTGCATAGCCTTTTACGAGTAGGCCACGCATGCGAAATCAGGAAAATAATTTGATAAAGAAATGTGGTCTGTAATTCAGGTCCAGAATCTGGTCCAAAACCTTATTCAAAACCGGTTTAGTGATTTAAAATGTGATAAAAAATGTGGCCCTAAATCTGGTTTATATTCTGTTCCAATTACAGAATCTGGACTCAAGTTTGATTCTAGTCTAAAATCTGATACAAAATTTAGCTTTCGTCCAGAATGTGGTTCAATATCTGGTCAAAAATCTGGCCCAAAATCTAATAAAAAAATGTGGTCTAAAATCTGGTCCAAATCTGTTCCAAAACTTCTTACAAAATAAGAACGAAATTTGATAAAAAATGTGGTCTAGAATTTAGTCCAGGTTCAGAAATCAACCAGATGCTTAAAATCTTATCAAAGTATTAAACTTGGAAGGAATACTGATTTCAGAAACGAGGGGACGCCAAATCAGGTCTTTGCCAAGGCCGCACAATATCACGCTGCGATGCTCTGGAACCAGGTATAGAATATGATCCAAAACCTGATAACAAAAATGTGGTCTAAAACATGGTCCCCAATCTAGTCCAGATCTGTTCCAAAATCTGAAACAAAACTTGATAAAAAATGTGACTCCCGATATAGTCCAGGTTCGGAATCTGGTTCAAAACCTGACCTAAAATCTAGTTGGTGGTTTACAAACTGATAAAAAACTGTGACCCAAAATCTGCTCCAGAACCATAAACTGATCAAAAATGTGGTCCAAAATCTGATTTATAATCCGGTAGAATTTGAGAATCTGGTCCAAAATTTGATCCAAAATCTGATAAAAAATGTGGTTCAGAATTTGCCTCACGTTCAAAATCTTAGACTAATCTCATGTTTGTAGTCTTGACCTTGAAATGCGGTCATACATATTTTTAATATTTAATTTTTTTTTGAAACGGTGGTTCCACAATTGATGAAGGGACGGTAGAGGAAAGAAATGAAAATTTTTGGTGAAGGGAAAACACCCACAATCCGGTGGGTTTCGAATCCGGTTATAATCTCAGATTATAGCTTCGACTCATGCGCCTTTCAGCATTGGACAAAAGGTAGGAGTCAAAACGACTACTTGTTAAGCGTAACTATCAGTACCCTTTCGTCCTCACCTTTCCGCTCTTTCTCCTCCTTCACCAAAAGTTTTCATTTCTTTCCCCTACCGTCCCTTCATCAATTGTAGAACAACCGTTTCAAAATCTTGTTTTGGTCCAGTATGTGGTTCAAAACCTGGCCTTAGGGGTCGTACAGAGTAATAGCGACTGCGACGCGACGCGGCTTCGCTCACATGTCGCTAAATGCACAGTGCTAGTTCGGGTGAAAAAGGGCTGCGCATATAACTACAGCAAGAAAAGTCGCAGCGAGCCGCTGGGCGCTTGCACTCTGGCGGTACCCTTCGGTGGTCCTAAATATTATCCAAAACCTGATCCAAATTTGATGAAAACGTGGTCCAAAGTCTGGCCCAGGATCTGATAGAGGTTCAACATTTGATTCAGATGCAAGATCTGGTTCAAAATATGGCCAAAAACCTAATTGAAGGTCTAATGTTGGGCCAGAATCTGTTTAAATTTTGTTACAAAATCCAAAACAAAATTTGATAAAAATGTAATCAAACTAATCCAGGTCCAAAATACGGCCCAGTTCTAGAATCTTGTTCAAAACCTGATCCAAAATCTGGTTGGTGGACCAAAATCTGCTAAAAAATGTGGCCAAGAATCGAGGCAAGGTCTGTCGTCCAAAATTTGATCTTAAATTTGGTTCAAAATATTAACCAAAAACCTGGTCCAACTCAGATAAAAATATTGTCCTAAATCGGATCTAGAATCTGATGCAGCTCCAAGATCTTGTACAGGTCCAGAATCTGATGCAGGTCCAGAACGTGCTTCAGATCAGACCTAGAATATGGGTCCACAATCTAATCCAAAGTCTGATTCAAAACCCGGTCAAAATTCTGATCAAAAATGTGGTTCAAAATTCGGTCCAGAATCTAGTACAAATCTGTTCCAAAATCTCAAAAAAAAGTTGATAAAAAAATGCAATCGCAATTTAGTCCAGGTTCAAAATATGGTCCAGGTTTGGAATCTGGTTCAAAACCTGATCTAAAATCGGCTTGGTGGTTTGAAAACTGATAAAAAACTGTGGCCCAAAATCTGCTCCAGAACCAAAAATTGATCAAAAATGTGGTCCAAAATCTGGCCTAGAATCTAGTCTAAATCTGTTCCAAAATTTGTAACAAAATTTGGAACAAAATCTGATAGAAAGAATGTGGTCCAGAATTTAGCGCAGATTCAGAATCTGGTTGATGGTTTAAAATCTTACCAAAAGTAATTTTTAGCCAAATTAAAGGCATTATACTCTAATTTTCACGGAGTACGGAGATGTACTAATCAATAACTCTGGAACCAACTTTAACTCTTCGCTGTGTTTGGTTTTGTGACGGGTTTACGGAAGATTGCTCAGTACAATACCTAGTGCTTATTGTTTACATTTATGGATCTGCGGAACATCGCGTATTCACGCTTATTGTTAACATTTGCCGATTCTATCGCATCGTTCAACGTAGATTGTGTTGCGTTAAGGTGGTTTATCATCGCACAGCAGCGTTCAAAGTAATTCGGTTTGAGGTGGCTCTCTGCTGTGTTCAAAGTAACTTGATTTGGGGTGGTTCATCATGTCAAGGGGTTGTTCACTATGCAAAGAGTATGCGATCATTGCGCTAAACTGATCAAAACGATTGATGATACCGTCACCTGCACGGCCTTTTACGAGTAGGTCACGCATGCGAAATGCATAAGATTGAACTAGTCTGTTATGAAAGTGTTGCATGAGCGCATGAATCTCTTTTGGCTGTGCGACCAGTGCGTCGAATTGATGAAAATGATTCGCTTTAAAAAGGCTTTATCGTCCGTCGGCCAGGCTGCCTCCTCAATATCTGCCAACCATGATGAAGTTATTAGAACAGCTTTCTAAGAAAATGTATGAGACTGTTTCTACACCATAAGCCTCCAGAATTGCCGTTGGCAAACTTTCAATAAAACGACGTCGTAATGAGCACTTGAAGGTGGCGAGGTACAAAGTCTTCGAATTACAAAATCTTAGAAACTGCCCCCCGTCCCAAAGAATTATTCTGGCTGTACCTGCTCACAATTCACCCTAGCGTCAAAGCGGAAGCTGTAACTGATTTGGTAAAGCAATATTTGCAGTGCGATAAATCGTTCAAGGTCATTCCCTTGACAAGTCAAGTTCAATTACGTTGATTTCATTCCTCTCACTAACCCATGGCGTGTTCTCAATACTATGAATGCTTTTAACCAACCCCCAAGACATAGCATGGATATTAGCCACTTTTCCTAGGGCAATGACTCTGATGCAGTTGCTCCGACCTCTAGGCCTGTTAATAGCTCATCTTAAGCAACGTAACGCACTTTAGGCAGCATGATGAAAATCCTCAACCCACCCGTCACAGTCGAGCGCTTTCACTTCGATCACACAATTAGTTCCTGCCATCAGAGCCGTTCCGGTCCTGTGTTCGCTGCCGGTGACGAGGACTTTCAACTTGCTTCTTCGGGCAAATACCAGCATAATAGTGCATCTTTGCTTTTTGAGAACGCCTCTCCGTTCGTAGTAATAATTTCTGCGATGACGGTCCTCCGTCAACATAGGGGAATGCCCCAGGTTGTGAATAGTTTTTTCCTTGTTGGGTACATTCTCCACTGCGACCAGTTATTTGATCTATTGTGACGGGATGGCAAGAGTTCCTTCAGCGTTGCTAATGGACAGCATTTATATACATTTGAAGAATTAAAGATTAAAGATATTAAAGATTATCGAATGGTTGTATCGAATCACTGCAATGATGTCATATGCGAAACGTGGCTCAGCTCTCGGACGATTTCCAATCAAGCTTTGAGACCCGATTATGAAGTTTGTAATCGAAACCCTAGCAACAGTTGCAAGTCTACCAGCTGTGGTGTTCTGATAGCTGTCCACCGTGGATTGGAAGCGAGAACCGTCGAGCATAACTCATGGAACTGCGTAGAGCAGGTTTGGACGGTCATTAAGTTAAGCGATCGCTTACTTTTTTATATGGCATATGTATCGCACCTGATCGTGTATGCGACAACGACCTAATTGACGCACACTAGCAATAAAATTACTCAGTTATAAGAGATGTTTCGCCACTTGACGGGAAAGTCATATTGGGTGGCGTCAAACTGTCAGATATCTCACGGAAACCAGTCTTTAACAGTTTTTTCTATCCTAATTCTAAAAACTTTACAGTCCGTACACAACTATGGTACTGCAATGGAGCACCAAGTTAATTGGATCTCTGTTTTGTGTGCTCACAGAACAAGCCCCCATTTATCTCAGCGGCTCCTTGTCCGTTAATCAACATCTGAACATCTGTATTCAAGATAATCTCCGTTGGGATTTTGATGAGTTTCCAGCTGCTGCCTCCTGTCACTTCCGTAAAACTGATCAACAAATCGTCAATGAATTGTTGTCTATTATTGGGTGACACACTTGATCCAAACGACGTTGAAGCTTCGAAGTTTTTCTTGAACTATGTAAACAAGTAATGCCAGGTTCCCAGAGTAAGTCCAGATTCCCGTCATCAATGGAATACAACGGAGAAATTGCTGTCGCTCCTCGGGATATATGCCGCTTCTTTTCCAAGAAGATTGCAAGCGATTTCACCAACGAATGGTCGGGTTAAACGTTGGGTGCTATTGATATCAATGTCGAGATGATTTCGAAGGCCATGCTCATGGTCATGCTCTAGCCGTCCTTCAATCCCAGACCCGTTAGAGTTCCCTCTGTATTTCTGAAGGGACATATAGCCTGCTTGCTGACACCATTGCTCCAGTGGGACTTTCCCCTTATGTTGGAAATTGGAACATATGTTCCCAGTCCACAACAAAGGAAATCAACGAGATGTAAACAACTATCGACTAACGAGGCATCAAATCGCTGAATGACGTTTAGAAGCTATTTGGGTAGGTGGTCATGAAACCTCTACTTACTAATTGTAAGCAGTATCTAAGTGCTAATTAACATGGCTTGACTTCTCAGCGCTCTACCACTACTAATCTGCTGTGTCTTACATCATACATAACGGAAGGTATGGCCCAACAAGCTCAAAAAGATTTTTTATACACCGAACTGTGGGCAGTCTTTGACAAGATAAACCACGCCATCACAATTGCATAGAACGGATGTTAACGGTGACCTTTTGCAATGGTTCCGCTCATATCTCACCGACACTAACAGTTGATGGTAGCCGTTGGAGATCATCCGGTCCGATAGCTATCTAGCCTCGTCAGAGGTACCCTAAGGAAGCCACCTAGACCATCTGATTTTTCTGCATCATCAAGGCCCCACGACTCTCGTATGCAGTTGATTTCAAAATATACTGCCAGATCAGGGGCGGACTGGCCCACCGGGCAACCGGGCAAATGCCCGGTGGGCCCCAGTAAAAATTTCGTTGTTACACAAAATGAGATTTTCCAAAATTTTTATTTCAGCTAAACTCTTTCTACGACTCACAAATGTTCAATTCCTGGGGCCCTATGTTTCATGAAATCAACCGATTTGATGATTGAAAATTCAGTTTCAAATGGGACTGTTGGAGCCCCGAAGTTTAAACCAAAATTTCTCTTTCAATTGAACTTTTTCCATGACTCACGAAAGTTCGATTGTTGGGGCCCCATGATTCATGAAATCAACCGATTTGATGATTGAAAATTCAGCTTCGAATGGGACTATTAGGGCCCCGAACTTTAAACCAAAATTTCTTTTTCAATTAAACTTTTTCCATGACTCACGAATGTTCGATTGCTGGGGCCCCATGATTCATGAAATCATTTAAGTTGAGCTGTTGGGGTCCAAGCTCCGAAAATATTACCAGCTTCAATTCTGAGTATTTAAAATTAGAATTAGTATTTCATCCGCAGTTATTTGACTACTTATAAATATTGAACTGTCGGCTTAAGCTCCATACTCAGTTTACTTCAGTGGCGCGTTTACGGTCCGTTAGCGATCCTGCGCCGAATGAATTATGGTCCTACCTTTCTTCAAACCTCTCGAACACCAGCTGAACGTGCATCATCCTCGATAGCACACATCTATAAGTGCGATGTCTACTCCGAAGTATACGGCCTCTTCTTGATTCTCTGCTTACAATAATTTTGGCTCCTCTTTGGACGGGCCTTCTAGACACGTGACCAATCCAGCGCAGACTGCCACACTGTGCTATCTTCATTATAACAGCATATTTACATTCTTAAGATAGCTCGTGGTTCATGCGTCTGCGCTACACTCCATTTTGGATTTTGCCAAATTTTACGCTAAAACCCCAAGCATTCGTCGATCAGCTTCTTTTAGCGTCCATGATTCATGTCCGTAAAGGGCCACCGAGAGGAGAGAGCATCTGTTTTACGCGAATTTGTAAGCTACGGGACTTCAGCTACAAAATGTAATGCCTGCGGTAAGGCCAATTCGCAGCTGTAATTAGTCGTTTTATTTTGCGACTTACATCGTTGTAAGAGCATACCAAAATATATTCAGTTCCTCTTCGACACCAACACCATTTGGATTTCCACGCCATGTACTTCGTTTTGGCGGTGTTAATGGTAAGTCCCAATTTCTCAATAAATGACCTAAAGGCTTCTTTCGCTGCTTTATTTTTGATTTTGGTATACCGACGTTATCCGCAAAATCAAAAAGCACGTGAGGCCTCATCTGCTTTTCTGACTCATAATTTTTACTCATCCAGCGTCACACGAATCAACGTAACTAGTCCTGTGGGAAAACCATGTCCTAGCCTTAACTGTTACAGCTCATTTCGTTTGACTGAATCGTATGCCGCCTTGAAATCCATAAAAATATTATGAGTCTGCAAGTTGCACTCCCGAAACTCGTCAGTTACTAGACGCATGGTAAATATCTGATCTATCGTGAAGCAACCCTCATGAAAACCAGCTTGATACTCGCCAACGAAGAACTCAGCTAACGGACTCAGTCTAAAACACAGAATAGGGAGAGCACCTTATAGGCAAAATTGAGTAACGTAATGCCTCGATAGTTTTTACTCTCATGTCGATGTCCGTTTTTAAACTTATGGGAAATGAGGCCAATCAACCACTCCTCCGATATTTATTTTCCTCCCATATTCTGTTCCTGACAATGAGGTAGCGCTCGCTCCCCGTTTTTAGAAGTTCAGCCAGGATACCATCCTTTACAGCAACCTTACCGTTTTTCAGCTCACTGATTGCTCTTTTGGCTTTCTCCTGTGTTGGCGGCTCCACACCTTGGCCTTCGCTCAAAATTCTTATCCTGTAGCTGCTGATCTTCGTGTTTACTTCTCTATTCAACAGCGTCTGAAAATACTCTTCCACCTGGCTGCTACCGTCGTTTGGTCAGTAAGCAGGTTGCCAGCACTATCATTGCACATCACAGGCATGGCAAAATTCTTGCACCTGACCGTTTTGTGGAAACTCCGTGTGTCGTTGCTGACGAACCTCTCCTCTGGACTGGCGAGTACGTGCTCTTCGTACTGGCGTTTTTAGACGGTGGGTTCTTTTTTCCGCAGCTCTACCAGGATGAACCAAAAAGATTCGCGCAGAGGCTCGGGCATTCCTCACATTGAAATCGTGTGAAGAATTCTGAAGATTCTAGGATTCGCACAGAATACCTTGCTTATAGAAGCATGATTCTTATAGGAGAATCCAAGAGTCGAATCCCAGGGATAGCTATAACTCGGCACGGGAATCGCCTGCACTATGAACTATGCACTATGCACGACATGACTTACAAAATAGAGCCCATATTCATTCGATTTACTGTCCTTGTAACGCTGATGTCTTTAGAGTAGATGTCTTTTTTTGTGTTAATTTACTAACATGAGAATATTGCAAACTGGGGCCCCTAATATCAAAGGTCCGGTGGGCCCTTTGGCTCCCAGTTCGCCCCTGTGCCAGATCCGTATGACTGACGACTGTCAAATGCTTCAAAGTCAACGGCCTCGATTTGCCACTTGGTGCGATGTGAACTGTATGCTAGTGAACCTGGTGAAGTGCTCAGCAATCACATCCGATCCTTTTTCGTTAATAGCTCGGAGGCATAATAATTGAACATATCCCGCATATCAAAGATTTGGGTGTGGTATTAGATTCGCAGTTAACGTACAAGCAACATTTCTCGTATGTTGTCGCCAAAACCTCAAGGTCTTTCGGTTTTATAATCTTTAAGATTGCGAAAAATTTCTCTGGTACATGCTGCCTCCTGCCTTAAATCGCTGAACTATTCGCTAGTGCGACCAATTCAGGAATACTGTTCGTCCGGATTCCTAACTAAAACAATGGCGCTGAGAGAATTGAGTCAGTTAAGCGTCAATTCCTTTGAGTCCTTTGAACCGCTTTGCGAAAGCTGCCTTGAAGAAAGCCACTTCGTCTTCCCAGCTATACGGTGTACGGCTAGTGCCGGGGTTTGAGAGAAGCCAACAGTCGCAACATGGTCGGAATCATTTCTTTTTCTCTCCAAGTCGTCTACGTTTTACCTTGAATTTGTCGTACGACGTCGGACAGACGCAAGCAAACTGTTCGTTCATGTCCGACAATGTCCAACGAGTTTCTTCCACGCACATGCAGTTGTAGTAAATCATCCAATGGTGGGCGCTTTGGTTATCGTGATTTTTTCGCTTGTTGTACAGAACCTTTCAAGTTGAAGCTGGTGATTGTTTCAAAAGACAGCGATTTACAGTCAGGCACGATTTGCCGATGTTGAGCACGTTAATTAGAACAAGCGTTACATTGTAGGAAATTATATTCAATTTAAATTCATCTCCGATCAATGTTGCTCGCCTTCTACCCAACATTTGATTGAATATGTATGTACCAATGAAACATTGAAAGCGATCGTCATGATAAATTATAACCCGTTTTACTGATGCTGATTGAAAGCAGTTTTGAAGCAAATCGGAGCCTCTTCAGTTGAGTCCAAAACTGCATTGCTTCAATGCAATGAATGATTTGCAATTAAGGGTAAAGTTATCGAACCCTGCTAACAGGTACATATGGTATGGTACCTAGAGTCAAATAGCTGTGACATACCTCAAGGGGAAGTAGTTGAAGGTTAACACGATATGAAGGCTCCAAATAATAGCAAATATGAAAAGTTAATCAAAGGGCAAATCGTAAAGACTTCACTATAAATCCTTCCCAAAAAAAGCAAAAGCAAGCTACTCACTCTCCGGCACCGATCGCCAAACTTTCCGGGTTGCCCTTGATGAAGTATAGGTTCTCCCCGCTCCAGTGGAACACCTTAAAGTGGGGATTGAATTTGTACAACAGCGATTCGCCCGTTCCGTAGAAGTGGTCCGACACATGCAGCGAGCAGGACGTGAGGGCTCCAAATACCTAAAACAAAATATAATTCGGTCACAATCAAATTATGCTTCTCAGTCTGTATGCGTGCAGCACTCACATTGTGTTCCGTATCCTCTATGACTATCAGGATGGGGCTCTCCAGCTTGTGCATCTTCCTGTACAGCGAATTTAGCGAGAAGCCGTGCAGCGAAGTGCTGAACACTAGCGACCACGAGTAACCCTCGGCGCGGGCCGGCAGGTGGGCGCACAGTTTTTCTCTGTAACGCAGATGGAAACGAAAATTAGGCAAATGTTAAAATCCATGATAACGGTGGTCAACTTACCGGTGCTCTTCACTGAGGATCTCCGTCTGGCCGATCAGTTCCGGGATCTGGAATTCCTGATCGAAGGAACTGGTCGCAAACAGTGTCGCCTTCCGGTAGTCATCTGTGCTCATAGACAGAACCTGAACGTGGCGCGAGAGGGAGAAAAAAAAGCAAAGCTCACGATTAATTTTACTGGCGCGTGGTAATAAAAACTTGCTTTTAGGGTAACTTGCTTGGCTATTAATAAGTATTTTTTTGTTCAATTGCTACTACTGGTGAGTTCTTGCACAGAGCATCAAGGCTAAACATTGCAAAGACGTATCGGCTAGTATGTATAAAGTAGACAGAGAGAGAACAAGGAGTACTTGATTGGCTGGTGTTGATCTAAGTTTAGACAGAGAGGGAACTAGATAAAATAAAAAACAAACAACATATCGGAAGGCCGCAGCACACTACGTTCAACGGTTTCTACGGGTGTGATTGGAAATCGTGTCGAGCGGTGGTTCGGTTTTTTTTTTGTTGTGAAATTAAAACATTCAGTTCTAGAGGGGTTGCAGTTTCGGTTTTAACAAATCTACGGTGGAACATCCGCTATTCGGCATTCCTCAAAAGAACAACATTCAACAGTGGTGCAACGGTCAGTGTGTACTGTCTGTTCTTGCTTGTTTTTTTTATTTGTTTCCTTAAACGCCAGATATGTACATATACATTCATCAGTTCTAACAACAAACGAGCAAATCGAAGCTTTTTCTACATCAACAAGAGGGTGCAGCACACGGTCAGGGGCAAATATCGGTAGTATAACGATTTTTCTTATTTCTAATAGATAATTGGAGCCAGTACATATTTACACTTGTATGTTGCAACAGTTTGCACAAAATATCCCAAAAGAACAGAAGAAAATTAGGTATTCTTTGTATCAGCTATTTGTTTTCGACTAGGTAAATAAATAAGATAAGGTAAAAAAGAACATTTAAAGTCAAAGTAAATTAGTACAGCTGAGTCGATCGGTCTAAGTGTGTTCAAATTAACGGTAATTTACAAGTACATCCCAATCCTTGTTGCCTTCCTCTCCTCAAAGTACTTAGAACAGACACAGCGAGCGATGGGAAGATAAGTGAACATCTATCTGGGTCGCCCGATCGCGGAACAACACATTGCAACAGATGAGATGACAGCCACTGATGGCGACTTGTGAAATTAATCATCTCGGTAAATTGCACTGCCGCCGTCTGATTGGACGCCGGTGCTGCTACTGTGTGACAGTAAACGGTTCAAGCTGCCGGCCGCAGTTCGACAGATATTTTTTTTTTTTGCTCTATGCATGCACTATTATAAACTGTCTCATCATCGTTCGCGCTCAGCAGCAGCTGGCTAGGGACAAATAGCCCTAACGGAACCCTTACGGACATTTGTTCGTAGCACAAAGTGCACGATACGAAACAATAAAGACTAATTACTCATCAATAGCACAGATCAAATTGATTGGGCATGGTGATTGAAGATATAACATCCAGTATGGAAGCTTTCAAACATCTGAAATTTATCGCCTGACATGTTTAATTCAATTATCAAGTGCAAATAAAACGTATGAACAAATATGATGTAAAATCTAATATTTAGCAATGACTTTGCTAAATAGTTTAGGGGAAAACCCATTTTTCGCAGAAGTGTTTTTGTCCCGTTTTGTGCGTTTTTGCTACACATTTTAAAGTGTATTTTGTTGCACAGAAAAATTAGCTTAATGAGATCATCTGTTTCGTTTACACTCGCTATCTAGTAGCAAACCACGAATGCTACCGGTATGAACTGCTATTTGTTTTGGTGCTAATGGTTTTAGATAATAGCAATGAGAAACAAATTTCATTGTCATATATAAAATCAGGATTTTTCGTGATTCGCCATATTGTAATGATATAAGAAAATTGATTTGTGCAACCTAACCGGTTTATTTGAGTTTTGATGTTTAACCTTCGTCAGACCGTCAAATCAATTGATATTCGCCTCGATTCTGCATTCCGATCAGGCTCGTTCCAATCAGAAACGTTCCAATCGACGTGTGTTATAGCATACGATGCATTCCGATCGAAGCGCTATTTCTGATCAGATCCGGCTCCGATCCGATTGATTGCATAGAATATCTTTTGTAGCAACATTAACTGTAAAATAGGTAAAGATGTGTTGGTTCTTTAGCTCCCTCCAGTGTTCCGCAAGGCAGCTATTTAAAACCACATTTCTTTATATTATTTACTAGCTGACCCGAAAAACTTCGTATTGCCACAAATTAAACTGTGTTGTACATAAATCGTGAATCTCGGATGACCTTTGTCACAATCTCGGGTTTGCAAGTTTCTGGGGAGTTCATGGGTGTTTTGATATACAAATTTTCCTCACAGTAAAGTAGAAAACAACTTCCCCCAATTGCTAAGCCTGATAAAATAAAGCGGATAGCATTTAAATATTCGCCATCATTACAAACCATTTCGCCGAATACCGTTTTGCGGAACACCAATTCTCGGTTGACCATGACGCGGAAAATAGAGTTTCGCAGAATACCATTTCGCGAAAAACCTTACGCGGGATGTACCATTTCACGGAAAATCTTTTCGTAGAAAGTACTATTTCGAAGGGATGATCCAACTGAAGGAAAGTAATAGAGGTCAGTAGATCTAGGAAAATAAATAAATCTAGATAGAGGTGATCTCTACAGGGGGCTGCCATCCCGCAGTGGCCGACACTTCCGACGGCAGGTCGCCGGCAACACTCGCGGCCTGTGACGGTCTCGCGCTGAGTTATCTAATGTTACTATTGGTAGTTTTTGGTGGTCTTGTTATTGACTAATGTTCTATGAGAGAGTCTACAATTTCTCGAGTTCGAATAGTTTTTGAGTTACGCAAAACTTTTAGTCTTTTATTTGTATGAGAGCCCTTATCCCCCTACCACTGGGGGTCTCAAACCATCATAAAAAAATTCCTGCCTCCAAACCCCCCCCCCCATGCCAAATTTAGTTCCATTTGCTTGTTTAGTACTGTAGTTATGAGGAAATTTGTATTTCATTTGCATGGGCATGGGAACCCCTCCCCCCCTCCTAAAAAGGTAAGGTGTCCTAATTCATCATAGAAAAAATTCATGCCTCCAAAACACCCACATGCTTCCACTTGATTAACTAGTTCTTGAGTTATGAGGAAATTTGTATTTCATTTGTATAGGAGCCCCCCTCCTAAAGTGAGGAGGGGTTCTAATGCACCATAGAAAAAATTCTTGCCTCCAAAAACCTGTACATGCCAAATTTGGTTCCATTTGCTTGATTAGTTCTCGAGTTATGACAAAATCTGTATTTCATTTGTATGGAAGCCCCCCCTCTTAAAGGGGGGAGGGGTCATAATTCCCCTTCTAAAGAGGGGAGGGGTCTCAATTCACCATTGGAAAAATTCTTGTCTCCAAAAACACCCGCATGTTAAATTTGTTTACGTTCCGCGTAAATCAAAACCGGAATACTTACGAATGGCTGAAACACAAACGGCCGAATCACGAATGGTCGAATGTCATATTCGAAAAATGAAAATATTCACAGCCAGCATTGCCAACCTTCCAGATTTGTCTGGATTTTTCAGACTATTTGATGCCTAATCAGACAAAAAAGACGTTTTTCAAACATTGTCTTCCATTAGATCAAATGACACCAGATTTTTCCAGACATTTTTATTTTCGTTTTCCAGATTTTCGTAAAAACCGGTTGGTAACGCTGTTCACAGCTTTCAACCTGCGTAAATGATAGGTATATGCTGTCCTTACTTTCTGCCGGTCATTTGACTCAACTAAGAGATAATCCCAACTAACCAATAAACCAAGGAAAATCCATTCACTTTATAAGAAGTGGTTTCGGAGAAGGTGGGAGGCAGGCTTGGCATACACTTTTCGCCTCAATTTTGCTCTTTTGATTACTGCATCTCAGCCAAGCAAAATTTGAAAAAGTGATGTATGGGGCATTCGTAGAATTTGTTATTATCTTTAATATTGCTGAAGAAAGCATTACTGTGCATTTTGTATTTATGGCGCTATAAGGCTGCTACCCTCTTGGTAGCAAAAAGAGCGCTCTTTTTGCTACCAACGGCGTTGTTGCCTTACAGCGCCGTAAATACTAAAGATACAACTTCACTTTCTTCAGCATTATTATAGATAATTACTAGTTCTACAAATGCCCCATATATCACTTTCTGAAATTCTGCTTGGCTGAGGAGCAGTAATCAAAAGAGCAAAATCAAAGCGAAAAGTGTATGCCAAGCCTGGTGGGAGGTTTGCCCCGCAGACTGGTAAATAGGTCTCGCTGCCTCCGTGATTCGACCAAATAAGGGTTCGGCCAAATATAATTTCCGCCTTCTGTGACAATTGTTGAAATTCGGCCATTCGGATTTCGGCTAGTTGTTATTCGGCCGTTTGGAACTAGCACATCAAAATTGCACAAATTCCGAAATTCGTCTAAAAAACTGCCTAAATTTCAAAATTCGCATAAAAAACACTAAATACAAAAAATTCGCGTAAAAAAGTGTAAGTTTCAAAATTTGCGTAAAAACACCTCGTGAATTCCAGAAAAACTACGCTAATTCCGAAAATAGTGTCAAAATAGTCGCGTAAAACACAAACCACGCAAATTCCAAGTTTAGTGTAAAAAACCGCGCAAATTTCGAAATTTGCGTCAGAAAAAACCGCGATAACTCCGAAAATGGCGTAAAAATAGTCGCGTAAAAAACAAACCGCGTGAAAAAAGGCTAATACCGAATGGCCGAAACACAAATGACCGAAAAAAAAAATTGCCGAAATCCAAATGATCGGCTGTTCCCGACATAAACCACTTCTATTTAGGTGCATGCATTTTCCTAGGTTTGCTGACTAAGGCTTGTTCGCGACAAAATTTGGACACACCTAAATACACACACAGCTTCGGAAATACATTAACAATGAGTGAAATATTTTGCAGAGTGGTAGACGTATGTCTGTTCTTTCTGAAAATATAACACTTGTTTATATTACAAACCCTCAGCGTAAAATGGCGTCGAACGAAGAGCAGGTGCTAAAAGCAATTGTGTACGGTCGTAATGAAAATCCGGATCTCTCGTTAAGGAAACTTGCCAAAAAGCTTGGACTTCCTGCAAGCACTGTTCACAGTGTTTTAAAATCGTTCGATAGTCGCTTGAAAACAGCTAGAAAGAAGGGAAGTGGAACAAAAACGGATCTGAGGAACCACCACAAGGATGCGAAGGTAAAACAAATATTACGGAGGAGACCAGATCTCTCTGTACGTACCATTTCTCGTAAAATAAAAATGTCGCCAACATTCGTGCACACTTCTAAGCAACGACAAGGCATGAAGTC
The DNA here is from genome assembly GCF_943734655.1 of Sabethes cyaneus. Lineage (NCBI taxonomy): Eukaryota > Metazoa > Arthropoda > Insecta > Diptera > Culicidae > Sabethes > Sabethes cyaneus. The sequence continues at coordinate 63,678,048 of NC_071355.1, forward strand.
TTTCAAAGTGAGGACTGGGTCAAACCGTAATGATAAGCAAAATACGACGGTCAAAACGCGCGCTCGTAAGCTTTATCGCGAATATTTAACGAAGTTTCCATGCGTTATAATGGACGATGAAACGTATGTCCTAGAAAACTTTAAACAGCTTCCTGGTATGTCTTTTTACACTGCCATGGAACGGAATGGCGTTGCAGAGCATTTTAGAACAAAGAAGAAAGCCAAGTTCCTCAAAAAATATTTAGTATGGCAGGCCACATGCAGCTGTGGTCGAGCAAGCAAAAGTTACATCACTACGGGACGGGTTAACACGGAAATATACCGTGAAGAATGCCGGCAGAAACGATTGTTTCCATTCCTACGCAGCCATGATGTACCCTCGCTGTTTTGGCCTGATTTGGCATCCTGTCACTACGCCAAAGATGTTTTGGAATGGTATGATGCAAATGGAGTCCATATTGTACCGAAGGAGGCGAATCCACCTAACTGTCCAGAGTTACGACCCATCGAACGGTATTGGGCATTGGTGAAGAGAGAGCTGTCCCAGCACAAACAACAAGCTAACAAGATAAATTTCAAAAATCTTGGACCAACTCAGCTAAATTGGTTGCCAACAAGTCTGCACTGACCCTCATGGCAAGGGTAAACTCCAAAGTTCGCCAATTTTTCATGCAGACCAAATAAGTAATGTTAATTTGTTTGATAATTATTAACGATACACACATAAATTATATGAAATTGTTTCATGGATTAAACTTCTAGCAAATTTGTTTTATTGCAAAATTGAGGTGTCCAGATTTTGTCGCGAACAAGCCTTAGTAGGGATTATTCCTTGATTATTCCACAGTTGAGTCCGAATGAGCGGCAGTGAATAAGGACAGCATGTAACCAACATTTGTTTAGGTTTCTTGAAACAAATTAGACCAGTATTTTGTTATTTGACGCCTGGGCTGGGATGGTCCTTAAAAATATAATATTGGACCATCTTTGTCTTAAGAACTTTTTTTTGAAAAAAATCAATAACTTTTGAACTGCTGAACTCATTGTAATGATTTTGATGGCAAATAAAAGCTACACTATTGAACAATCATTACATCCAAACTCAGTGTGATGAAAGCAATTGGTTAGCAGCAAAGAATAGCGCAGAGTCATTCGTGACAATTGTGCAATTGTGCGGACGGGTTCCTTTGGAAATGATGCCGATCAAACGGTAGTTTTCGGTTAAGAGTAACACGTTTACTTAAGCAACCCTTTTCAAAACCTGATCGTCTATTTTGTAGTCCAATATGATAGGCAAGCTGATGCGATGGAATATAATCATCTCACATTTGGTATTATACTAATCATCAAGCAGTCCCATTTACGTCAAACGTATTTGAAGACGACGGTAAACGTCGATGCAGCAAATCGCCAAATATAATTTACGATCATCAGCATATGCTAGTCTGCGACCATTTTCAAGAGCAGAGCTAAGAATAAATCAAATAAAAGTGGTCTCAAATTACTGCCCTGGGAAACACAAGATTTGTTACTGAGTGGAAACGATAGTTTTGACCCAAGATAACTTAGATCTATTGTTAAATTGTCCATGCTGAATTCTGCACTGAATTTATTTTTGCAATAATCGCTATTTAGTGATATATTTTTTTATGATTTTTTGGGTTTACCCTTCCTTCAAAGTATTGAAGGCCAGTTTTAGCTATTCCTGGCGACGGCTGGGTTCCCCTCTAACCAGTACACACTTCTGATAAAAGATACCTTTTTGTACAGACAAGAAGCTGCAATGGGGTAAGACCGAATTCAGCGAAATTCAGGAAACGGTAATTGTGGGGCCTAAAAATTAACCTATGCATGGGTCACTTGGCTTCGAATGGCCTTGATTCTACAGAGATTCGAACCCATGACCACGCGCCAGTGCAGACTCTACGAGGCCACCTGTAAAAGACGAGCTTATCCAGATGACAAAGTGTTGCGAAGCACCTAGACCTAGAAAGATTTTGTCGAGCAGTATGCAGCATAATTGATGCGATCAAAAGCGGTTTTTAAAATCAGTACCTACTGTCACATCCACTTGTATCTTACGCTCCAACACAGTGAAACAATTTAAGGTGAAATCTAGAAGATTCGCTGTCAAATTTGTTGTCGTTGTATTCAAAACAAATTTTGTATGCTGCTCTGAAGCTCGAAAATTGAAGGTCGTCTATGAGACTTTGTCAGTTAGAGGGTTAAAAAGCCTGAGTCACTGATTTGGTAGTTTATATGACCGTAAAGCAATCATTAAGTAATCTGAAGAGCCAAAAAAAATTATTGTTCGTACTAATACAATGGGGGAAAAGCTGATATAATCCTGGGTAGATATAATCGGGAGCTGATATAATCGGAGCAATGCGTGTTCTACATACTGTGCCTACGTGTGGTTGAACTAAATTGAACAAATGTCCATCGTAAATTCGTAACGGAGTGATTCACTGTTCAAATGTTCGATTAATTTTTAAACTTTTTATAGCTTCAGTCCGGCAATCTTTCAAAGTCTGCAGACAGGGCTTAACAAAGGCTTCAAAGTGATTAACTGAAATGGGTCTACTATGAACAGTCATCCTCTGATCCATAGATACGCAATCAGTCAGTGAAAAGCTACCCGCTACCCAACTGCTTTTAATATAATAATTGAGATATTATTGCTAGCGATTTTTCAAAATTATCCAATTACTTTTCGTGATGCTCGCATTTTTGTATTTTTTTTTTTTTTTTGAAAACCTTCCTGTAAAAAGTAGCCCTACGTCCAAATAAGAAACATGATTAATACATGTAGTGCAAATTGAGTACCAGGATTCAAGGCCAGCTCCGTCATTCCGCCAACAGCCGGTCCCATTTATCCAATTGCATAGTCTGCACCCCACGTGACAGGAATTATCCGCTGTATTTCGATGCGCATTCCTAGCATCTCCTAGCATCTCGTCGCAACGCAATACTATGCCTCGAATCGGACCGGCCGGCAGTGCAGTGCAATCGGACTGGACTTGATTCTACACACAGGCTAACTTTAGCCTAGATATAACAACAAACGTAAAACTGTCCCGTCAAAACAACGTCGATCATAAATCTTTCCCTTCATATGGCTATGGCGACGAGACGGTGATAGCGCAGGAAGGCGTTGGAAATCACGGAACATGCATTCTTCTGGGAATCGTCCCTGATGTCAAGTGAGTTGAATGTTTACTGGACAACAGCACCAACGCAACGGTCTGGTATCGGGCGTGACTCAAATGGTTTACCCATTCGGGATTTAATATCTCATTTAGAGTGAAAATGTTAGCACAAAAAAGGTTTAGCCCTTTAAAGAGACATACACAACCTTGTTCAAAAATAAAGATGATTCTCTAAAATTTTACTTTTGCCAAGAGACAACGCCACACTCACCAACATTCAAACGTTTCGGACTATTTTCTTTGGCCTTCATCGTAACCATAAATGAAACGACTGTGTGTAATAAAATCCATGCGAAATGCACTGCCTTGAAGTGCTCATAACAATATTATTATTACTATTGCCTCTTCTATATTTGACTACAATTGGCTTTAAGAGTGAACTAATCTTTGAAGCTTAGTTTTATGTGGCCGGTAATAAACCATTTTATGTGATATGTAATTTGATGCATTTCATTGCTGTTTTGAGGTTGCGCAATAAGTCTAGCCGAAACGAAAACATCCCTACGGAGCTTTGAAATTTATCAGAACCGTGAGATTAATGTGTAATCTGTTGCACTTACAGCTATTTAGAATGTCAATAAAAATGCAGTATACAAGAATAGTGTTCTTTATTACTCTCCTTATCAGTCTAGCAAACCAGCAGACTAATCAACTATAATTGTGCTTAGTTACAAATCAGTACTAAGCGTAACCTTTGTGGAGTGTTCTGGAACGGCACACGCCACGGTCGTCCCGATAAGTAACAATAATAATAAAGGGTACAATTTCCACGATGCGTCTTACTGGAGTCTGATGTGAATTTTTCCATGAAAAAAAAAACGCAAAACAAGCGATATTCAATATCAGATGTAGACTAATCAAATGTGAACATTCGGTGTACGTTATCAATCAACGTTAATTGTAAACACTGACAACTGAACAGGCAACAGGCATTCGATTAATTGTCCGATCCGGCCACCAAGCGCCACCCATCGGTCGGACCGGCCGCCATTGTTCACTGCCAGTTTCCCGTAACCTTACCGCTTCGCTTGGATTAAACAGAGACTCTCCCAAGCTCCCATTAGCGTGTGCAATCACTAACCAGCCAGTCTATGGAAGCATCCTACTAAGGCTAATCGAAACAAACAGCAGACACAACTGGCCGGGCCCGATTGTTTGTGTTTATACACGTTCAATTGTGTCAGATTTTAATTCATTCCACACTACAATAGGCTATTCATGCTTTCGTCAGCTGTGGGGTGGTTGAGGGGCTGTCTCTACAAGGTACGGCCAATTAACCCACTGCAGCGGGGTGCATCAAGTCGAGCACACTGCTGACGTAGATAGTGCACGATCGGCCGGCCGGATCCCAACGGGCGGCGGACGGCGCAGCGATGCCAATGCACCACCGAAGGGAATTCTCTGACGGTCAAACGAATGACGGTCATGGCAAGATTTCTGACGGCAAGACCCCGAACAGATGGCGTGAGTCGATCGATCGCTGATGGGGATGAAATGCCATGTTCCAGGGGTAGGTGTGCTATTAAAAAAATTGGAACACAACCGAGAACCGAGCTTAGATTTGTCATTCACAAGCGTCACGGCTGCAATTGCAATCGATTATATCATAGCCCCGCAGTCGGCTGCACAATAGGATGTACCACATTGAAGAGGATTGAGTGACGGGAGCTGTGACTCGTTGTGCAATACTTGGGGATTATTTCAAATCAAGCGGAACTTCTTCTATAGCGAAATTGGAGCAAGTCTTAGCTGACGAAACGTGCGAGAGTTTGCTGGACAGCCCCGGATTTAGGTGACTTGCGTCCCGGAAAGTGCCCTGCATTGATTACTTTTCATCATGACAGTTGAATATCTCAGAGATGTGTGCGAGATAGATTTTTTTCCGAAAATCCCGAAGAGTTTTTCAAGAAGTCCTCTACGATGAATTGTTGAAGTACATTTAACTGAAAAATATGTATTGGTCATTCCACGTCAAGTGAAGTGACTTTCACGGATTTGAACCAATTTTTTCCAGATTGTTCGTTGAAAAGCTGGCAATGAATGAAACCTCTTGTCCTAATGGCAAATTTTAACTTCCTGGCTCTAGAGGATCTTGTTCTGGTTAAAAGAAAAAAACGATGGAAAACATCGATACTTAAGCACGGATAATAAGCAGTTCGCTCACTCCAGAGTGATACTGCAAAAAAAAAAACGAAGTGCGGGATACTGCAAAAAAATAACCGGATGATATCATAAGAGATCAAAATAGTAGTCGCAGTGAAAATTTCCATTCAGAAATACCTAATTTTTATTTTAAATACTATTTTCCTTTATCAGGTCATAAACCATGCTCGCGTATAAAATTTCATAAAATTCTGGGACCCACCAAATGACCCTCAGTAACCTTGAGAGCGTGCATTCGATGGTGCTCCGACGAAAAAGAGTCATATGACAAAGCAAAATCAATACTCTGCTCATTGCAGGTAGCGCAAATAAGCGAAGCACTGTAAAGAAAAAAAATCTGTTTGTTAATCGCCGAAGGCCACCTGCGAGAGAAACAGAGCAAATCGATTTCTCTCCTGTGCTTCGTAGTACGACGATTAAAAATTGACATGATCTTTAGAAAGGGAAGGAAGTGTCTGATGCGAGGAACAATTGATTGGATGAACGGGAAAATTCCATGCAGACCAAAAATATATGCATTCGGTTGTGCAATGGCAAGTGGGGCTGGCACCCTCGCTCATTCAGTTGCTACCCGAATGTTTTACTAACTAAACTACTGCCACCCGTCTAATAAGCAGTTTTGTTTTATCAGCTCAATCTATTTATCTGTACCTATAAAAATGAAGTTCTGTTTGTCTACATGACCCTTACAGACTCGGAAACTACTGAACCGATTGGCGTGAAAATTTGTATGCAGGAGTTTTTGGGGCCGGGATGGTTCGAAGCCCCTCCCCCCTTTGGAAGGGGGCGGGGACTCCCATACAAATAAATTACCTATTTGAAGAAAACATAAATTTCTGAAATACAAAACATAAATTTCTGCATAACTCAAGAACTAATCAAGCCAACGGAACCACATTTGGCATGTGGGGTTTTTTGGGGGTTTGATTTTTTTCAATGGTGGTTGAAGACCCCCAGCTTCTCTGGAAGGGGGAGGGGCTCGCATACAAATAAAACACAAATTTCTGCATAACTCGAAAACTAATCAAGCAAATGAAACCATATTTAGCATGTAAGGGGTTTTGAAGACAAAAATGTTTTTATGATTGTTCGAGACCCCTCCCTACCATGGAGGGGGGGGGGGCGCTCATACAAATGAAATACATACTTAATGTTTTCGGCCGGACAGCAATCGGCAAAACAAAACGACACTTATTTATTCTATGCCCGAAGTTTCGATGTATTTAATATCTTTTTCAAGGAGTTCTACTACCAATTTCGCCAGGGTGTATGTTAAAACGATCCGCAATAATTTCGTTCGAATACAGTGAGTTTTGAATTTGTTCGGTTCATGATGCACAAATCGATTTAAGAATAATTTTGTGTTTAAAATTATTATATTTTAACCTTCTAACGGGCAACATCGTAAAAACAATGCGATCGAGCAAATGATTACTTTATCATGAAAGTAAACTCAAAAGAAGCTTGAGTGTTGATTTTCATGGGAAAACATTTATCTGGAGGACCGCTAGGTACACTGAGAAAACTTTTCGTATAGTTTATATGTGTCCCACATATAGATTTTTGCAATGTGCCCTGTAAATGATCTTTTTGTGCCAAACAGTTATCATTTATGTGCAAGCGAAAAATTAGCACATACTATTCATATACGTATAATTTTTATGTGTATAATTGCACATACTATTCATACGCGTATAATTTTTATGTGTATTTCTGGGAGGATAGTGTTTATATGCGGCTCATGATAATCATATGGGATTTCATATGGAAATTTACTATTAGTTATGTGCAGAATATTTTGAGTGTATGAAATAGTCCAATTTCTCGTTTTAGTTTTTCGTGCCTAACGCTCTACCCAAATGGGTTTTCAGTTCAAATATATCACAAAATTGAAAAAAGCATGTAAATTACTCATAGGCAAAAATTGAGATCGAACATTTTGTTCTAGATGTCCTTTTTCTTCAAACGTAAAAAAGGAAAAATTCGCACCATAATTTTTTTCGGAATTTTTAAGAATTCTTGTTTTTGAAAAATGAACCTCTGACCTCTGAACGCACGGTCAGAATGTTGCGATATTAGTATCAACATTTCAGGAAATCTGTTCTGAACATATTTCTCATATTGTCAATTCAAGACAAATTTCGTATGTGGCTCTGAAGCTCCAAAAGTGAAGGCCGTCTACAGACGGTTTTACCCGTTAGACGATTAAGTTCGGTTAGTGATAGTATTACGAATCAATCTGACTAGTTAAAACCTTCAACAGAAGCCACCAGACAAAAGACGATACGTGGTTCTGTACAACGTTCTATTGTTACATTTTAGAAATGATGTTAACTATGTATTTTATATTGTAGAACTCCTTGAAAAAAAAAGTTAAATACATCGAAACGTCGGGCGTAGAATAAACAAGTGTCGTTTTGCTTTGCCGACTAACTGTCCTGTCGAAAACATTAAGTTTGAGAATCATCAACAGTCGATAGCTCCACTTCGACAAATGAAGTACAAATTTCTGCATAACTTGACAATTGGATAATCAAGCAGATGGAACTAAATATAGCAATAAAACCTATTTTGTTTTTCGCTGTTTGAATGGTAACGCCATAATTTAATGCAGTTTTTCAGTACAAAGCTATAAAGCATACAGCTTGCTCTGGTAAAAAGCTAAATCAAACCGCCAGCTGTTGTGAAAAATATGTTGTTAACATGAAAATACATCCGTGAACATAAATGTTTAAGTTTTACTGTCAAATCATCCAGATCGATTTGGTTTATAGCGATCCCATAGAATAACTTATAAATTTTCAGCAATCTCCGTAGTTGTGTGGCATATGCATATTAAATTTTACCGTGGATATTGGGTAAAACCAACGAGTCAGCAAACTTTTGCAATTTCCGAAAAGTAGTTGCTTTAATAAAATAAATGCACATAATAAATCAATCTCAATTTCTAGCAAAATTATTTTAGTTGCTTCCTGTGACAGAAAAATCGATTGATGATAACTTTTCTTTGAGAACAGACTTTACTTTGATGACTTTTTGTTTGCGGGCCTAATGCCAATATGGCCGCATATAAAAAATGTTGTTGGTGTTGAACTCTAATATTCTTCATAATAGCAGAAATAAATCTGATTGGTAACATTTAACCCATACCTATAAAAATGGATTTCTGTCTGTCTGTCTGGATGTTACTTATGGAATCGAAAACTACTGAACCAATCGGCGTGAAAATTTGCATGCAGAGGTTTTTGGGGCCACGGAAGGTTCTTATGGTGGTTAGAGACCCCTCCCCTCACTAAGAGGGGGGGGGCTCCCATACAAATTTATACACAAATTTCTGCATAACTCGAGAACTAATCGAGCAAATGAAACAAAATTTGGCATGTGGGTGTTTTTGGTGCCAAGAATTTATTCTATGGTAAATTGAGACTCATCCCCTCTATAGAAGGGGAATTAGGACCCCTCCCCACTTTAAGAGGGGGGCTCCTGTACAAATGAAAAACAAATTTCCTCATAACTCGAGAACTAAACAAGCAAATGGAACCAAATTTGGCATGTGGGTGTTTTTGGAGGCAACCATTTTTTCCATGATGAATTAGGACTTCTTACCTTTTTAGGAGGGGGGGCTCCCATACAAACGAGATACAAATTTCCTCATAACTCGAGAACTAATCAAGCAAATGGAACCAAATTTAGCATGTGGGAGTTTTAGATGGCAGAATTTTTTTCTGTGGTGTGTTATGACCCCTTCCCCTTTTAAGAGGGGGGGATTCCACACAAATTTTCTCAGGACTGGAGAACTAATCAAGCAAATGGAACCAAATTTGGCATGTGGGTGTTTTTGTAGGCAAGAATAGTTTCTATGGTGAATTAGGGCTCCTTACCTTTTTAGGAGGGGGGCTCCCATACAAACGAAATACAAATTTCCTCACAACTCTAGAACTAATCAAGCAAATGGAACCATATTTAGCACGTGGGTGTTTTTGTAGGCAAGAATAGTTTCTATGGTGAATTAGGACCCCTCCCCACGGGGGAGGGGTATAGGAGAAGGAGCCCCTGGGGAGTTGTTCTCTACTTTACTGTGAGGAAACATTGCAAATTTGTATATTAAACTACCCATTCCAGGTAACTAACAAGCATTAACATAAGCAGCAAATCAGCGTATCTGGCATTTTATACTGCACATTGTTGTATATTAGCTTTTTGACTGCATAGGTGTTGTGAATTGTAATCCAAAATTGTATTCAAATTCTTCGTGTCGTTAATTAGTTGTAAATTAGCATTGTCAGCACTATAAGAAGGTTATCAGTAAAGTAGCTGTATATTTTGCCAAAATAGCATTTAAGTAGCATTTAATGCGACTTAAATGTTTATTGGCCTACATTTGAATAGCATTGGTGATGCTTATTGGTTACCTAGGATGCTTTCATAGTTACGTAACTGCCAAAATGAATCATCTAAGGTTGAACTCCTCAGAAACTTGCAAAACTCGAGATTGTGACAAAGATCATCCGAGATTCATGATTCACGTACAACACAGGTTAATTTGTGGCAATACGAAGTTTGTCGGGTCAGCTAGTAGCTCCATAAAATTAACAAATTTGTTTCGGTTTGACAGCCGTAACAAGATCAGTTTTGATTGGTCCGTCATATTGTATTGCACGTATGGTTTTATGATAGACGTGGTGCAACCAACTAGTTTTATCGTGGTGTTTAATTACCACAACAATAAATTTGATTTATTAGTCGTTTTATTGTGATTTTGTAGCTAGCTAAAAGTAGTTTTTGACTTGTATCTTGGTAATGCGTAATACCATGATGACACCAGAGGTAATGACTAGTACCGCACAAAAACTTTAATAAAATTCAAGCAAAACCAATCGGCTTTAGAATTGTAACTTGGACTGTGTGGCAGTGCTTTTAAGCTTCGCGCGCAAATTTCGATTTGGATTTACTACCCCGGCCAAGCAAAATATTAAAAAGTTATGTACGAAACACTTGTGGAGCTACTCATTAAATACAATATTGCAGAATGGCTAACGCTACAAATGTTTTTTTTATAAAAGTAGATTTCTAAATCGACGGAGGCAACGGTAGAAGAAAATAATGAAACGAAGGTGTTGATAGTATGTCAAGTAAGACAAAGCGTGAATGGGGGAAAACGGAAAATTAGGAAGCATGGATTAAACTAACGCTTATTAAGTTTGTAGAACATTCTGTTTTACTAAATTCCCCTTCACGCCTTTACCTCATTCCCCTTCACGCCTCTCTCGTTTGGTGACGAAAAAACAAAAGCTGGTAATGTGGTAAGTCGCTCAGTGTTCGGAACCCGCGCCTCCCTGTTCTCACTAATAGTTTTGGGAGCACCCGGTACACTCAGATCCCCCCCCCCCCCTGCAACCAGCGGGGCCCCTCGATGATCGGTGAAGGGGTCTTCAGCAGCAACCCAACGCGGTAGCAGCAACTATTGAAACTACTTCCAAGTTGTTTTCCGAAGTCCCGATAAGATAGGGTATGTTGCTACATCGTCGTAATTGCCTATTCCCTTCCTATCCAACACAAATTATTAAATATATCAGCATTTTTATGACACAAAATGCACTACTAGTTATTCGCTAATATTTTAGTTTGTTGTCTATCACATGCGATCAATCAAAATGAGCTGAGATCTGTTTAAATGCTTTTTATCATTAAAGAAGTCCTACCAGCTAAATTTCCTACGTTTTTTCATGCGACGAAGAAAACAATGTCGACTAATCGTTTTAATTTCCGTCATTCATAAATAAAAATAACTCACGCAAGGCATTGTCGTTATTCTACTAGCCTGACCTGCAGAAATTTTGTAGAATAACATTTGTCATGCCGTCCCAAACAAATACATGCGCGTTAGCTTCGTAAACATTGTTGTAATTTTTAGTTCGGACGATGAAAAATTTTGATGGATGTTTTTAAAACGATACGACGAATTTTAGAAATAAAGTCAGTTGCGTAATTTCAATAATATGCTTTAATAGTCGCTTTTCAGTGATTTCAAAGCTGACGGATCGGAAGGTAAGTGTGTTTTAGTCAAATTAGCACAAGAACTTTTGGAGTATTCATTAAATCCATCCAACAAATGGTGAAAATTAGAATGGCTTTACTTATTACGACGGGAATTAGAGAAAACCCCTAGTTGAGGATTTTTCAGGTGCCTACGCAAAATAAATTCGCGACGTTGCTTTTCGGGTGATGCGACTTTTTTTGATTTTTGAAAAACTGACCGCGATAAAAATACAGTGTAAACAACACACTCTAAACTACTTCTACGCAAATTTTAGGAGAAAATACCCAATGTGTAATTTTCTACAGCGTTTCTTCCGTGATGCAATTTGATGTGGGGCACCCTTTATTGTTTACTGGACATATAAAATCGAATTTAATCAATTGAATTACTGACACAACTGTGGCTTCTTCTGTCAATTTACATGTCAATATATGGTACAACTGTTGTGAATTGAAATGTGCCAATTGTGACAGCCAAGCAATCATTTAAGATTCATTGCACTCTAATAGCGATGTTTATGACCAGTTATAATCACTAGAACCGTACAATAAATCTTTAATTGTTACTTAGGACTGACTAGTTAGCACTGTAGCAAAAAGCTTCTCACCAAATAGCACCACAGTTGAACGTCCAAGTGGATAAATGTAATAAATAATTGGATTATTCAAATGCCACCGGAAAATAAATAGATAATGAGGTAAGTGAAATGATTCACCCACAAATCCCACCACCCGTAATGGAAACCCTCGCTGAAATCAGTGCAATGCAGGTGCTTGACGTAATCCGAATAAAACATGTATGTTGCGTTCGAGGTGCATTGTGATTCATTGCAATGTTTCCGAACAATGCAAAACTGTACCATTTTCGTTCACAGTTTCCTAACAATACAATACAACAAGGTGCGACGTCACGACGAACACGGAACTGACTGCTGCAAACGAACGAACTGAAGCGGATGTTCGATTTCTAGAACATCTTGGTTTAGCACAAAAACCGCCCAGTTTGGAGTGTGTTTAGCCTTCGAATGGGTATAACTGCATACGATGCACCCTTCAGCGACTCAATTAATGGTTTATGTTTTTCGTTCAACGAACTTGTACCAAAACCTTGCGTGTTCACCGCGATTTCTTTGTAGCAACTACTAAAGCAAACTAATTTAAGTAAAGGAACAAATAATAACCTTGCTGTCGAATGCAGGCGAACTAATCAATTCACACATTTTCAAAAGTTTTCACTTGTTTCACAACTGATTGCGATGATTCACTTCGATTCGGTAAAAAATGGTTCTGTTTTTTCGTGTCCACACTTGTCAGCACATCCTTTGGTACGCTTTAAATCACGCACATCCCACTCACGAACGAAGGTTGTTCTGCAAGCTTGTCACGAGAAAAACAAAAATCAAACTTCACCCAGAGTTCACATTGAAGTCCACTTCCAGTATGGCAGTTCCGCATGCGACAAAAGTGCTGTCCAAACTAAAACTGGCGAACGAAACCGGAATGGTCTGCGAATGCGAACGGATTGTGCGCTGGTCAATCGAAAATGAGATCTCTGCGATCGCGATGGAAAAAACAACGACTAACTGTTTATTCTCGTGTATATAAATATAAAGAAAAAGGTAGATGAACGCGCTCTGCTAGCTAATTCACCGCTTCCGCGCCGTTCAAAATCTCACGATATACTAATGCCCGTGCGCGGTTCGAGAGGAGATTTTGTTTCGTCACTCGTTTCGCTGGCTGGCTGGCTGGCTGGAACGCTCAACGCTAGTGTCTCTTGCCGTAGGCACCACCGACCGAGTGGAAGCTCCATGACTCGGTTACTACCAGCAGCATCAGCATCACTGTTGTTGCAGCGATGATGTGTTCTCTTTTCGGCTCGAATTAGCAACACTTTTGCATGTCCGAAACGCGTTCTGTGCGGCGACTCATACAGGTGGCGCTGCTGCAGCAGCACCGAAGCCTCAAAGCCATTTAACGAGTGCGTGTTAATGCAGAACTAATTTGGGGTATGCGACGAATGCGAAAGCAAAATCAGTCAATTGATTTGGCAAACTGGAAACACCTCCACCGCAAAAACTGATTGAGTAAGCACTAAGATAAATACTGTTTTCAAATCACGATTTTTGAAAGAAGACGCCATTAGGGTGGAAAACAATAACACCTGAACGCGAAACTGGCACCTGGCCTGGCACCTGGCCAAATGTCGTAGTCTTGCGTCAGAATGAGCTAACTGTACCTGGGAGTGACCTGGTGTAACCTACAACGTATTATGATTCGATTTTATTGTTAAGCTGAACTCGCACTAAAGTTATATTTTCTTTTCCATTACCGAACGTCGGTTTATTAACAAATTAGAACCTATGTTACACTTTCTTCGAAGTATCCACTATATTTTTTAATCTTTTTCAAGGACAAAATTAGGTCAAAAGTAAAAGTAAGACATTCTAAAAATTGTTCGTATGGTAGGAGAATATTTTTGAACCAACTTGTTGAAAACTTTTACTTTCACAACAGATTTACAATGTTTTACTTTGAATTTGTACATGCCTTTAATTCGATGCTTGTGGTGAAGCATCAGATTTCACATCAATAATCGCGAAAAGTTTAAATAACTAAACTTCAAGAAGTGTGAAATTTAAAACTAGAAATTCTGACACTCAATACCCGACAGAGACATTCCATTTATCGTACTAGCTCTTAAAAAACTGCCACCAACTGGTCAGTCTAGACACGATCGGAGCTAGTATAACCAAGACCTTGCTGCTGATTGTGATCACTAATTGAAATCATGTTTCGGCGGGGAGCACGTGAGATAAGGAGCCAAAGTGCTTCTCTTAACGTTCGTGTCAATAGCCAACTTATGACTAAATACACCGAAGAAAATGAGTAAACATGGTTACCTGTGAGGTTCAAAACAATATATTTCACTAGCTTGTCAGTTAACCTATTGGAAATAGCACCACTGTATAATGTAAACTAAATAATTAAAATATAGTTTGAAAAACCTTTAACCGACTTTAACGGACTTTTGTAAGAATTTTAGTACGAAAACCTCACACGCTTTGGTAGTAAATGCAGGTTTAACTCACTCATTAATATTCATTCTGGATCTGAATCATTCTGGAAAACACCATATCGCCTATCTCGCACCGTAGAAGATAAATCGAAGAACGAGCAAAGCTTCCCCCTATAGATGATTGTCGAAGATGAGACAATAAAACGGACACAAATTCCCCTTGATGACAAGATTAACCGCGGTGATTTACGGGAGTATGTCGATTCGCCACCATCACCAGGCATATTTCAAGCAATAATGAAATGGCATTAGCGAATCAAATGGCTGTTTATCGAATTATATAAGGTGTTTGAGATGCTGTTAAAAGAAGCATCTAACTAAAGCTACTGTAAGTTTTGACGTAGAACTACGTCTAACGGCAAGGTTTGGGATGGAGTAACATTCCAAAAAATGCGAGCGTCACCAAAAAATGAAAGATTTTGAACGCAAACAGCTCTACGAAATATAAATAGATTTTGACGGAGTGAATACCAATCGATTCATAAAATATGTTGCAATTATATGGTTTGTATTACAATTTTCATTTTCAATCACTAAATAGTGAAAATTAACGAAAAGTTTCAAGGTCAAATTTCTCCATACATTTTCTTTGTGATTACCTTGTTTCACAGGCAGGGACGACAATTAAACACACCATCTGTTTAGTGTGGTTTCCTTTAACAAAAAAAGTAACAAGCCTCTTTCGTCCCAACTGGTCGAAGACTCATTATGACGTTTAAACCTATGCCCATTTTATACCTGTGCTTGGGAAGTACATCAGAGTGCACAACCACCCCTTTCTTTAACCGATTTTTTTTTTGTTAGATTATAGTCACTTTAACCAGCTTGAGTCATTCGTAACTTCTGATTGAAGTTTCTGATTGAACTTCTGGGATTGAGATTTGAACCCGGGTCCACGGCGTAAGAGACGTGAATGCTAACGACTACGCCGGGACTGACTCCGTTTTAACCGATTTTAATTTGAATTCGATGTCCTGAAAGTGAAACGTCATTGAAAAGTAAGCCATCATCCTTTCCTTTTGCCGGATTGCATCTATATACTGCACGAAATTGTTCGGAACTGTTGTCTTACATGGAAACAGGACTGAAGGGATAATTTTGCATGTGACGTGACGCAGCAATTCTCAAAACGAGGTAAATCAGCGACTGTCTTATCGGAGAATAGTTTCATTTGCTGATTATCTGAGAATAGCGTTTCCTTTGCTGCTTTGCGTCAGCTAGTTGATGTATTTTTTAAGTATGCAAATAGCAGTAGAATGTCGAAAGGAACCAATAAGATGCAGAGGACATCCCGAGCAGGAGCGAAGAGCAAAATAATATCAAAATGTGTTATTGGAAATCGAATAACTCATATCAAAATTTGGTCTTGTTTTGGCTGACATAGTTGGTAAAATAACAAAAAATAAGGCCAAATGAATAACTACTTGTGTTATTTGAATAATAAAGCAATAACATGACTGGATTCAGAGTTTAGAATAACATATTTTAATATTATTAAGGCATTAAATAACAAATGCAGTAGTATATCAAATATTAAAAAACCATTTTATAAAATATTTATAATCTATAATCTCTTTAATCAATAAAAAAAAGTTGTATGAAATATATCGAATGTCATTTTAAGGCCAAAATAAGATATGATAACAAAATCAGTTATCAAACTCATCTTAGAACCACTGTTTTAAATGTCTACTCAATAACAAAATGTGTTATCAATGTATCTCCATATCTATTCAATAACAGAATATACCATTATAACACAGTTTGATATTATTTTTATATTATTTTGCTCTTCATTCCTGCTCGGGATAAGCTAATTGATATTTTACTTGGCTGTTCACATGTTAGTTCTCATGTTAGTTCTAAGACAATATCAAGTGGTTAGTGATATCAACAATTTCGTGAAAATTGACGAAATGAATCCGAATCAGTGTTGTAAATGGTAACCCAGAATAGTTATTAATATTTTCGATTTAACCGTAGTTGTAAGCAAGCTCCTTAAGTAAGCTAATTTCGTCAACTGCATATCAGTTTCAAGCCAGTTACTTAAAGTTGACTAGTGCTACAAGTCATGCAAAAAAGTCAAAAAGCGAAATCATCGCCAATTATTAGAAGACATGTAATCATGACCTGATGGTTTAACTTTCAGTGGAACTATAAACTCTAAGAAACTGATAAAAATGATATTCAGAGTACAGACATTAAGGATATTTAAATTTAATGGGACATAAACGACTAAAATTTTTGAAAAACTCATTATTTTTTTATTTCAGATTTTGATTCTACAGTCTTTTCCGCTTATTTTGATACTAATTTTGTAATGATCTGACCACGGGAAGTGGTCGAAAAACGATTCTACAATTAAGCATTCCAGTGCGGCGTGGAACAACCGCGACGGAATAAAACACCGCTTCTGAAAAACCACGATTTTTAAACTTTATATTCCTTTGTCTCAGAAACTACACAACGTATTGGAACAAACTTTTTTTTGTTTTGTTAGCAGTAGCTTGACAAAGACTTTTATAATTTTTGAGCTTTGTAAACGAAACACAGCCAGAGAAAAACGAAAAAAAAGAGGAAAAGATGTCCCGTGGTCGGATCCTTGCAAAATTAGTATTAAAATAAGCGGAAAAAACTGCAGTATCAAAATCAGAAATAAAAAAATAATGAAATTTTCAAAAGTTTAAGTTATTTATGTTCATTTAGCAAATCTATATAAATGTTACACGGTTAAACATATTCAAATCGTCAAGTATTGTCGAATTGTACCCGCCTTCATAGTCCTAATTTTTTCATTCTGTAAGAACTTTGGCGAAGACAGTTATGTGGAAAACTTAATAGTTTCTTCACAAAATTTATTCATTTTAAACGACGCGTGACCAATCAACACTTTTTTAATGATAATTCAAGTACAGCAAAAGACGCAATCCGGATATTTTTATCACTAAACGCATAAAACACTAACTTTTTTTCGTCTTTTCCTGTGCTTTTGAAAAATTTAACTCAAATGTTTATAAAACGACGTTTTACGATGCTTGATGCAGTTACAAATTTGTTTTCGGTTTTAAGTATCCAAATTTTTACTAAATTCTGGGACCGTTGGGCTAATTTTGTATGATCATTTTGAAAAATGCCTAATACAGACAAAATAAATTACATTGGAGTCACTTTCTACGCGAGAGACACGTCCAAATTTGCGCTTGCGTCTGAACTAGGGCTTGAATCTGAATACAGTAATGACCCGATTTTGTCACCCCCATGATGAATTTAGGGGTGACTAAAACGGGACAGTGACAAAATCGGGTATATTTTAAATTTTAATTTTTTTGCAGATAACTTAGAACGAACTACATATATTTCATTCTGATCACTTTTAGGACATTTCGCACTTCCTTCTACCTCTCTGTGGACATTTGTCACCTGTTCACAGCACAGCCAACAGGTATGAAAACACGCGTTTTTTAATTGCGCCGAAATAGTTGATTATACTGGTTAACTATGTTCTGAGAAATTTCACAGCGTAAAAAGCTCTTTCTTATGGTATGAACGATTCATTGATTAACCCCCCTAAAAGTAAGATACAAAATTTATTTTTCAAGTAGTAAGAGATAGAGCAAAATAATGTTCTACAAAATTGTTGAGAAGATTATTATAAAGAACTTTGCCAAAGAAAATGACCTTCTAGCTATTATAGTTGTGGAGATATGAAACAACTTTTGTGGAAACTCCACGATAATCAACACAGTTCTTTTCACAGTGTTTTAACACATTTGGCATGTTTGAAAATGATTTTCAAACTAAGCTTTTGATAAACTAAAAGCGTGACAAAATCGGGTAAAAAACGTGACAAAATCGGGGGTGACAAAATCGGGTCAAAAACGTGACAAAATCGGGGGTGACAAAATCGGGGAGTGACAAAATCGGGGAGCGACAAAATCGGGTTACCACTGTAGTGGCTTCAATCTGAATCAGGGCTTGAATCTTAATTAGGGCTTGACTCTGAATTAGCAGGGCTAGGGCTAGGGCTAGGGCTAGGGCTAGGGCTAGGGCTAGGGCTAGGGCTAGGGCTAGGGCTAGGGCTAGGGCTAGGGCTAGGGCTAGGGCTAGGGCTAGGGCTAGGGCTAGGGCTAGGGCTAGGGCTAGGGCTAGGGCTAGGGCTAGGGCTAGGGCTAGGGCTAGGGCTAGGGCTAGGGCTAGGGCTAGGGCTAGGGCTAGGGCTAGGGCTAGGGCTAGGGCTAGGGCTAGGGCTAGGGCTAGGGCTAGGGCTAGGGCTAGGGCTAGGGCTAGGGCTAGGGCTAGGGCTAGGGCTAGGGCTAGGGCTAGGGCTAGGGCTAGGGCTAGGGCTAGGGCTAGGGCTAGGGCTAGGGCTAGGGCTAGGGCTAGGGCTAGGGCTAGGGCTAGGGCTAGGGCTAGGGCTAGGGCTAGGGCTAGGGCTAGGGCTAGGGCTAGGGCTAGGGCTAGGGCTAGGGCTAGGGCTAGGGCTAGGGCTAGGGCTAGGGCTAGGGCTAGGGCTAGGGCTAGGGCTAGGGCTAGGGCTAGGGCTAGGGCTAGGGCTAGGGCTAGGGCTAGGGCTAGGGCTAGGGCTAGGGCTAGGGCTAGGGCTAGGGCTAGGGCTAGGGCTAGGGCTAGGGCTAGGGCTAGGGCTAGGGCTAGGGCTAGGGCTAGGGCTAGGGCTAGGGCTAGGGCTAGGGCTAGGGCTAGGGCTAGGGCTAGGGCTAGGGCTAGGGCTAGGGCTAGGGCTAGGGCTAGGGCTAGGGCTGGGGCTAGGGCTAGGGCTAGGGCTAGGGCTAGGGCTAGGGCTAGGGCTAGGGCTAGGGCTAGGGCTAGGGCTAGGGCTAGGGCTAGGGCTAGGGCTAGGGCTAGGGCTAGGGCTAGGGCTAGGGCTAGGGCTAGGGCTAGGGCTAGGGCTAGGGCTAGGGCTAGGGCTAGGGCTAGGGCTAGGGCTAGGGCTAGGGCTAGGGCTAGGGCTAGGGCTAGGGCTAGGGCTAGGGCTAGGGCTAGGGCTAGGGCTAGGGCTAGGGCTAGGGCTAGGGCTAGGGCTAGGGCTAGGGCTAGGGCTAGGGCTAGGGCTAGGGCTAGGGCTAGGGCTAGGGCTAGGGCTAGGGCTAGGGCTAGGGCTAGGGCTAGGGCTAGGGCTAGGGCTAGGGCTAGGGCTAGGGCTAGGGCTAGGGCTAGGGCTAGGGCTAGGGCTAGGGCTAGGGCTAGGGCTAGGGCTAGGGCTAGGGCTAGGGCTAGGGTTAGGGCTTGTCCTAACGCTTTGCTGATACGAGTACGAGTCTAGTGCAGGGCCTTTAATTATCACCAAATTTCAAACAAAACAGAAAATCTTTTTTCTTAGCATACATTGTTTTTTATGCCTCTGAGTTTCGTATGTACAACTGCACAGTGATTTTCATCGTAGTATACAAGTTCAATATATCGTGAAAATAGAACAGGAGAAAGTGATTTTCAAATCCACAAGGTGATATTCACTTCAGGAAAAAAACAATTTAAATGCAGTAAATGAAAAGAAAAATCTTATGTCCAACAGCTGAACGCAATAGATGCTAAATAACAACACAAATTTTTTTTATTGATTTTCACTGCTCAAACGTGAATATCAGTTTGTTACAATATCACAGGGCGCTGATATTGTATATTCTCGTGCATGAAGTTCATGCTTGCTGCATTTAGTTATTATGTACGTTTGATCAAAGCAAGCAGATTTTCAATGCAAGGTAGACTGATAATCCAGAAGTTTGAACGCTATGCTGATGAATATTAACAGCACTGGTCTAGTGTTCAATTTGATGTGCCTCGGACGTTTAATCTGGTGTCGCTTGCGTAATAAAGCACTTGACAGCGAACGCTCCTATTGAGTACTTTTTTGTTCGCTTTTGTTTTTCTATTCTACTTATGCTGGTAGGTATAGTCAAACCTTTGCACTTGTGTTGCGCACTTTCCGCTTAATAATGCGCAGACTTTGGCACTGTGCATTAATTGTCAAAGTGTTTTCCCCTATATTTATATAACACCCCAGCTTAAGATTTTTCAAAACAATAACATTCAAAAGTATTACATTTTTGATGCTCCAGAATCATATCGTCGCGGAATATTGATTTATAAATTTAAAAAATATATATATAAAGCGAGTTTCTATAAAGAAGGTTTGAATGTTTCGTAATTTTTTCTCTACAAAAATCATACGTAAGAAATGTTAAACAACCCGTCCCTCCTCCGCCCTAATAAAATTTTGCGATAAAATTTAATGCGCATTGCTGCAAACCAACGAAGGTTTATTATGATCGCTATAAACCAAATATTATTTATTTCGTCAACCGATGTAGACTAGTATAATATTTTCATATAAAAGTCTTATAATTAAATGAAGATTAAAAAATGTACTAATTCTTTTGTATCGTTTGCTACGCGTTACGATTACGTGTTGACTGATAGTGATGTTTAAGTCTATGCCGAGACATTGTAAAGTCAATGGTTTCGCAGTATTGATTGTACGAGGCCATCATACGATTTAATGGACCGAATTTTGCATAATTTGTGCGATAATGGCTTATGGAAAATAAATTTCGATTACGAAGTTGCCGAGTAGGTGTATAAAAGTTCAGTTTTGATAAAAGTGTTGCTGAGTCAATATGCTGCAAAGGATATCGTTGTTTTTGTACTGATTCTATTCTCTCTTCGTGCGTGATGGAAAAAGGTGATTATACAATGCTGCAGTATTCCAGTGTTGCCCTCACATCCCAAGTAGCACAAAGTAGCACTTTTAGTTGCAAGTGCAAGACTTATTTATAACCAGAAGTAGTCATATTTCAGTTACGAAAACTACTTTACAATAACTGTGTTAGTAGGGATAGGCAATGTATAATGTTTGGATTGTGTTTGGATCCAAAAAATTGTAGCTAAAATGTTTAATAAAACCTAGCATGTTATTTGCCTTGTGTATTATTGCATTATAATAGTCGATAAAAGTTAGCTTGGAGTCTAAGATAATTCCTAATTCCATAACTTTTTCACATTTTTCTACTGTTTGATTTCCTAATCTGATTGAGACTTCTGGTGTAGTTCTTTTTCTGGTAAATGATATTAGTTTACATTTTTTACCTTTAGTTCTAATAGGCTTTTTTACAGCATGTAAAATAATGTAAAATATGTGTATTTCATTCTGGAATACATTGATGTTTTCTTCATTTCTTATTTCCAAAAAGAGCTACCGGTGACATGGTATATATTAGCACTTTAAGTTTCTTGAGAATGAAAGAAATGTCGTTTACATACAAAATAAAAAGAAGGGATCCCAAATGAGAACCTTGAGGGACCCCAAAAGTGACTTGAATTATTTGTTGGCGATTAGATAAATACGATTCAAGCCAACGCGATTAAATGCTTTGCTAAAGTCCGCATAAAGTGCTTCTACATGGTTTCCATTATCCATTGCATTCAATGAATAGTCAATGAATTCCAGTAAATTTGTCGTAGTCGAGCGTCCTTTGAAGAAACCGTGTTGCATTTTTTGTAATTCTGTTTTTAATTTGTAGGAATAATTTTTCATTAATAATTGCTTCGAAAAGTTTTGGAATGTAAGAGATTATGGGAATACCACGATAATTACGTACGTCAGATTTCCGACCCGATTTAAAAATTAGAAATGAGCTTTTCCATATTTTGAAGATTGAAACTGTGAAAAAAAAATCTGAAGAAGAGAGAGCTTGCGAAAAACAAGAACAATGCTAGTTCTTTTATTATTTATAACAAGCACAAAAAAGTTGATTGTAGCCTTTATTCCATCCCTTGGTAAACAACATTACTGGGGGTTCGGGATTAAGTTGTTTACAGCAAAGTACAACGTTCCGGGTAATAAACAAAAAACTAGTATCCACTCAAAAACAACCCATAATAACAGTAATGAGACTACCCGTGTTCCCCAGATGAGCACGATCGCTGTTCACACCGGGCGATGTCCACTGCTGCCGCTGCTGCTGTTGTGAGCGAGCGCATCAAATGGAGCGTGGGAACTGGTTGGAACACACCGTACGTATGTGTGAACGTACGAACCGATGGATGGGAATCCGATTGATTCCAGGATGACGCCAATGTTGCGTGCGATCGGATTTCACGTGAATTCAACGAAACTACCGACCGACGACGCTACGTTGTCGATGCACCGGCACATTAATCACATTAGCTTTGCGGTCGTTTCGCGGCTGTGCGCACTGAGCTAATTAATTAATCAACGTGAATCCGTAGGTAAGTACTTACGGACGCGGGCCATATTGTATGATAATGGAGGGCCGAAGATCGCACTCGAGAGCTTGATTGGAAAATTTTGCGCGCAACCGGGAAATGATATTTCCTTCGAGTGCATCTCGGTGACCTGCCGCTGCCGGTAAAGCCATTCTGGGAAAGCTAATTAGTGTCCAATTGGAAAAAATACCGGCGAAAATCGCACTAATAGAATTTGTAATGACGATGATCCTGCAAGCTGCATTTGAGCGATACGTTCAGCAGGTTCGTTACATCGAGCGAGTCGAGTCGAGCAAGCACGTAGCACGGGTTCTGGTTTGGGCAGAATCCCATATATAATTGCAGCTCAGAGCAGCGCAGCGCAAAGGTCACTGGAGCAAATCTGGTGCGACAACCCTGCCGGCCACGGCAGCGCCGTTGAAGGTGTAAATCTAATAACAACACCGCGACATGTCTCTTCCTACAGCTAAATAGACTTTGGTGCAGCTCAATTTTGATAAATGTTCGCTAAACGCCCCCTGTGCCGGTTGGACAAAGCTAATTAATTAGTGATAATTACAAGGTGCACTTGTTCGATCGTTGTCGCTCGGTAGCCGTGCAAACAACAGCCGCCAACGTGATTTATGAAGTCCCCTGCAGTCAGTCGGCGGTGGCCGAGGTGTGCCTTTTCTCCCTCCAGCAGAGACACCGTAATGATAACATGTTAAGGCGTTACTTTGTGCACTCGGATGCAACTATTTGCCACTTTCTCGGGTGACATAACAACCACCATAGCTTATTCCGAAACAACCGATACGAACCGGAAATGTAGACCGTTGACATCTTCTAACCAAGTTTGTTGCCTGCAACAGCGTGCAGTAGCGTAAAAATTGAAAATATTTGCATCTCAAACTAGCGAGAATCCGGCTTTCACAGGAGCCAACAACTAGGCAGTCGTGACGAAGAAACAGGTTCAACTTCCTCGTTAACGTAGCCTCCGAGTCCTTCTGAGACCGTTTAATTTTATTACGGCGCTGATTTTTTTAGTTCGCAATCCCTCTAAACCGCATGACTTGCCCTGTCAACCATACCGTATTTAAACAGCTTCAGCAAGCGCGATCATACAACGTTGATAAAGGCGCGTTGCGTTACCCTCTCCGACACCGACTCCGACTCCGACTCCTGCCGCCTCCTACAGGCAGCGAGACAGGTTACTGTTTACAGTATAAATCACTCTATTTGAATGTAACTACGCAGAGAACTGCTACCGTGATACCTGGGGTACCGCCGTGCCGTGCCGTGGTTGGCATCACGTAGAATATCAACAACAAGCACGATCGGGGTTTGGAAGGTTTTTTTGTGCACCTACCCCAAGGCAAGCTGGAAGTTCATAGACAGCAACAGCAGCAGCAGCAGTGATGAAATTTGCAACTAGCTGTCTGTCTGTATAGTCGACAAAATGTAATAAAAAAATCAGAGGCATCACTCACTTTCCAAGGATGTTGAGGGTTCGCTAGAAGGGGAGACTATTTGGGTACGGTGTATGCAATCATTCTTTTGAAATAAATTTTAGATATTTTAAGCGATGAAAAAAATAATATTTAATCAACTGAGAAACGGATTCGAAAATAGTTGGTTCGAGCGAATAGTTCAGCAGAAAAAATCTAGCGTTCCGTGGTGTCAAAATCGTCAAAATATCTGTGTTCACAAATAAAGTTCCCGAAAAACAAATAAAAAATCAGAGTATTTAATTTTTGAGTGCAACTAAGCAGGCTTGAATTTTTTCGATCAAAAACTGCAATTCATAACTCGTAGTATCTCAGTCCTCCTGAAAACTATTTTTCACAAAAAAAAATATGATAAAAGAAACTACGAAAAAAAACTCGGATTGGTAAATTTCTTACCCTCATGTTTTGACATAGATTGACATGTATTGAGTGCCATAAAAATGATATAGGTATTATACTATTGTTTACTTCTCGTACGAAACCACGTGAGAGGCCGTTACCGTGGTAGTACAGTTGTTACAAACCAGTTTTGGCAACCGATATGTGACTAATTTCAGTGGTAAATGAGTTGCTGCAACTAAAACTTGCAATCTTCATTACTGAAACACAGGAAAATGACAGTTAATAAAAATTGAAGCTTCCGATATTTTACTTTTAATTTTTTCTAGCATGAGAATAGGAAAAACGGTGCTATTGTTAGTGATAAACAATTCGTCTATAAGTCGGAATTATCAATAAGTTAGCATTAAATCTCTAATGGTAAAAGATAAACATGAATATTGAATATTTAGATTATAACTATAATTTGCGACTTACAATTAGTCTCGTACTGAGAAATGCGAATATTTGTATAAATCGGTAAACGAACTCAAATTTTAATTGAATCTATCTGTAATGTTGGATGTTTAGTTATTCTAATTATTAGTAACATAATCGGGATTATTTCAGCTTACAAATTTAAGAAATCAAAGGATGACAAATCAATTTTTACTTCTCTCACTTTAGCTTATCAGTGATACGTATAAAGTATTTCGCTCCACAATCACGCATCGTTATTGACGTATGATGTATTTCGCCCATACGATCTACAAAGGCGATCAACTTAAGGCGAGGGATCTTCGAAAGGATCCACTCGTAGCAACATCCTCCCCCTCGTGTCGCTCGAACCTTGTTCGACGTCACAATCTCGTTAACTTCCACCTACACCATCGCATTTTCACGGTTGTTTACTGCGACTTCGGGATCACCAATAATATCGAGAATTGCAAGTTTGCAAGCTGGTCTTTGCAAAACTCCAGTGGATGTCTCCACGTCCGCGCGGCTTACTATCCCATCTTTTCCTGGGTAGGTACAAAATACACGTCCTCTGAGCAACTGATTTCGTACTCCCTCGTCTGCTATCATAACAAGCGCATTCTCTTTGATTAGGGGTACCTCTTGGAACCATTTAGTCCGTTTAGAGGTCATTGGCAAGTATTCGACTATCCACCGACTCTAAAAAACATCAAGAATGCGTTGTAACAGATTCCAACTTCCCATTATGGCCGCCCTGGCGTCTACGGGAACCTTGGTCAACTGTCGAACACCACTCGAGATTATCATGAGAAAGTCGTCAATGGTCGTGAATTAGCCATGTGAGCTACTTCCGATAGCAACGTCATGACGGATTCGTCGTCTAGCTTTCGTGATGAAGGTAACGCTCCCAATGCCGTCTTTACTGACCGCACCATCCTCTCCCAACATCCACCCATGTGGGGAGCCGAAGGAGGGTTGAACCGCCATTTCGTGTGCGCATCAGTAAACGTACTGCTCATCGTCACGTTGATTTGTCGTATTTCACTTTCCAGCTCTTTACTAGCGCCAACAAAGTTGGTACCGTTGGCCGTATAAACTTCCTGTGGTGCTCCTCTACAGGAGATAAACCGGCGAACTGCTTTCTTGCATGAATCAGTTGTTAAGCTAAAGACTCTTTCCAGATGTATCGCACGAATAGTGAGACAAGTAAAGACTGCAACCCAGCGCTCGGTGAGACTTCGTCCCACCTTAACGACATAGGGACCGAAGTAGTTCACAAATGTAAAAGGTCGTACGAATGGCGTTACTCGCATCGCAGGCAGCTGACCCATTCTTGATGCTATTGGTTTTGACTTATATACGCGGCTATTATATACCACTGACAATTTACAGTTATAGAATGCAATTTAGCTCGCAACTTAACTATGTAGAATTTCTGCCGAGCCTCATTCACGATCGTCTCGTTGTTAGCGTGATGATATTTGCGGTGATACCAGTCCAGTAGTAGATGAGTAACTCGATGACCTTGTGGCAGAACTATGGGGTATCTGGTGTCGTAAGCAACATAATCTGCAGCTGTAATGCGGCTATCGACTCGTAGAACTCCGTGCTCGTCGAGTACGGGAGGTAGTTTTGCTATGGAACTACTTTTTTCCAGCGCCTTTTGCTTTTCTTTCGCTAACTGGATGTTATGGTTTAAAGTGGCTACTTCCTCCGGATATCTTTCCAATTGCGCAAGCCGCCACAGGCTTTGCTCTGCTTTCTGTAACTGTTCACTGGTACGCTCCTTTGGATCTCCATCCTGTCGCTGACTGACGTCTTGGAAACGATACACATATTTGTAAAATCGTTCAACATCGATAATCGGGACTGCTAGGAAGTGGCTGCCGACGTAAGCAACCCGTAGTTCTTCATTTGTTCCTTCCAACTCCTCACCTCTGCTATTCGGCCACTCACTTTTTGTTTCATAGAGAAACGCGGGTCCTTGCATCTTTTGACTATCTGGTTTACAACTTGGACCTTTACCCCATTTTGTTGCTTCATCAGCAACATTGTTTCTTGTTCCTAATTACTGCCACTCTTCGACTTTCGAAAGACTTAGTGTTCCGTTAACTCGAAATGCGACGTACTGCCGATATCGACGAGTTTTCGAACACGAAAATAAGCAACAGCGGAATATGCTTGTGAACTACCGTCGACGAATATGTGCAGCTCCAGTATTCCTGATAGTATTCCTAGGGAGCAACAAGATGTGAAGGGAAAAGAGTGAAAAATTAGATAGCGCAGAGTCATGGAAGCAGCACTTACTAAGTTCGTAGCTGGCCACTTTTTACCTAGCCAGGAGATCCGCGAATAAAACTAGGTTGTAATGGTAGGGATACTATAAAACGCCTTTGTTCGTTTGCTTTTTTCCGCCATCCCCTTTGTCCATTGGACGGACTACCCTGCCCATGGATTCATATTTGACGTTAAAGCCAAAATGACCAAAATGTAGTTTTCTGAGCCTATGTATACGGATAGAAATTTGATCTCTAAAACGAGCAAAATGACTCATGATTCCATTCCAGGTTTCTAGGTTATGATTTATGAAAATACACCATGAATAATAATCATGATATCACAAGCTTCTTGCAGTACAACACAACGCAAAATCGTGAACTATTGTTCATGATTTTGTGCTGTCTAATATGACAGTTCAGTCATGATTTGACAGGAATTCACAATTCACGATTTCATGATTTCATTCATGGAATCGGAATCAAATTTCTTTCCGTGTATTCTTAACTATGTAATATACATGCCCAACGCTCAAACGACATTTGTTTGTTCGAAAATATTCGAGAAATTTGGGAAAATAGAGCTACTCTGCGTAGTTAACGTAACTCCCGCACAATCTTCTAGCATAGCAACCTGCTTTTCACGGGCTTTACGCCAAGCTATGCGAATAAACAGTCTGTTTATTCGCATAAAATGGCGTATGCATTTTTTGAATACAATAACCGAAAAATGAATCACGATACTCCATCGGTCCCCTTTGACTAATAATCTCCAATAAATTGACAGATTATTTGATTGAAAAAGTATTCAATTAAGATTATAGGGTTACGGACCCTCTTCGTCATATAGTACATAAACACGATCCAGACTTTATTGCGAGTTTTTATAAGAATTAATCCACAAATACTCAAGTTTGTTACACCAGATAAATCTGACACATCTTGCCTGTACAGGTAAACCTATTTAACCTGAAAAAATATTTCGTAACTTTCATTTCTCAGTGGAACAATTTTTCATGCTCCAGCGGGAGTTCGTCATACGAAAATTCACCTTCATAAGCAAGATTTCTTTCGTTTATCGAAGTGGAGCTATCGACTGTTGATGATTCCAAACTTTATGTTTTCGGCAGGACAGTCATACGGCAAAGCAAAACGACACTTATTTATTCTATGCCCGACGTTTCGATGTATTTAACATCTTTCTCAAGGAGTTAGAACCACGTATCGTATTTTGTCTGGTGGCTTCTGTAGAAGGTTTGAACTAGTCACATTGATTAGTAATACTAGCATTAACCAAGTGTATTCGAACGAAATTCTTGCGGATCGTTTTAACATACACCCTGGCTGAATCGGTACACTATTTGGCTATGACTTTCGTTTATCATGGACAGACAGCAATTATTTACAAAAATCGATGCTCGTATTCTTTGATCCGTGTCCAAGAGCTACCCAACTACTATAAAAGGAGTGGAAATTCTTTGAATCACTGCTCAAAATTTCAAGTAGTTACTCTTCGTCATACTCAAAACTGGTAGAAAAACCAAGAGGACTTCTATTTTTCGAAAAAATATTGAAAAATAGTAATTTTCTAACATAATCTTTTCCTCGAAAGCGAAGAGACAATCCATAAATATCAATTCCTGGTTGGTTTGACTGTAATTCGCATCGAAATTGGTTATAATGCTGTTTTCTTGTCGATATGTCTGGAAAGTAGATGAAGACCCACCGTAGACGAACCCATCCAGCACCCTATGGCCTTAAACATTTTTCCCGATAAAAATGCGTTTTCTCAACAATGATGCTGTTGGTCGTTACGTCAACTATGCACCCAGGGGCAGTTCCGTTAAAAAATACATGAATTGGCTACTGTGAAATAATTTTCTTACGTGCCTTGGCAGTTGCAGCTCTGGGTGAGGAAGCACACTCTAATCCTGTCACAAGACATCGGATTAGACAATATCGAAATAATGACGAATATTACATGCTGTCGTCCTCGTAATGATACAAATGAGAGCAAACAACAGTAACTCGTAACGTCTTTTGACGTGTTGTCCTAGCAGCTGCCATTGCAGATGGGGATTAACGAAGCAGACAAAGCAGAACATTGTGGAAAGTGAGGGGAGGTGAGTAACGTGTCTGATGCGAATGAATAATTGGATAAACTGAAAAATTTCGATACAGCTCAAAAATAAATCGGGGCGATGGCAGGTAGGGAGTGATATCATTAGGAGAATGAATCAAAATAAGGTATAAGACAATCTAATATAGCGGCCGGCAGTAGTTTAGCTAGTAAAACATTCGCGTACCATGCGAAACAATGTGGATGCGCGCCCCACCTGCCATCGCCCCGATATACAGATCAAAAATGGATCAGCCCTGAAGGTTGTACGACAGGGTGACGTAGGACTTAATCAGATCATTAGATCAAACACTAATATAAACTGCATTTCTGGCATATGTATGTTTATAAAAATCTGTGAGTGTCATTGGGAAAGTGAATGTTTAAAAGAGAAGAGCGAAATATTCAGATTCAATTCTTCATTGAATGCAATAGTGGCTTTGAAAGTACGTGGACGGGGGTTCATAAGTACAACGCCTGCAACGATTTAGACATAGAGATTTCTTTTAAAAATCACTTGTGTGCATCATAAAGGTTGAAATAGTAATGAATGATCAGCCCACAGATTATTGTATTAAATATGATTATGCGAAGCTTGGCAGGTTTCAATAATCTTACTTAAACTCGCTTGTGGCCTTTAAAAGGGCCATTCGCTACAAATAACATTAAAGCCAAAGCACGTTCATCGCAAATATGACGTGCATTCGAATGTCCTTTTCTTTTGTCATGAATGGCAACAGTGTACTTTCGCAGCTTACAACTTGTTACATAGCAGAAAAAATGGTACATACGTAAAAATTTCTGTTTTATTGGTATGAGAGACCTTATCTTCCTACCACAGGGGAAAGGGGTCACAAACCATCCTAAAATTAATTCTTGCCTTCAAAAACCCCCACATGCCAAATTTGGTTCCATTTTCTTGATTAGTTCTCGACCTATGCGGAAATTTGTATATTATTTGTATTTGTATGGGATTTGTTTTTGAGCAGCTTTTGATGTCACTTTTGGCGTCCTTTCCGTAAGCTATTTTCTTGTCGAAATCTGTAAATAACCGGTTGTTGCGATCCGATTGCGCGAAGTGAACTTCAAAAAGACATCGCTGCCAAAAATGACGGTATGAAACGCTTGATTTGCTTTAGCATCTAATATTTTTTCAAATAAGTAAAAGCAGGCCAATATGCCCCACTTGCGGTGGTGCAATTTGCCCCTCTTGCAAATGTGGCTAGGTAAACAAACAAAGGTAAACATAGGTAAACAAATCTAAGTTGAAGTCAATTGTCATTATTTAATTCAATTAGTATTGTAGAGGAACCGTGGTGGGAATAATTTATTACCAACGTCCAAATTCCAGGTAATTCAACTACGCGGTGCAAAATGCCACAGCTGCAGTATAATGTGCCCCATGCAGAAAAGAAAAAGTGCACCAGAAGGTCGAAACTAGTTTTACGTTATATAAAAATACGATATTTTGAAAACAGCGGAAATAGTTTTACTTTCTACAAAATAGAGTTGGTCTGTCACTGGTAGAAACACTCAAATTACCGCATTGGGCATATTATACCGCAGGTGGGGCATTTTACCCAGCGCAGACGAGAAACACAACATTTGGATGCTTTTATTAAATAATTCCTAGCATATTTATTCCCCAATACTAAATGAAATAAACAATTGCAATTAGTTTTCAGCTTAAATATCAACATATACTCGTAGTTGTAACGTCAATTTGGGGAAGCAGAACAGAGATATATTCATTTATTCTTAGGGAGGTTTGGCACATTAT
The DNA here is from genome assembly GCF_943734655.1 of Sabethes cyaneus. Lineage (NCBI taxonomy): Eukaryota > Metazoa > Arthropoda > Insecta > Diptera > Culicidae > Sabethes > Sabethes cyaneus. Next base: position 63,709,233 of record NC_071355.1, read on the forward strand.
ACACATTTCCCATATTTCATTTGTATGGATGTCCCCCTCTTAGAAAGGGAAGGGGCTTCAGTACACCATAGAAAAAATTCTTACCTCCAAAAACCCTCACATGCCAAATTTGGTTCCTTTTGCTTGATTAGTTCTCGATATATGAGGAAATTTGTATATTATTTGTATGGGAGCCCCTCCTCCTAAAGAGGGGAGGGGTCTCAATTTACCGCAGAAAAAAATTTGCCTTCTGAAAGCCCCACATGCCAAATTTGGTTCCATTTGCTTGACTAGTTATAGAGTTATGAGGAAATTTGTATTTCATTTGTATGGGAGCCCTCCTCTTAGAAGGGGAAGGGGTCTCAGTACACTATAGAAAAAAATTCTGCGTTTTGAAACCCCCATATGCCAAATTTGGTTCCATTTGCTAGATTAGGACTCAAATTTTAAGGAAAATGGTGTTTCATTTGTATAGGAGCCCCCCTCTCACGCCCTCCTTACAATTGTTCTCTTACACTCTCCATAAAATTGCTGGTCATTTTATGGTCATTGTTTTGGTAAATGAAATACAGCTTGAGAAAAATGAAAAAAAAACGAAGAAAAAATGGCTGAAATAATAAAATTTTGCCTTCTTCTTCTTTTTTCTTCGACGGCTGTGTTTCGTTCACAAAGCTCAAAAGTTATAAAAGTCTTTGCCAAGCTCCTACCAACAAAACAAAAAAAAAAGTTTGTTCCAATTCGTTGTGAGAAAAAGGTACATAAAGTTTGAAAATCGTGGTTTTTCAGGAGCGGCGTTTTATTCCATCGAGGTTGTTCCACGCCGCACTGGAACGCTTATGTGTATGATGGTTTTTCGGCCACTTCCCGTAGTCGGATCATTACAAAATTAGTCTCAAAATAAGCGGAAATCAAAATCTGAAATAAAAAAGTAATGAATTTTTCAAAAATTTTAGTCGTTTATGTCCCCTTAAATATTAATTTGTCAATTTATCAAAGCTTGTAACTGCAAAAGTGAATGATAAAACGCCTCCATTGGTTTTAACGAAAGAGGGAACGCATGGTTATTGCTCCCTCACAACCGCAACTTTTATTACTGCAACAGTAGTTTATTAACCTTCATAAATTTTGAAGAAAGAATAAGACGCATAATAACTTACATCTACCAATAGTACTTGAGTTGTCTTCTTCTATTGGTAAGAAGCAAACCCTGGGTGCTACATTCCGTTATCGAAACTTGACCTTCTGGTTTTATACGACAGACTTCGTAGCCAGCTATTAGAGTACAGGACAATTGCAGGGCCAGTTGCTACTATTCTATTAACTATAATAGCTTCTCCCAGCCGAGATTCGAACATACGACGACTGGCTTATTAGGCCAGTCATACCTCGAAGCCAACTGGGAGGTTTTCTATTGGTATTGTAAAATACATAACCGATGACACAATATTAATAATACTCGATTAAATTTAACAAAAATAAACAACTTATGTTGCAAAGCACCATATTTTACACATTTTTCAATAATAGATTAAAATGTTAGTTTTCCATTTATGGACACTTTAAGGTCTACAATAGGATAACTACCGGGTTCATTACAGCAATTTCAGTGTGTTTTGCATGGAGAGGGTCCACTAGTGGAGATATTTTTTGTATGTTATGCAGTGCTAGTGTCCTCTATTTCATGACATATATTTTCAACAATGAGAAATACAACCAACCTCAAATTTTTTTGTCTTCACCTTTAAAATGAGGTCTGGCATTAACTATTTTTTTTATGAGTAGTCTTTCCAATAAACGAAGAAAGTAAAAGAAGTTAAAAGAAGAAGTAAAAGAAAGTTGAAAGTTTACCAATCCATAAGCGTTCAAAATTTTCTGAATTACCGCGAAATAAATTCCAACAAAAAAACTACAACTTATTTCAAAAATATTTAAATAAAAAAGTTTCCTGATTATCCATAATTGCAACGAGTCGAATGATCGTGTTACTGATAACGTTCTCCAATTAGTATTTTTATTTAGTATTGTAACGAACCATTTTGTAATACACTTTTGGCAATAAATTTACCATCAGTGGTTTACACTATTGATGCTTTAAAGTGTTCCTAGAATGTACAACTAAAGGCCGACTCGGTAAACTACCATCCGCCTCCACTAAACAAAACTATTTGTACTATCAACCTGTACGCGAATTCCTACCGTGTGAAGCTTTCCATCGTCGAAATCATCCTTCACCGTGGGCAACAGGTACTCGCTCTCACCGGCGGCACTTGCCGTGCCATCCTCCCTTCCATCGAGCAGCAGGGGTGGCGTCGGAGGTCTGCTTTTGCTCAGAACGCCCAGCTTGCGGAACGGTAGCCAACGGCCCCATCGATAGTAAACTGTCCGTCCCCATCGTCGGCCGGCTAGGTAAAGCACAACCAAAGCCCCGATCGCAAAAATCGGCCACATTTCCTTCTGTGCGTATTTTCTTTTTTAAGAAACCGACCTTTGTTGCAATTTATCGATCTGTTCAATCGATTTCGTCACTACAGCTAGTAAGCAAGCTCCAAGCTCCAGTTGAGGTTATGCTCGAATGTTTATGTTTTCTTTCGGAAGGGGGAAACAAAACGCACACACGCGCGCACACTCTTTGGACAGGCCACCACAGATGGGTGGCAGTTGAGCTCACAACCACCAGCTCACCCGTCTCGAGTGGTGTTTTATTTTGAACGACGGAGCTTTTCTGCGGGGAGATCTTTTTATATCAAGTCGCGTGACACCATTTTTCGCATTTCATTCCATTCGAATCGAGTTACTACTGGTTCGTTGTTTGGCACAAACCAAACTTAAAGGAACGTTTTTTGAAAGCACTAAACTGCAACTCTGCACTTTGATTGTAACACTTTCAATTCAAACGAAGTAATCGAATAATTGATCCGACCGATTCACCGATACACTGTCACATGGTAGTTTGCTGTCACCGACTTGGCACTTTTGCTGCAGAAAGTCAAATGATTTGGCTTTGCACTGGAGTGTTTGAACACGACGCAGGGAACGTGGGCCATATTTTTCCGAGCTACATTTCTGTCTACACCACGATTGTACACGGAGACAACACGCTGGCGCCGGGTTGTCGATGTAAGAGGTGTAAATATGAACGGTCAGCGCTGCATGCCAACAGCGCTACCGCACAGATTGCACTGCAACTGTTAAATGTTTGCGACGTGGGAACAATGTTGCTAGCTTAGCTCCCTAAATGGGAGCAGTTCAAATAAATGGGTACTGTGGAAAATTCTATTTTTGGGGTTTATCAGAGAGTATGAGAACTTTATCTAAAATGACAATAGTTCAATGTCATTCAATGGAAAGCGGTTCAACGAAACATATTCATTCTGTTCATATTGTTTGATTAACAATAATAGTTCAATTACAGCACATGGTTTAAAAATTACTTGGTGCGTTTCGACAACAAAAGCAAGTATTGTATTACATTATTACACTATATTACAATCAAAATTATTATTCACAAATGACTACGTGAAAAGAAATTGAGTTTCATCAATCTGTCCTCACTGCCGCACATATACCGGCGCAATCGCGTGCCGTGATTGCCCACCCGTCAAGACATGTGTTGCATTGGCCTGAAGAAAAAATGGGGTAAAGCTACCACTCTCCCGTACTGATACGCTGCTGTGCCTGTGTCGGTCAGTGACTTTCTTACATTCACTCACCGGAGTGGCCGCTCACTGCAAAGCTGAGCTCACTGAGCGTCGAACAGCTTTTATTCGATGTATTCGTTCCATTCTGCTAGCACTCACGTGCAGCCGAACACCGAGTGTTGTTCATTTCAACTATGTTCTCCCCTTTTTCATCAAGACAGTAGTAAAACTGTGTGAATAGTCACAGACATTTGAGGAGCTTCCGTTATCGGTAACCCACCACCCACTTGGGTTCATTTGAGCATCACAAATCCGCCGTTTACACTGCGCTGAACCGGTTTCTCAGCGTTTTGTCGAATAAAATAGGTAGACGATGATAATACGCTCTGCGTAAAATCGCTACTTGGCAGACAATACGGCTCGGTTACATTTGTTTAATTAAATTAACATGAAGGTTAAATAATAATTTTAAATTTTCAAAGATCAGTACTGGGAGATAAAAAATAATGATAAGCGACGAAGTACTATCAGTTACAAGGTTGACAACAAATGTCAAGTCAAATCTGCTATTTGAAGTATTCCACAAGTGGACAATATGAGGTCAAATTCTACAAAAATAAACATAGCCTTGTCGAAGAGTTAACTGAGCTTGAATGTCGAGCCCCCTTTTCAGTTTACAATGTGCGATTATTTCTTAGGAAATCTAGGGAATTCCACTAGTATAATTCGTGCTACAAATCATCATAAAATATATTTAAGTTTTTAAACAATATTGTTTCCAATTATATATTATACAGAAAGAAAAATATCCCAACTCAACTGATCTTGTGCTGAATTAATAAGCTGCTACTTAAATGTTTAGACATCCACACATTCGCTGTTTACACCGTATTGCATTGTATCCAAAGCATACGAAAACCACCAGCAGGCAGAGGCAGAGACAGAGAAACGAAACCCGCCAGCTGAAGTGACTTTGCGAAGTTACCTTGCCGTGACATGCATTTGAATATATATAAATCCAACACCCCTTCTGTCCTGGGCTGCCGGCCACAGGAAAGCCACATTCGTCGCTGAATGCATAATCAAGCAAGTGGCGTATTTCATTTGTAATCGATACCGATATTCGCAGTATACACGTTATAGATAGTGAAATTAAATTAATATTCTTCGCTGAAAGCTATCGAACAGGTTTGTTCGGATTGATTCCCGCCGAACAAGGAAGTTGTATTCTTTCTTTATAAAAACGATATTAAGCTCACAATATGGTGACATCGATATTATAACTAATAAGCTAAAAAACGAAACCACTATCACTATTTCACTACCAATATTGATTCAATACGCTGTTTTTTCATGTACTGTTTTAGATATAGATAGGTAGGATACGGGAGGGTGTTTTCAGGCCTAAACAATATTCAGGAATTACGTTGAAACTATATTCATTCGAGACAAGATTTTTTATACCAGTTGATAGAAAAATATTTACTGAATATCGGCGTGTATTTTAGTCTTAATGAAACGCTACTGAATTTGAGTTATAGTCGCGAGAAATGATGAACTCGCTGCTGCTAAATTGGGCCCATTTTCTATAGTGGTGTCTGTGTTTTTTAAATCCGACCGGCCGAAATTAGACCGGCACAGGGATTAGATGCTTTTCAAAACAGATCAAAAGAGAGACCGATGGATAACGTGTCGGTATTGCCTAGATACCGGCTCATTGAAGATAACTAGTTTTGCAGTGACAACAGCTTGCTGCTGGAGCGGATACGCGTAAGCGATTGCTGCTGGTTTTATCAGCCTGATTAAGTGCCAGTGGAAAAAGTGGTTTTGATGTTTATTGAATAAAATTTAGCAAATTACTTACATTTTTATGAAAATAGTTATAACACATCAAGGCTTATGAGTGCTACATTCGTTTCAGTATTGTTATAAAGCGGCAAAGTTTTTATTTGGGAAAGTGCAGCAAAAAAAGGTAATGTATGCCGAATTAAGTAGCGTGCTGGAAATACCCTCCCGTACCCTATATCGAAAGTGTACAAGAATATTTCAATTTTGGATTACAATTTTGGTATGATTTGATTTTGGCAGGCCTCGATTTTGGTAACAAAAGTAACAGCAAATATTGCACTTCCAAAAATAGACTTGAATATCAAGCAATTTTCAATGAATATCAACAGACTATGCGGTAAAAAGGTCGAAAATTTCGGAAATTATTCACTGCATTAGGAGTTGTGGTAGCGTGAAGAGAGTACAAAACGACACTCCTTGGTTATACCCCTAAACAACAATTAGGAATTGTATTTGACATTCGGTATTGTGCCGCCATACAAGTTACGTTGGGTGATAGTCACTGCCCCATTTCGTCAAACATTAGCAGCCGGACTGTGAACTGTCACGGTTGGATGCTGCAAAAATTATACCGTTATAATCTTTTAAAAAATGGTTTTTTTGGTTGAGTGAGCGGAATGGGGTACTGGTCGGAATTACATGCGTTCACGGTATTCGGAAATGTGCAGACACCGGTGCGAATTCTAACAGCCGGCTGCGAAGTCAGTCGATAAAGAAGAGCCGACTCTAAGAAAGACGATTATGCTCAAAACTTTACTTTCTTTGCCGGCGTTCAATTTAAGTCTCAGCATTCAAATCGTTAGCTTAACATATAGCGAAAACCTTCAAGCAACTACGTTCAATGCTTTGTTCGTACTGCCAGCTCTACCACGGAGCAAAGAAGTTGGACATTGTGAAGCACTTCGTGTCCACCGAATACAATGATGCGACATTTGCAACATCGTCTCCTTTCTGGAGAAAGCTGCACCATTGCTGCACCACCTTAAAGTGAAGCAGAAGCTGAAGAGAGAGACCCAGATTAAAGAGGCCGCTCGAGCCGGAAGGTCAGAGCAACCGGCCGAACGGTGAGGAAATACCTTACCAAAATGAAAATTTTTGTGCAGCAGAGTCAGTCGATACCCGCCGTGCCTGAGTAAAAAGCAATCACCCAGAAGGAGAAAACATCTTTCTGGCGAAGTGCGTTGTTGTGATCATAATGGATGACGAGACCGACTTGACGCTGGACGACAACGTCGCCCACCAAGGAGGTAAGCGATGACGTCAAATATATCACTCACAACAATTTCCCAAAGAAGGTCCCTCTGTGGCAGTACAATATAACTGCCGGAAGTTGCCGCTTCAACCAGAAGTATCACGCGAAAGGGAATGAGGTCTTTCGGCCGGACCTGCCCTCGGTCCATCGTGCCAAAAGGTCAATGAAGGAGATGGACCGGCAAAAGATAAGCGCTGCAGCAAAGATCGTCAACCCTTCCAATGTTCTCCCACTGGGACCGATAGAAAATTTTTGGGCGGACCTCAGACAGAGAGTCTACCTACTCCAATAATAATTTCGTGGCCAAAATGGAGTATCAGTTGATTACCAAGATCACGAAAGAGTTTGCTGAACACCCGGATAGAAATTTAATCTCCAAAATGAGCAAAATGATTCATGATTTCCGTATTCTATCTTATGCTTTATGAAAATACATCATGAATAATAGTCATGAAATCATGAACTTCTTGCGGTACAACACAACACAAAATCATGAATTATCATGAATATGAATGAAAATCATGAATCAAAAATCACGAACGCACAACAGACAATGATATCTATCTTTACTACGAAATGTTGGGATAATAATTGATGAAAGTTTGTCACTATTGCATGAAAATTAGGACAACAACAAGATATCGTAGCTATTTATCACGGATACAGATGTTTCCTGTCAACAATTTCGAAAGAGACACATGTTGTACGCAAAAAAAGCAAATTTAATCATGTCACACTGTGTCGGCAGCGGCAGTGTGAAATCGTTACTGAGGTAACGTTGATAACTTACCAGTGGTAAGCATTGTACCAGGAACAGGGGGGCCCAACGTGCACGATGGCTCGACCAGGTCGAAAGCGATTTGCGACTTCTGAGACGACTAGGAAATTGGCGACGAGTGGCCCAAGACCGAGTTGAATGGAGACGAGTGCTTGAAACAGCACGAGCCACCCCGGCTCTATGCTGCTGAAGAAGAAGAAAGCATTATACCGCAGACTTCGGGTCAGAGCAAGCTAGTCGTTTTCCTAAGTTTTTCGCTGTTTGTCCCTTTTGTTCAGGTTACTGATAAAGTATTGTTTTCAACCAGCCGACTTGCGACAAACACATATCTTATCAAAATATGCTCTCACCGAAAGTTATCCTGCACGTAGCAGTAAGGCAACATTATGCCTTTATTTTGTTGTCGTGATTGCTACGTAAGTTTGTTTTACAGACAGAGAGTAACCAGGTTATCGCTCTTCATTTTTCTCGTTTATTTCTGGGTATAAACAATGATATTTTGATATTCCCTGGTTCTAACGTGTGCGGTAATCGGTTCCTGATAACCAACCGTTGTGCGGTGGTAAGTTGTTTGTAGCAAGCCAGTTAAATGGAGAGCACGTGGAGAAGCGCGAAAGTTCAAGAAAGACAGAAGCGTCGGTGAATCAATTTTACCTTTAATCAGTTTTGCAATAAAAATTGCTTGTTGCCATTTTCGACGGTGATCGATTGTATCAGTTCCGAGTTGACGGCAGCGATCCGGATACAGTGGCAGGTTAACGGGGTCACGCCAGGGAAGCTCTCGTAATGCAAGTCGAACAAACCTTTTTTGGATACGTTCAATCCGCATATTCCAGGTCAACTGATGAGGAAACTAAACCAAATTGCAGTTTTCCAGTATTGGACGAACTAGAGAGCAATAGATAGCTTTCAGGCAATGTGGATCCTTGAAATCACGTGCGATTTTGGAGATAAAATCAAGCTGACGTGTGCCCCTTGATATCAATGCGTAAAGCAAATGAAAAGTGAGTTTTACATCAAGGAGAACACCTTGATTACTTACGTGGTCAATTCTCCTTAGTTGCAATCCGTCGATATGGTAATCGAACTGGCTTTAAAATGCGGTGAAATGCCATAATCTCACACTTGGTAATACTGATTACGAGCCAGTTTCTTCAACATCAGCCAACGAAATCATTCAGCATGGCCTTCAGACGATGGCACATTCATCTATGGTTCTAACTACCAGCTACAGTTCAAGGACAACAGGTAACAAGTGTAACAAGGTGACGTCATTGTAAAATAGTATGAATAACAGGGGTCCCATGTTGCTTCCCTGCGGATCTCCTGAGTTATTAGTAATTTCCGAGAACATGCATGGTACGAAGTCAACCATTCAACCACCAAGTCGCTATATTTCACACAGAAGGATCTTATGATCAATACGGTCGAAAACTGAAAATCGGTGTAATCAGCAAATCGGGCTGCAACGACGAACGACGAGCGACAACTGTAGCGGTTTCCTGACCGCGCAAACACATACGCGCAAAAACTCGTTGCACTGCATGATGAAATAAGAGCGGAAGTTTTAAAGAGATGCTCATGCCAGCGTGTTCGTTAGAATGAGTATGCGTGTGTCATAATATTAGACCACATGAGTGCGGGCTTCGCAACACTGGATTCGACGCCGTTAACATGCCTGTTGCCATTCATGTCAAAAGAGAAGGACATTCGAATAGTGATGTCCGAAATTTTCAATTATTCGATTACCGATTAATCGGTGAGCGTTGTCTGCACTAATCGATTAATGTCAGAGGTGTTCGATTGAAAATATTCAAATATTTCTTTGATTAATTCGATTAATCGAACTCATTGAACTATTCGATTAATTCAACTACTCGTGCTGGCATTATTCGATTAAAAATTATTCTAATATTCCATGTGTTATTCGATTAGTTGAATTAATCGAACGAATAACGGACATCACTACATTCGAATGGTACGTCATATTTGCGATGATCGTGTTTTGGTTTTAATGTTATTTGTAACCAATGGCCCTTTTAAAGGCTACAAGCGAGTAAAATTAGATTATTGAAACATGTCAAGCTACGCATAATCAAATATATTATATCCACAATATAGTTCACTTCGCAAAATCTCATCTATATCCGAAAAGACGCAGAAGTAACACCCTCTTGCGGACAAAAAGGCGACTAAAAACTTTTTGCAATAAAAATTTTTAACCGTGTAACCAATGATGAGTAAAAGGTGCGGTAGATTGAATTTGCTATCTCTATCGCTATAACGTCATTCTTCTAGAGTGTAACTTTAGGTATAAAAATTAATTGTGGATAATAGAAATAGCAGGAAAAATCAATAAAATCTTTAATTACAATTGCAAAACTGATATAGGAACATAGCAAAGTTGAAAATCGAAATATTTCAAAAATAGTTTCTCTTTTGATAGAATAAATTCGTTAAACGACACGATGCGACACATTTTACCAATTTAGCTCTTGATCAATAGTAAAGGTAACCGGATTAGATTGTTGTAAGACAAATTGACAGAAGTTTTTATTTCAGCGATCCTATCGAATGGTTCAATCGGAGTAATGTTCTTATTTCAAACCATCTAAGTAAATTTTCACCTAATTAGCGAATACGAAGGTAAGCTGCTGCTACTAGTATAAGTTTAGTCTTCAAAACAAGTAACGACAGAAAACCGTCAAAGAGTTGTTACAGATTTTTGACAATAATTCTTCATTCACTCACACATCTAGATAGATTTAACAAAAGGGCGAATATCGTAGGTATTAACAAAACTGGTGAGAGTTATTTTTTGCTGGACCAGCATAGGAAAATCAACTCTCACCCGGTTTGTTTACGCTTGCTACATTTGCCCTTTTGTTGATTCTGTCTTCATATGGGTAATTCCATGAATGTAAATCGAATCTTATATGAATGAGTGTAAGCTTCGTAATTCGTATTGAAGATAGAATCAACCAAATGGCGAATGTCGCAAGCGCGAACAAATCGAGCGAGAGCTGATTTTCTTATGCTGGTCCACCAAAAAATAATTCACCCGTTTTGTTCAATTTGCGACAGTCGCCCTTTTGTTGATTCTATCTAGAATTGGGTAAACTCTATACAGAAAATTAAGTTGTTTCCGATAGACGTGTCGAATTTACGGTGTACATTGGCAACCTTTATGCCGCAATGGCGCTAGTAGTCGTGTCTTCAGGATTATGGAAGAGTGAACTATATTGTTAATATAATAGATTTGGTAAAATTATTTTCAATACAATAATCTGTGGGCTGGTCATTCATTACTATTTCAACCTTTATGATGCACACAAGTGATTTTTAAAAGAAATCTCTGTCTCAATGGTTGCAGTCGTTGTACTTATGTACCCCCGTCCACGTATTTTCAAAGCCACCATTGCATTCAATGAAGAATTGAATCTGAGTATTTCGCTCTTCTCTTTTAAACATACACTAAAACAATGGCACTCACAGATTATTATAAACATACATATGCCAGAGATGCAGTATACATTATTCTTTGATCTAATGATCTGATAGAGTCCTGCGTCACCCATTCGTACAACCCTTAGGGCTGTATACCTTGTAGCTTTTTTGGAGTATTGAATCATACGATAGCACAATTGCTTTTCGCTAGTATGGTGACTATCGAAGCGAAAATGTATAAAAAGATCAGAACGCATTCGTTCTGTTGTACAATCGGAGGTATGGTTGAGCGAGCTGCTGGTTGTGTTATGCATAGCGTTCCACCACTAAACGGACGGTGTGAATCTGAATGCGCGTTGACGAGGCTGCGGTAGAAATAAAAGGATCGGTTAAAGCTCTAATGGTGAGCCCTTCCTGTTGAAACCAAATTCTGTTAAATCGGTCCAACCATTGTTGGATATGTGGGAGCAATATGGGCTGTCAAAATGTGGTAGTTTAGAGCCGGTCAGGTGCAAATTTTTAAAATTTTAATCTTCGAAACTCCGACCGATTTTGTCATAAAAACCATTATAGGAGTGTAATAAAACGCTAATTGTTACTCGAGAATCCAAAACTAACTTAATGAGCTTAGTTCAAACTGATTGCATATATAATTGAGTGCTTTTCTTCAAAATTATCGTACAAAATAAGCCCGGATTTCCATGAGATTTGCTACGTGCCCATAATTTATGGACTTATGGTCGAAAAAATTCGAAACTGTCCGGTTTTCCAGAAAACCCTAAAGGAAATTTTGAATTTTCTTACACACTTTATTTTAATAATTCATAACTCTTGAACCAAACATTTTTAAATGTTGCTTTGGTTCAAAAGTTTTAGGGTCTGCCTAAGAAATTGCTTGTAATTCTGGAAAATAGCCTATTGAAAGACGTGTGAAGCACTAAAACACGTTTTCTTTAAAAAAGTGAAACGCGTAACGATATTTTCGCCATATATTCACCTTACTCACCGGTATGAATGTGCCACAAACTCGTACATCATAAACTTGACTTTAATTATCCATTCCATTAATTCGAAAAAGACTGTAGAGACCACTAAAAGCAGTTAAGAGCGGCACTTTAAACAATACTCGGCCTCACAAGCCGCCCTTAATAGCAGAAATAACCGTAAGTACTGGAAATCGATGTTAATAGAAAGCAGCATTACTTTTTTCGTACTCTGATCGAGATAGATGACCTGAATTGGCTGCATCACTCACTGTTCGAGTTCGAGTTGGTATCCAATCAATAAACTAGGTCTTCCGTACTAGTACCGGCAGTACAAGTAAGGAAAGACTGTAATTGAGAATGACTAACAGCGAACAACACTTGGATGTTCTCGTTGTGCAACATAACAAAAGACGCAAAGACGTTTTCTCGAATCAGCCACTTGTCCAAATTGACGAAGAATGTAGCAAATTTTGAGTCGAATTTATTCCAAACTGTGTCAACAGATGCAGACAGGCTTTTGAACCGCCAACTTAATACACACACTTTATTCTGCGCCACTATTGAGCATTAATTAGATTATTTTTAATTTATAATTAATCGTAACGAACGGCGATGTTTACCTTTGATTTGATATACCGCGTCAAGCGGTTGAACTTGGACTTGGAGGACATGATGGTCGCAGTTGCGATCGTGATTTGCACTCTAGTGTGATCCTTTCGTAATCGTGCGTTTGAGTTTGAAACTTTTTTTTTGGACTGGTACTTAATTGCATGCACGATGTGAGTTGTAAAACACTTCAGGCCTGTTGTACGTAATAAATTAAACAATCCACTGTGCTCCCCTATGATATCACAAATGAGAGATGTGTAATCCTCGGCACCTCGGATGTCAAAGGCAAACAAAATTCACACACAACACTTCAGCAAAAATTAAAATCCTTAATCAGATGAACCACTTTCGATCGAACTTTTTTCGGTGTTATTAAAACGAGAACTAGAGAAGGCACGCACACACACACGCTTGCAACTAGCCGAAGAAATAGTTTAGCGCTACCAAAGATTAGTTAGCTCAGTGGGCAAGAAACGAAAAGCAAAAGCAACCACAACAGCTCAAACAGTTACATTTTCCGCCTTTCTTTCGGTTTTCCTGCGATTCCACATGGGTAAAAATAGTTTTCAGGCGTATTTGCCACTAAAACCACACTGCCTAGATCTGCGCGGAGCACTTCCGAACTACGTTTCGTTTGCCGCTAGCTTTCTTGCTGTCACTAAACTACCAGCCACTAGCCACTAGTCAGCCAAAGGGAAAAAACGAACCGAACAGGACGATCTCGAAAATGGTCTGATTGAAGAGAACCCCAAACACTCGCTGAATGGCTGCCTGGCTGCTTGCAACTATTGTAAAACAAGTCCGCTACGGAAAGGTTAACCCAACCGAAAGCATGTGCGGCGGGCCCCATCGATCGGAGTGAGAGTGGAAGAGTGCGCACGACGACTCTTCTCGGTCTCGTCTTTTTTTATTTTATTTTATTTTTTTTTTGCGATCGCCAGATCGCACACGGCTCGTGAGCGAGTGGATCGGACAACGGACCGCTCTCTGCACGCTGCGTTGTTGCCTGTTGGATCGGCCAGCCGGCCGATGATCATCGTGTACACAAAACATAGCCGCCGCGAGGTTCGGAAGTTTCGGTACAAAAGAAAAACAAAAATAAATTTGTATTATCCACCACCTAGAAGAACGAGGGGGGGATGACTCCACCGACGAACGAAGAGATGACAGCAGTAGGTACACACTGGTGCACTGCATAAAAGTAAATTGAAATTGGATTGCACACACGATCGACTGAACGAATGTATGTGTGTGATACGAGTGATCGGTTTGCGGTAGGGCTTGTTGAACTGAGACCGAACAGGAAGAATTACGCGTTACGACATCTTTCAAAGGCAAGCTTGTTAAATGTACGATGAAGAGCATAGAAGAGCGATCTTATATGAACGTTGATTATTGATACGAGTGTACGAGTGTGAAGCCATGCGGATGATCCTTTCGATTCTGATTCTCAAAGCAATTGAGTTATAAGGAACAGTTGTAATCAATAAAGTTATGTTTTTATGATTCAATCAAGCATATAAACAGAGCCGTGAACCGGAAAATTCGCTTAGAATGTCTCTAAGGTTTTTGAATGTTAGTCCAATTTACAGTCCTCAGATGGGCCCAGACTAGGGCACACTTTCCGTCTTCTCTATAATATTTAATGTAGGGCGGGAGGGTATTTTCAGCAGGTTTCTAAATTCAGCCTATTTGCCTCTTCTTTCGCCAATAAAAATACTTTGCCGACATACAATTTTAATATGTTATAACTATTTCCTCAAGACTGTAAGTAATCTACTATTTTTTTGTTCAAAGAACGTCAAAACCACCTGTTTTTCCACTAGAACTAGGCCATAGGCCGAAAAAATAGATGCCATCGCTTAATGGGCTGAAAATACCCTCCCGTGCCCTACAAAGTCTTCATGCTGGAATTCGAAAGATTACGATAAATTAATTGCGTAAAGAAGTAGGTTGTTTATGACTGGGTACGCCAGCGAATATACTCTCTATAATGATCAACAGAAAAGTAAGATTAAATGTCACGTGTAGTATTCACTTGAGTGAACATTGTGACTGGTTACCAAATTCACGCAATTTAATCATTGCTCAAATGAAGACTTGATTGATTTAATGATAATGGTACATGTTTATTAAACAATTTTTGTTTGAAAAGTTTTAAGACCACTTTTCTGGCTTACATATTTCACAACGGCAAGATTAACTCATTTGTTTAGAAAACAAACTAAACCAAAATATTGGAAAATATTTCCATTTTAAAAGCGATAGTAGAAGCGGTTACAACATACAATCACAGACAAACAGACATAACTCTTGGAAGAAAAATCAACAAAAATTATCGTACCTCACATTTAACCTGAACACTAGCACCATCTTTGATCGACATTCCCAAATATTAAATAGCAACAGGAGTATCCTTCGAACTAGCAAATATTTTTTATGGTGCATTCCCCTTCTTTCATTAAAAAGTGCCACTTTGACCAAAACGCAGACATTCCCAGCTAAGCCCAAATTTGAAATGGCGGTTTTATCGGCGCGAAGAATGGAGTGTTAAAAACGAGTGTTATGTATGTTTGTTTGTGATACAGTTTTACAAACAAAAACCCTCTCATCGCAAAGACGCGTGTCTAGCAGATTGTGAAATTCCTGCTGACTGACTATCGGTAATGGACGTTAATCAGAACCACTATATGCATTGCTAACTAAACTCGTCATTACCATAACATGATTCAGAGCGTGTTCGAAACAATTGAAACCCGGCCAAACCATAGTTGGCGATCGCCGCCGAACATAGATGATTAATTCCGATCATAGATCAGTAGTAAACCACGGGCTAGCTAATCAGCTGTCACGTTGCACGTTTGATTGTGAAATTTTTAGCAAACCAAAACTAGGCAATGAGGTAACAACAATCGGAAATTGAATTCTGTACCATATTTCCGGATGACACTGACACAGTCGGTGTAGTTCCCAAAGAGCAGAATCAATTATTTATTCGACGTTTACCGGGCCATGTCCAACATCAACAACAACAACAACATTGTGAAGCTAACCACGTTCACGTCGTCGTCGTCATTTGAACTTGATTGAGATTAATCCAATTTATTATTGGTTAGACCGGCGGACTTTGTTGCTTTATCACGAAACATCTGCCCGCACGAATCACGCCGGTTACAAACCGGTTGATTCCGAGCTATCACAAAGCACTGGGAGTGGTGTTTTGAAAAGAGATATAACGGGTGGCAACTAAAATTTTGGAATTTTTCACGGCCCTTGTGCTCAACAACAAACGAGCTCAGAGAGAAATGAGAGTATGTATGTTTTAGCTCTCTCTCTCCTCTTTTGGTTAATATTTTTTGTTTTGTCTATATGCTTGCCTAGGTTTGCTAAAAATGGCGTCGAAACAAGAAGCATTTCGGGAGCACGTTGTACACTTCTTCGAGCTGCAACTCTTTCTCGTTTCTTCAACAACAAGCCCTCTGATTTGGCTATCAATTAAGATGCACCAGACGAATGTTTGAAGAAAATTTTGATCCCGTTTCTATAAAACCGAATACCCATTCGATCCCATTTTTACCCAAAAACCACGACCCGAAAAATCTGTCTCAGTGCGCCCAATCGAAGATTTCTTCAGGATTTTGAGTTCCTTGGTGTACAAAAATAACTGGAGAGCCACGAATTTCAAACGGTTAATCGGTAGAATCAAGAGATGCATTCGCAAAGTTGACATGACGACCGTGCAACGCTCCTCTTTCGACGTCAAACGAAAGCTTCGCCGAACAGCCGATTACGGACCGTTTCCAAATGTACACTAATTTTTTTCAACAATGGATAATGTATCTTTAATTTCGGTAGATCAGATCTTCTTCACGTATCTTTGTCTTTTTTTGACAGCTTGAGAAAAAAAATCCAAAATTTTAGAAGCCACCCGTTATTCCGTTTTATTGCATGCATTTTGATGTATGTGGAATAGATGCATGATATTTTGCATATAACTGCGTATCAAAACATTATTCAAAGCCGAAAACTTAACAATAATTTCCAGTTTTGATTGAGAGTGCACGCAAATAGTTTAAATTTTTCGACTGGACTAGTAGAAAACAAACATGGCGTATCGAGAGCACTCAAGAATAAAACGATTACCTAACAGCTCGTGGAGTTTGTTTACATGTCTTATCCCAATGAAATGATTTTTTTCTTGTAAATAATCCTATCATCCAATTGAGCTAAGGTTGAAACCAAAAGCAAAGGTTAAGGACAACAAAAGCGTGCCAATAAAGCTCATCGACATCCGTTATTTACGCAGGGCTGTATAAAAAATTCCGAAAAAAATAATAGGTACTTTAATATTTTGATGATTTTTTGAAGCGGCAGTTTTTGTAATCGATGGTTCCCTTCGTAGGAGAAAGTAATGAAACAAAGATGTTGATAGTATCTCAGGGGAGACAAGGCGTGAAGTAGAAAGAGTGGAGTATTTGGTAAGGAATGGTCATTGAAGCAACGCTGATTATGCTTGGACAAAGAGGAACGTTATACAAACTTAATAAGCGTTGCTTCAATGGCCCTCCCTTACTTAATTTACCATTTTTCTACTTCACGCCTTGTCTCCCTTGAGATACTATCAACACCCTTGTTTCATTAGTTATTTCTATCGTTCCTTCCGTCGATTGTAAAAAACTGCCGCTATGTTCGAATCTCAACTGGGCGGTGCTGCGTAGAATCAGTAGGATTGTGGCACTAGTCCTGAAATTGTCCTATACTATAACAACCAACCGACCCAGCCAGCACCAATTCGTGTATCAAAGTACAAAAATTATGGTAAATATCTCTTAATAAACTCGAAATCGTTACTACTGCTTAATAAAGTGCGCCCAACTTGATTTTCTGTCGTATATAATGACAGTAACTGACACACATATGATATTCAGCACAGAATCATATAGCAGTACGGAGCGAATCGGGCTCAATCGGATATTATCGTATATAATTACTTATATAGCTAAAACGCGTATATTTATTCCTCATCACGTATATCGCCTCCAATTTTGTCGCATCAAATACGATTTATTAGCATGTATATATGCACGTAATGCTGATTTTTAACTTTTTTATGTATATAAAAATGCTAGCTGGGGACTGTTTGTCGTTTAAAAAGGGTCAAATCTTAAAGACCTTCACATTCGGCATCACATTGGCCCATCGTATTTTCAACTTTCTTCCACCTTGAGCACGGCGGCAGCAGCAGCAGTAGCAGCATAGTGGAATCTTCCTCGATTGCATTCTCGGTCACTGCAAAAGTGCACTCACCACAATCTTCTTTTTAGCTCCCGCGATGATCGGAAGGCTATCGCCAATCAAAGGGCATCAGTTGCGGGCCGTGCGTAACGCCCTCCTCCTGATTATCGAGGGGGGAAACGATGATCGGTCATAACGAGTTTATTTGTGTGAAAATTGAACATGCTATTGGCTATTAATTGTTGATAGCGCCTATCAGTGGGTTATTAGTCACCGTTGCAGACCCCGAGTGAGTGGGTTCTTTATTTTCGTAATGCTGTGCCATAGCTTGCACTGAATGACTCACGTGAAATGTGAATTATAAAGATAAGATGAGAAAATATCCAATGTCGTATCCCAAGTAATAAATTCAATTTTAAGGTACACTTGAAGAACTTTTCAGTATTTGTTCCTTTAAACCAGTCATTAATCTTGCAATTCAACAAAACTGCGATAAAACGACCATAAAACTTAGGGAGGCCTACGCTAAAGAAGTTTCTTAAGAATATTTCCAAACGTCCTTCGTTGTAATTTCATCGATATCTATTCATAGTTACTTGTAAAAGTCACCTAAAACTATAATAAAACCAAAAAAAAAAAATATATACTGACTTGGAGCTTTAAGAAAAATAAGTAAAAGCGCCCACTTTGGAGCATATAACGGGTGACAAAAAAAATTTTGAATTTTTTTCGAAGTCCCTATACTCAACAACAAACGAGCTCAGAAAAAAATGAGAACATGTTTGTGTTAGCTCTCTCCCAGATAACACAAGATCGTAATAGAAAGTTCACATTAAATCGTTTTCATGTCAATTTTACATTGGAATTGTATAATGATTAGAGTATGTCAAAACAAAGGGAACAATAAGTTGTTTTACAGTCGTGCGTGTCCTCATATACAACTCATGACTGTGAATTATAAAGCAGTATAGATGATAGCAATATTTAGTTATATCTCAATCATATATTCAGGAGTATTAAGTTGCGTGTTATAAAAACCGCTGTATAAAATGCAAGATAGAATTAAAAATAACACACACGTATATTGTCTCCACTTTGGTACATATATGCTCTTATCTGACGTGAAATATAACTTTTTCGTTCAGATATGATGTCGTATTTCTCAGTTGCAATCGAGATATACAAACCAAATGGTTTACTGGGCTCTCTCTCTCCTCTTTTTGTCAATATTTCTTGTTTTGTTTATGCTTGCCCAGTTTTGCATAAAATGGAGTCGAAACAAGAAGCATTTCGGGAGCGCGTTGTACACTTCTACGAACTGCCACAGAAATCTCTGCCACACGAACGAACAGAAAAAAGTATACGGCACAACATTTGAAAACCGAATATGTTGCGGCTTCGACTGTTTACCATATCCTAAGAGGCCCAACGACTATTCGCAAGCAAGGTAGTGGAAGACCAGCAAAAACTATGGACGCAAAAGGACATCGTTCTCTTTCTCATGCCTTCAACAACAAGCCCTCTGGTTTAGCCATCAATCAAGATGTGCACCAGACGAATATTTGAAGAAAATTTTGATCCCGTTTCTACTAAAAACATCATGCAGATGGACAATACGTGTTTTGGTCGGATAGAGCATCATCGCATTACGCCAAAAAACACAGTCGTTCCTCAATACCCATTCGATCCCATGTTTACCCAAAAACCACGACCCGGCAAATCTGTCTCAGTGCGCCCAATCGAAAATTTCTTCGGGATTTTGAGCTCCTTGGTGTACAAAAATAACTGGAAAGCCACGAATTGCAAACAGTTAATTGGTAGAATCAAGAGATGCTTTCGCAAAATTGACTTTACGGCCGTACAACGCTCCTGTTCCGATATCAAACGGAAGCTTCGCCGAATAGCCGAATACGGACCGTTTTCAAACGTTCACTAATATCTTTTCAACAACGAACAATGTATCTTTAATTTCGGTAAATCTTTTGACAGAGTCTTTTTTTGACAGATTGAGAAATAAATTCCAAAATTTTAGTTGTCACCCGTTAATTGAGAAGTGCATTCACTAATGTGTGGAGAACGAACGAATTGGGAGAGCGAAAAGAAAAATGGAAATCAAACTTCCCATGATAATAAACTGGCCGGGCGGTGGATGGTGGTGTAACTGGACAACGCATCCGACTGAAGATTGTGAATTGTGGGTTCAAGTCCAACCTGTTCAGTTGATTCTTTTCCACAGTTCATTCAATTTTCGTTCTTCAGCTGCTCCCATAAAAACGTGATTTGATTCCGTAGGTGCCAAGGTTGCTTCAATTTGCCCTATTTATTTCGATGACAGTTTTCACTAGTTTTCTTTCAAAAAATCATTCCATATAAATGAAGTATATATTCGATTGAAACCATTAATTTTATTTGATTTGAGTCTGATGTCAACATCAACGATGATGACTTTTTGTGATGGCGCATGTCCCTAAATTAAATTCCCAAAAACGTACAATATATTACAGGAGTGATCGCCGCTCTTCGGCTTAACAAAGTTAAGTCTGTAGCTGCTCTCATCAACATAATTAGTTGGACTCGGCCCCGTAGATGGGTAACTACTCACCCGAAACCGGTCGGCAAGAAGGTAAATTTTTTAAACTTTGTAAGAACAAAAAGTAAAGTGTCCAAAGGTATTTAAGAGTCATTCTAGTTCTTACGTTAGCACGACTACGTAATTGAAGTTAAGAGTGATGTCAGGAAGTTGGATAAAACAAACGTATAATAAGAATCTACAAGTGTTGTTATTCGGTCTGCATGCATTTTATTCAAATTATTCAAATAAGGTTATAAAATTCTTGCTGTAACGATGACGCTTCGCATAAATGCAGTGTTGCAATATCATTCACGACTCTACGCTGTGCTATTTTATTACTGTAAAAGGAATTGTCACTTGTAACTATTCATATTATTTTACATATTATTGGCTGCTTGGGTGTTGGGTACTGAGTACAACGTAGTCATATTTTAAAAGTACATGAGAACTGTATTAAACTACGTCTATTTGCAAAATGAATAACACAGCGTGTTTAGCAAACTATTAGATGTTCGTGTGTACGTTAAAATATAAGTAATTTTTGCTGTTTTCATTGTTAAAACGCAATTAAAATCGGTTGGTGCCCTCATGGCGAAATAGGCGATTTTCTGTTGAAATTTCGCCGTATTGAATGGCTGGCCGTATTGCGGCAAGATGGCCGCAAAAATGTTCACTTCATTTAAAACCTATATTCTTCTTCTATAGCCATACCGTTTGAAATAGAATTAGGAAATACCACATGATAAAAATGTTGACGTTTGCTAAAAATTCAACTTTTCTAAAACTGTTACGCCCCGTGGTGAACGAGGGATCCACTGTAATTCTCATTACCACTCACTTATTACTAATTACTCATTACCAGGGAATTAAAACATCATTGTTCATACCCTGAAATAAACGACAGAAACAAAGAGCGATAAATTGGTTAATATCTGCCTGTAAAACAAATATACGTAGCAACCAGAATGTATCACGCCAACAAAATAGAAGGACAAATAAATGTTGTCTCGCTGGTATGAGCAGGATAACTTTCGGTGCGAATATGGCGAAGTCAGTTCCATTTGCCAAGTTAGTCGATGCCGATTAATCCACTTGGAGACACTACAGATACGAAGGAACATCGCAAGTGCTTTGTTTACTGTCGATATGGATGCAGGAAAGATTTGATTTTCTTGCTATTCTAGGGGCAATTGATCTAAATGGACGTCCCAGGGCACTGCGGAATAATTCGATGCTGAGGATACCTTTTCAACGCACCAACTACTGACAAAACAACTCTTTGACTGGTATGCAGTGAGTTTACAATCAGGGTTGCACTCGCATTTGATTCTAATTTGTCACGTGAAATGATCCGTCGTAACTTTTCTGTGTTTTATGACGTAGGACTACGTGTTTGTTTACTATACTGGGAATGGGTAGCACTTTGTGAAAACGAAAATAGAAGTGTAACGTTTGAATGAAAGGTTTCAAATGCTAATGACTACTAAACTACTCAACGAAACTGAACAATTTATATGTCGTTTGATAGATAAAATAATCAGCAATTTTATGGTGGGGGTAACAGAGCAATTTTATGGAGGACTCAAAAGGGGGCTCTTATACAAATGAATCACAAATTTCCTCAAAACTCGAGAACTAATCAAGCAAATGAAACCAAATTTGGCATGTGGGGGGTTTAGAAGGCAGGATTTTTTTCTATGGTGTACTGAGACCCATCCATCTTTTAACAGGGGGGGGGGGGCAACTACACCGCTGAAACAAATTTCCTCATAACTCGAGAACTAATTAAGCAAATGAAACCAAGCGGGGCATGAATTTTTTTATGATGGTTTGAGATCCCTCACCTCTCATACAAATAAAACAGAAATTTTTGCGTATGTGCCATATTTTCTGCTATGTAACAGCGGAAGCGGTAAGCTGTGAAAGTACTAGTAAAACCTTCCCGGAGCAAAAGACAGTGAATTGATGCCGCTAACTTATGTGCCTGTTGCTATTCATGTCAAAAGACAAGCACACTCGAATGGCACGTCATATTTGCGATGAACGTGCTTTGGCTTTAATTTTATTTGTAATTAATGGCCCTTTTAAAGGCCACGAGCGAATTAAAGTAAGATAATTGAAACATATCAAGCTACGCATTATCGTATTTAATGCAATAATCTGTGGGCTGGTCATTCATTACTATTTCAACCTTTATGATGCACACAAGCGATTCTTAAAAGAAATCTCTATGTCTCAATGGTTGCAGGTGTACTCATGAACCCCCGTCCAAGTATTTTCAAAAACACCATTGCATTCAATGAAGAATTAAATCTGAATATTTCGCTCGCCTCTTTTAAACATTCACTTAAACAATGGCACTCACAGATTCTTATAAACAAACATATACCAGAAATGCAGTTTACATTAGTCTTTGATCTAATGTTCTTATATAGTCCTACGTAACCCTTTCGTAAAACTCTTAGGGCTGTATACCTTGTAGTTTTATAATCTCTCCAAGAATCAGGTTGTAAACTCAAGTAGTCCTAATACGCTCTGCTAAAACCAGCAATAAAACCGATTATGCTTTTCGCTGCTTGACAGCCACCGCCATAATTTAATAAAGCTTTTCGCTACAAAGCTATAAAGCATCCAGATTTGCTTTGGTAAAAAGCTCAACCAATCCGCCTTGAAAATACATCCGTGAAGTTAAAGTGTACCTGTCAGATCATCCTGTTCGACTGGATTTATAGCAACCATAATAAAATATTCGATTGACTGAATGATAAATTTTCAACAGTCTCCGTAGTTTTGCAGCATATGCGCATTAAATTTTGTCGTGCTTATTGGTATGATAGGTGGATAAAATCAACGCGCCAACCGAATTTTTAAATTTTTTAAAACCAGTCGTTTTAGCAAAATAAATATATTCTGTTAGACATCCTCAATTTTTAGCAAAATCATTTTAGTTACTCCTGAGCCATGAATACCGATTGGTAATAACTTTCCTTCTGCAACATACTTTGCTTTGATGAATTTTTGTTTGCAAGCCAAAACAAAGTTAGAAAAAATACTAGAATATGGCAATACGACCTCGCATAAAAAATGATTTCGATGTTTAACGCTAATGCTCTTCATAATAGCAACAATAAATCGGATTGATCATGGTGTTACTGTTACTTAGAAGTAACAGATTTATTACGGTTTAACAAGCAACCGTAATAAGATCAATTTCGATTGGTGTGCCGTGATGTGTTGCTACAACATGCATATGGTAAGTTTATAAGAGATGTGGCGCAGCTAACTAGTTTTATCGTGGTAATACAAGCAAGCACTATAAATTTTCTTTATAAAGAGTTTTATTGTGGTTTTATAACTAGCTACAAGTAGTTTTATACAAAAAGCTAGCTGGGTGTTCACCAGGGATGGTTCGATCACTTTGACTCAATTTTGATTCATTTGACAGTACCGTCTCAGCCGAGCCAAATATGACAATGTTATATATGGGACATTTGTAGAACAAGTTTTAATCTACAATTTTTCTGAACAAAGTTTTGCTGTATCGTTTGTGGTTACGGTGCTACAACGCTAGTAACTCATCAGTGACTAAATGAACGTTCATTTAGTCACTAATAAGATACTAGCATTGTAGCGCCGTAACTACAAAAGATACAGCAACACTTTATTCAGCAAAATTATAGATATTAAGCTGTTCTACAAATATCCCATACGTAACTTTGTCATATTTGGCCCCGTTAAGACGGTACTGTCAAATGAATCAAAATTGAGTCAAAGTGATCGAACCATCCCTGGTGTTCACCGCTTCAAATGCTTGTTGACGTCCAAAGTAAATATTTTAGTTTTGTTGCACTCCTATAATAGTATTTATGACCAATTTTGGTAACAAAATCATAAGGGTGTAATAAAATCACCAATATTGTTTGGGGTATTCCGTCGATCAGGAATGAGCTTTGTCGCCAAACAAAATTTTCGGTAAAAAAAATCAGAAAGGTTAGGCGGTTTTTTGCGAAGAAGCCTTGACTTGTCTTTCAAACCATATTGACATATGTGTGGCGTAAAATAGCGTTAAATAAATAATAGTGCTAAATAAATTGCATCGTATTTTTGGTATGTATTTTGTGCAATTTGTGATGCCAAAAAGAAATATTTTTACCAGTGTCCAGAATTTTTACCAGAATCGGAGTACAGCCTGAATCCGTTAATGGGATCACGACTGCACTACAGCTGATTCTCTAATTGGGCCGACTGACAGTTGTTTGGAATTTTTAAACTCAAAAGTTCAATAGAATTTTGACATTCAAGTTGAAGCTAGTGATGTTCGAAATTTTCAATTATTCGATTACCGATTAATCGGTGAGCGTTGTCTGCACTAATCGATTAATTCAACTATTCGTGTCAGTGGTGTTCGATTAAAAATATTCGAATATTTCTTTGACTTCGTAGTCGCGAATGTGGATACAATCTGGCAAAAGGAAAGGATTGCTGCTTACTTTTCTGTGACGTTTCACCTTCAGTACATCAATGTGGACTATATTCAATGTTTAAAAATGAACTAAGTTGAAAGAAAGGGGTGGTTTTATGCTTTAACAAAATTGTTTACTTTCAGGACATCAAACTGGACTAGGTTTGTCGCAGTTTTAAGAAACCTTGTTAGGACGAGAGGACTTTATCACTCTTTCTGGCATATTTCCCAAGCACAGATATCAAATTAGTATAAGTCTAAACGTCGTAAAGAATCTTCGACCTATTGGGACGAGGGGGTTTTGTTGCTTTTTTTCTAAACATAAAGTAATCGAAATCACAGTAAACAGATGGTAGGTATATATTTAACTTTCGTTCCTGCCTGTGGAGCAAGGCGATCATAAAGAAAATGAATTTGACCTTGAAACTGTTCGGTAATTTTTTCTAATTAGTGATTAAAAAAAATCAGAGGGGTTGTGTACAAGACACGACCGCATATATAGGTGACGCAGGACTACGTAAGTCTCTTTGTAGTGATAGTAGCATGTATTCATGCTTGTAATCATTCGATTCTTCATGTATACATCCTATATGTAACATATAAACATGCTACATGCGTTGTATGTAACATTTATCAAAGTAGTAACATTGCATACGTTCAATTCTCAAAAGATTATGTATTTGAAACCCACTTAACAAAATCAAGAACACAAACTATTACTTTCCTGCTACCTTACTGAAATTAAAGATTGTTTTTATTACCCATGGTTCCCCAGGTTGAAGGGATTTTACCAATTCAATCCTATTTTATCAACAGCACATCTTTTCACTACACTTCTAATGAAACGGCAAGCATGCGTATTCATACAGAGTCGTATTATAACCAAACAGTACAGCTGTAGCACATTTTTCCAACACAGATATCAAATTCGCCTAGATTTAATCGTCTCGCAGTAAAGAATTTGCAATCTGTTGGGACAATGAACTTGCGTCATTTTTTCTGGCATACTTCCCTAACACAGACATCAAATTGGACTAGGTTTAATCGCGTTCGTAAGAAATCTGTTGGCTCGAGGGGGTTTTAACACTCTTTCTGGCGTACTTCCCAAGCAAGGACATCAAAATGGTCTAGGTTTAACCGCGGTGATAAAAAATCTTGTTGAAATGAGGGATCTTCGTCACTTGTTTTGGCTTACTTCCCAAGCACAGATATCAAATTGGTATTGGTTTAGATCATCGTAAAGAATCTTTCAACCAATCACGAAGCGAGAATTCTGGTAAAACATAGGTTCATTATTTTCAATTTTTCAATAGTTGAACATCAAGAATTCATACTTTTCTTCATTTGGGTCAATTCTTAGAAGATTTTCCGATCGATTGGTGTAAGAATATTGAAAATCGATCGGAAAACCGCTGAGCTATTAGCGCTCAAAACCTTTCATTTTTCGTGACGCTCACATTTTTCGATTTTTTGGAATGACACCCTATCTCAAAACTTGCCGTAAGACGTAGTTCTACGTCAAAAGAATGTACAATGGAAATCACATAATTGCTACATCTTTTATGAGTCGATCGGTATCTAAACCATGAACATCCATTCATAATTGGCAGAGCTATTAGCGGTCAAAATCTTTCATTCTTCCGTGACGCTGGCGCTGGGTTGAATCCAAATTTTGGATTGACACCCTGCGGTAAGGCGCAGTTCTTCGTCAAAAAGCATTTCCTTGTTTTGTACTTGATTTAAACTGAATAAAAACTGTCGCAACAAGTATGAGCGTAGTTAGACATCGTTGCCATTTTACAACCCTTTACATTTGGTCCATATTTGTAGCTGTGACCTGTTGTTTGCTTTTATCTTCTAGCACCTGTGCAGCGGTATATTTTGTCAGCAATGTTTTTTAACATGAGTGGGTTTTTATCAGAACAACTTTGAAAAATTATGCACAAATAGTATACAGAACCCGATAGTCACTGAGAAGGTTAATGAAAATATGAAAATGCCGTCAAAAAGTTCAGTGAGAATAAGTCGTTTGAGGATAAACCGAAAAATTAGTTACATGAAAAGTCCTGCCAGCCCTCGATTGGATAATCGTGCAATGAATCGATTTTGTCACAAAATTAATTTCATCTCATACCTCAGTTTTGAATAATACATTTTTAGTTTTTTTAGTTTCCATTATTTAATTCAATTTTCCTTTAAATCCAAATATTTTATTCAGTTTTATCTAGTTCTGTCGCGATTTTATACAACTTTTATTACCAACCTTTGTTAAAACTTTGTCGCAAATTATTTTGCTTCCAAATTGAAGTAATTTATCGTTACACGTTCTTGATTCCAATGGGTTGAACACATAGAATGAAACAAATTTTTTCGTTTATCTACTATCAAATTGCTCACAAAGAACACAAGTACTGGATCAGATAAATTCCGTTTTAGTCTCGGATCGCGTTCGACAGTAAAATATATATACAATCTTAAAGCGTGAAAATATTCACATTTAAAAAAACACAACAATCGACTTAATTATCAACCTAGCAATTCAATCCAGTTTCACCGGTATCCATCATTCCAGCGAGAATTTTCGCCCGATTTGAAGGTCAAACTACTTTCATTTTTACGATCAAGTGATACTCGCGTTACTCTCCGATCGGTCGAGGGGCACGTTTTACGATGTTCGCGGAAAATTAAGCACAACAAGAAAAGGCAGCAAGAAAAAATAAACGAAAACGACAATATCCAAGAAGCTGCGATTTAAGCAACTGGCTCACCTTTGAAGGCTATTTATTGCACTACCATCATCTCTCTGCTGGCAGACAACCGCAATAGTATCATTGCACATTGCACAGAACACAGTCACTTAGTATGCATTCAAAATAAATCATGGTCAATGCCGCTGTACAGAATGCTGTACTGGTTTTTGCAATAAAACAACAACAGGATCAAAACGAAAAAATAAAATTCACGACATGAAGAACTGATTTTTTGTCATCTTGAACACTATTAATCAGCGCATGATTAAGTTTAATTTGATGAAAACAACAAGAAATAAGATAACTAAAATAAGGAGCTGCCACGGAAATTGCGAAACGGGGTCAACGAATTATCGATGCAACTGGTCCAAGCGGATCGATATACCTTCGAGTCTAAAAATATCCCAAACCCGTTTTCCCAACCACCGCAACCAGGTTGGCACCGACTGGTGAAGAGGAAGAATGTCAGTTACAACAGGCGGAAGGTTATCCTTTCTCTTACAGAATCTCGAGCGAGGCCCGGAAGGCGCCGAAAGCAAATTGCTTAAGCCGCCAACCTGTTATTCAGCAACAGCAACAACAACAACAAAATCAACAACAGCAACAGCAAAAGCAGGAGCAGTAAAACGACACCGAACGACGACGGACGGTCGGGTTGTTTGGGAAGCAGCTCTGCTGCCACATACGGAAATAACATAACCTTCGGCATTATACTTCCAGACGGAAAGGCGGGCTCCGGCTCTGCATATTCATCACATTTATGAGCAGTTTATATGTTCTACTTGCAAACTTCTATAAAATTTTATTATTTTTTGAGGAATGCTTCACCTAGCATTGTTGTTTTTATTATGAAACATCCTCACAACGTGCGAACGTGATAACTTTGCTTACTTAAAAGCTGCAATCTTTAAAAATAGGGAGTTTTCAAAATAAAACATCTACTGACACCGTAACCAACAACGTGTCCCTCTTGTCCTATTTAACAATCAGCAAAAAACATTATTTTTGGATTGATGAAGTTTTTTTTTCAATCCAACGAATTATCACGAGAAAGATGATGAAACAATACAATCGAACAAATTTAATTTGTTTACTTTCACTCAAAAATCACAATCAACGACGAGGTACAGAGGTTACACCAATCATCGGAACTTTTACCGTTAACGGTAGATTATGTAAGAGTAAATATTTGGTAGGGGCTTCGACTTTGATAAGACTGAGAACTGTTTGTTGTGCAGTACTTTTTAATTGATTACTGCATGAAGTGAGGTAAATTTTGACACCAGTATGATAATTTAAAATATATATATAGATCAACTTGTTATGGTTGATCCCGATTCATTTACAGAGAGTGCACTGTGTCCCACTACTGCACAGCGAATTGTTATTATTTGTTGATTATTAACATACAATCGATTAATAGTGCATTGCTATCATTTTTCAGAACACATTTCAAGCTCCAGTGCACGAAAAAATATAAAAAAGAGCTAGCCACTTTACACAATGACCTACTTGCTCGTGTGTTTCTATGAACTAGAACAAAAATAGAACATAAAATCCTAAACGCATTTCTAACAGTTATAGCCAAACATAAACGGAAGCGTAAATTTGGAAAAAAGCCAACAAACCGAAAATTTCTCTATCTTTCAGTAATTATAGTAAGGTAGGTACTGTACATCTTGCAGAGGGAGCTACATAATCGAATACAATTCCCAATAATACTCTAATTTAGAACACTCCATACAAAACAAACTCAAAACAAATACGAACGAATTCCAATTTCAACTGCAAAACAAAACGCTCATACTAGGAATTGGTGTGCGAAACAGTCTTCTTTTTACGAAACGCTTTCAGGCAATGTGCATAGTGTACAGGGTTGTTACTGCTTTTAACGACTCTACCTATCTTACTGTATCTGAAGGTATCGTATCGCTGTACTGTCTATTCGTCGGATTAGGCTTTGCTGAACGAAAGTGAAGCATTTTTCATTAAAGGATAATCAGATAAAATGATTAAACTTCTGTGTTGGTTCATATCTATTAATAATCATCTGTTTTGTTTTCTTGGTAGTAATTCTTAATTCCTTAGTGTTTACTTCATTACTCAATTCGTTTTAATTTTTTCACTATTGTATCAGGTTTGTTTTTTTTTTCGAAATAGCCTAACGATTTTCAGTAAGTAGAGTAACAATGAAAGAAAAACTTTTATTTCCGAGAGTAAAATAAAAAACAATTTGGGTCAATGTCTTCGAATTTAATGAAAAAATATTGTAAATTATCAATATAGATCATATTATGAATTGGGTATTTTAATTTTTCCAAAATAGTGTTTTTTTTTTGGCCTCATTTGATAGCCCGTCGTTTCCTGAATCCAACAGTTCTTTTTTTATTTCAATTAAGTCAATATTTCATGAAAAAACGAATAAAAATAAAAAATAGTACGACTTGCTGTTTGACAGATATCAGCTAAGCTGATTGATTGATATGATGTCAGAAATTCTCTCCCTCGCTTCTATCATTCTAATAGAGGTCTTCATTTTGACCGAGCTTTTGACAGCTCCCATATGAAACTTGTATCGTCCGATGACCATGGTGTATCTTTTCACTGTGTTGTCTAAAGCAAGCTAAGAAGAAACGAGGGTTACTTATAAGCTATCGTCTAATTCCAAATATTTTTTAAATACAAAAAAAATGTTTTTTTATTACTTCCACTAGTCAAATTTGAAAAGTCTTCATGTGACGATACAGTAACATCATATCTTATCAGAATATACAAAAATTTGTATACCGCTAAAATACCCAATTATATTGAAAAGATAGATTGGAATATAATGAGAGGGTGTGTATATTCCTAAAATAAAAGGTAAAGGTAATAAACCTCCGATACTGGCAGGATGCAAAAAAATATACCGTTGACCCGCCAAATAACGGGGTTGGAAACTAGAAGGTTAGCGCGCCGAAAATAACAGAAAAAGTAAAACAGAAGAAATGCATTGTCGGCGGAGCAGACGAATGGTGTATGTTTATCGATTCAAATATGCATTTTTTCACAAAATCTTCAGTCGTCGCGAAACACTTTTTTCTTTTGGATCAAACGGATCAAATGTATGACGCGAAAAATGATTGATTAGATGAGCAGGAAAAATTTGATGTCACCAAACTACAAATAACAGACTACCCGTAAAAAAATTTACATTAAAATTTTCAGTAGAAACAATGCGTTCACAATAGTTTTTATTGTGGACATTGAAAGTTGTAAAAGCTATTGTAAAACTGTCTCAAGTTTAAATTTTATTCATATATTTGTTTCTTATTTTATGGAAAAGAATTTTCCATATTTCATCACAAATTTACTGCCTTTTTAATTATATTTTGTTTTTTCGCTTAAAAAGAATGACCATGAAAGAACGATAATTTTTACTGTAAATGAAAATTTTCCTTCGCGAAAAAATAGATTTTTTTATTGTCAAGATACTTAACAACCCGTCATTTTTATGGTAGAATCTCTTAAAACCATGAAAGTTATGGTGGACTACAATAAGTTTGATGGTTTGGTTATCTTTTCTGACGATAAGTTTCATTGTTTTTACTGTATTTTGTATCCTACTATAACAATAATTTTTATCTTCGTGTTACGGTTATTTTTTTCCGGGTACCTAATAGAAGAGTGCGGCGGTGGGTGGTGAAAGCGTTTCACACTTGACCGGTAATCGAGAATTGTGGGTTCGAGTCCCACCTGCAATAAAACTCAATATTTTTGTTCCATATATCGAAATTTTCCTGTTCAACCAATTAACTATTTTTCGCATCATACGTTTACTTCCTTTCTAATAAAGTACGTAACCCGAAAAAAAATTACATTAAATTTTGCAGTAGAAACAATGCGTCTACAGCAGTTTTTATTGTGGACATTGAAACTTATGGTAAATTTATTGTAAAAGTGTCTCGAATTCAAATTTTATTTATAATTTTGTTTCATTTTTTAACCAATAGAATTGGGCGTATTTCATCACAAATTTACTGCCTTTTTTATTATATTTTGTTTTTTTTTCGCTTAAAAAAATACCATAAAAGGACAATAACTTTCACTGTAAATGAAAATTTTTATTCGCGAAAAACTCGATTTTTTTATTTTCGAGATACTTAACAACCCGTCATTTTTATAGTAGAATCTCTGAAAACCACGAATGTTATGGTGGCCAACAATAAATTTGATAGTTTGGTTATCTTTTCGGGCGATAAATTTTATTGTGTTTACTGTATTTTGTATCCTACTGTTACCATCATTTTTATCTTCGTGTTATGGTTATTTTATTCCGGGAAGTCAAGACCACGATACACAGTGGTCCAAGACCGCACGCAAAAAAGCGGACGTTAGCAATTGGGTAAAAATGCGAAATTTTTCAAGGTAGGTGCTTTTAAAGAGGTTTATTTCTAAAATATAGAGCATTCTTTAATACTATTAGAGTGGCAGTGAAACCACCTATTAGGGTGACGCAAACTTCAGTTTTTCCAAATAAATAAAAAAAAATTTCATCAGAAAAGTTGTAGAACATGCTAAAATAAGCAATTTTGCTTAATATAGTCACAGTCTATCACCTACTGGTTTTCAAATACAATGATCTGTTGAAAAAAGCACTTAGAAATCAATTCTGCTCAATAACGTTGCACACAATTGTTCCACGGCTTTCAAATGTCCTCCATTCAGTATGTTAAAATACACATCTCCAGTGAAGACTGTTTTTCACTAAGATACATATTTAATAATAATAAAATATTTTATCAAAAAGTAACACACTTTCCAATTAACTTTTCCGAGTTTGCTTCGGAGAGGTCTTGTCGGAAATTTATTTTTTTGCAGACAAAATATAGTACTTTCCTATAAAACTTGTTTGGTTTGCCTGAAGTTGCCCAAAATTCCAAAAAAAAAATTAGAAATGTTGTTTTCCAGACACGACCGCGTAGTTGGCATAGAACTACTTTAGGATGGTTTTTGCAACGACAGCTTGAATATTGAAGAAAAATTTTTACACTATATTGACTACACTACACTATATGTAGCGTAAGATAGCGTAAAGTGAAAAAACAGCATATTTATCATATTACACTCAAGTCGCTTTTTAGCGAAGGATACGTCCCACGTAAATCAAAACCGCGTAAATTCCGAAATTCGCATAAAGAAAACCGCGTAAATTCCGAGATACGCGTAAAAAAACCGCGTAAATTCCGAAAATCGCGTTAAAAAAACCGCGTAAATTGCGAAATCCGCGTAAACTCCGAAATTCGCGTAAAAAAATCGCGTTAATTCCCAAATTCGCGTAAAAAACCAAAATTTCGCATAAAAAACTTTGTGGATACGCGAAAAAATAGACGTTTTGAGCACATCCGCGTAAATTCCGAAAATCGCGTAAAAAACCCGTGTAAATTCCGAAATTCGCGTAAAAAAACCGCGTAAATTCCGAAATTCGCGAAAAAACCGCGTAAATTCCGGAATTCGCGTTAAAAAACCGCGTAAATTCCAAAATTAGCCTAAAAACCGCGTAAATTCCGAAATTCAGTGTATTTTGCTTAATAAATTGTATCGTATTTTTAATAGGTAATTTATTTCATGATGCCAAAAACGAATATTTTTACCAGTGCGAAAATCGAAATATTTCAGAAATCTCCATCACGCATCTAGCCATTAACAAAATTCTAGGAGAAAATTTAAGACTTCAAAATAATATATCATTGGCATTAATAGGAGTACAGGCATTAATAATATAGTCCATGTATATGGTAAGCAAAAAGCCTTAGCCTCTCAGTTGGTCGCCGAACTGGAAAAGGCTGTAAGAGTCAATAGGATTGTAGCACTAAAGGGTGTCCCACATCAAATTGTCTGTACGCTTACAGCTGGCTACGAAGTCGGTCGTGTAAAAACAAAAAATCAAAATACCTTATCGGAATGTAGCACCTAGACCTTACTGTACTAGCAAAAAACACGATCGAAAGTTAAGCTTGTACAACAAATTTTCAAACGATGATATCCAAGTTTAGATTGAAGTGAAAAGTTGCAGTGATCACCTCGGCAGTCGAGCAGCAAATGAATGACGATAATGGCTCTACTTTCCTTTTTTTGTTATTTCAATAGTCTTTACATGTCGAGACGGCAAACAACGCGTTTATAGTTTATTTTGCTTCCTTGTCTTGAAGCAAATGTGTCCGTGGGAAGCAACTATTACACGAAAAATGTAAAGAAAAATATTAGCTTAAAAGTTTTCAGTAATTTTCACTATTTAGCGATTGGAAAACAGTCTTCTTAAGAAAGCCATAGAATTGCTGCATCCTTTATGAATTGAATGGTGTGCGAACGATCAAAATCCGTTATAAATTGGAGGAGCTAGTAGCGCTCAAAATCTTTTATTCTTTCGGGACGCTGGCTTGTATCTAAATTTTGGATTGACACCCTACCGTAAGACGTATTTCTACGTCAAAAAATTTGAATAAGGTGATTTTTTCTTAAATTTTTGTATTAAATATGCGCCCTATCGACAAACAGTCTTTGAAGAAAATCTGTAATTTAATATACTGAATAACTTTATAGAACATATGAAAGCATTGAATAAAACGTGTGCAAAGTTATTGAGCATAACTTCGAACAAATCATAATTCGCAATTAGTAAGAGATAGATAGGGTATGTTGCTGCTTCATCGTAATTGCCTATTCCCGTCCTATCCAACACAAACTATTAAAAATATCAGCGTTTATTAAGACACACAACGCAAAATTAGTTATTCCCTAATGTTTTAGTTTGTTGACTATCATATACGTGCTGCTTATTGCTCAAATGCTTATTTTCATTAAAGAATTCCCAGCAGCCAAATTTCCTACGGTTTTTCGTGCGACGAAGAAAAAAATGTCGACTAATCGTTTCAATTTCCGTCATTCACAAAATGAAAATAACTCACGCAACGCATTGTCGTTATTCTGCAGCCGGGAAAACTTGCTGACCAGCAGAAATTTTTGCAGAATAACATGTGTCATGCCTTCCTACACCAGTACATGCGCGCTAATTCCGTAAACACTGGTGTGATTTGTGGTTCGGACGATGAAAAATTTTGATGGACGGATTTTAAAACGGTACGACGAATTTAAGAAATAAAATCCGTTGCGTAATTTCAATAAAATGCTTTAGTAATCGGTTTTTAGTGAATTCAAAGTGCACGGTTCAGAAAGTAAGTGTGTTTGAGTCAAATCAGCAAAAGAACTTTTGGAGTTGCAAATGTCCTCTTTTTCGCGGTTTTAGACCACTGTGCGATAGAGTCAAACACAAGAAAAGAAAGGAAACAAATATCTGGATTATTTTCCGCAGGATAGCATTTGAATAATTCGAAAAAAAGAATAATCTTTTTAACATTTCTAGGCCAAATATTTAAAACACGAAGACTTGATAGTACAAAATTAAATCATTCCCAAAGCTTTGAAAATTCAATATCATATACAGGGTGTTAGGTAGCTCGGTGTTAATATTTCAGGGGGTGATAGAGGACCATATTTGATCTCAATTATTACAGAGTTGTTAAACATTTTAGTTTGCCGTTCTGTTTGTTTTAAATTAGCTCTAGTACAAAAAGTATGCTAGCTAACTCAATTTTATTGCTTTCATTCGAAAGCAGAGAAAGTTTTGTACTGAAAATGGATCATTTTAGGTAGCGTTTGCTCATAGTTACCGCTAGATGGACACTTAAGCCCCACGTGGCATATTTAGAGTAAACTCTAAGGCTGATACAGATTACACGTCATAATTTCTTGCCGTTCCATTATTGTTGACGGTTGATAACGGTTTATCTGAATCGGCCTTTTTGGGTGGACCAATCAGATTGCAATGCAGTTTGACAGTCGATCACAGACGTAAGATTTTTCAGTTTTTACAATGATCCATTGCCCTTAAACTTCCTATTTCACGGAATTTAGTTGCTTTTCAGAAGCAAAGATTTTTGAAATTAGTGTTTCTCAAGACGTTTGTATCAAATTTATTCTAAAAAGCGTGATAAAGTTGATTGCTTTTACTGATCTGGTATCGTTCCACAATTCGATTTTTGACGTAAAATGGCTATCTCTTTTAGATTCCTCGAATTTAACTTTAAACTTTTTTTGGGTGTTCAATTAGCATCTGAAAACTGCCCGAAATCATACGTCAGGCATAGTATACTAGATCACAGCGTGCGACGAACCCGGTCTGAAGCGTATGGGAAACAACAACAAAACAGATTTCTCAGATCTCTCCAGGACGTTTCTGAATCCAGAAGTGTTCGTTTACAATAATACAATAAAATTTTAATTCAGGAACTTTTACGACAACGCACCGTCGCTTCTGAGAAGGAACGTTGTTTTCAACGAGGCTTCGAGGAGAGCAGCATCAGCAAATGGCATCAACGATTGACCAGGAAATTGTGGGCTGCGAATTGTGGGAAATGATTCCAAGCCAAGCACAAGCCAAGTTGCGCCATAGCCCGGGTCACACTGGAAGCTGTGGAGCGTGCTGAACCGGGTAAAAATGTATCCTTTCCACAATACAGGTTCAAGAACAGCTGCCTGCGAATAAACCTAAGCGGCTTGAGGGTTGCAGAATCGTGTAAACGAAACTGGAGGCGAACCCTCAATTTGAGAAAAACGCCATTGTCGCTGGTGTTATTTTTCATACGTGTCAAACCGTGTGCGTCGCACAAGGTGATCTAGTGTGCTATGCGTGATGCATGAATTCGTGCAGTTTTTAGATATTAATTCAATGCCTTTAAAATTCAATTGCAACAAAACTAAAAGAGAGAGCCGTTTCAAAACAAAGAATGAATTGTAGAATGATACAAAATCCTAAAATTGGCA
Source organism: Sabethes cyaneus (assembly GCF_943734655.1). Lineage (NCBI taxonomy): Eukaryota > Metazoa > Arthropoda > Insecta > Diptera > Culicidae > Sabethes > Sabethes cyaneus. The sequence continues at coordinate 63,745,651 of NC_071355.1, forward strand.
GATAAAAGCAATCAACTTTACCACACTTTTTTAGAAATAATTTGATGAAAACGCTTCGGAAACACTTATTTCAAAGTTTTTTGCTTCTGAGAAGCTATTAAATTTCATGAAGTAGAAGCTCTAAGAGGTTTTCAGTACCAAATTTTCTCAGCTTCACAATGAAAGTAACAGAATTAGGGTAGCTAGCATACTTTTTGTACTAGAGCTTATTTAAGGCAAACAAAACAGAAAACTAAAAATGTTTTATAACTTTGTAACGATTCGGATTTGAACATATGCGTTGAAGGATTTTTTTCTTCAAATGTAGTCCTCTGTCACTCTCTGAACTATTTGCACCGAGCTACCTAAAAGCTTTCGCGGTAAGACAGAATGTTCTGGGGGTCATTCCCCGGCAAATACCGCAAAGCAATGCAAATAAATCATTTTTAGATTCTCTCAATTCTTAGGTCCCTTGTTATAGTCCCCACCCAGATGAGGGAGCCATCCAAAAGCTGTATTTTCTGGTATAGATCGAACCAATTAGCAATATAAACCTTAAGCCGTCAGGGTTTGAAATTTTTGACTATTTTTGTTATACCTAATTGTCGATTAGCTTTATTAAAATTAACAGATCGATGATTGGTGAAGAAAAACTTATTATTGATTACTTCTATGTCCCCTATTTCTTTGGCTCTGTTGCGTCCAATGTGATAATCATTGTGGAAATGATTGGCTGTAAAATCCCATGAAATTTTATAACAGAGCATGCTGATACTCAGTTTATTGTGTTGACAGCAGTCGACGAAAGTGTTTAGCACTTCTTGTAACTGATAACAGTCTTCGATATTTCTCACCAAACAGCAGTCTTAGATCGTCAGCGTAAACGAGTTTACAGCCACCATCATCATTGTTAAAGACTGTGAATAACAGAGGTTCCACATTGCTTCCCTGGGGTATTCCACTAATGTAACTAATCAGTGAGGAAATACATCCCAATTTTTCATGCAGTAAATTCTCTTGAGTAGCCCTCCAGATATACAATGAGGTCATTCCGTTAACTGAATTCTTTCTACGTTAAAAATTGATTACCATAACCACACGCAGGATCCGCAGATTTCAAAGGTATCTGTCGTAAGATCATTCCGAAGTGGCTGTAGTTCGGTACAATCAGCTGTCGAACGTACAGTAAGGTAAAGCGGCCTGATGGTATTACTTTATAGATTATGTTAAAAGACAATAAAAATAATAATGGTACCAGATTACTCCCTTGTAGTGCCTACGAGTAGTCAGAGAAACATTGCCATTCATAACTTCTCCCGGAAAAGGTATAGAAAGTATTACTTTTTAATTATTACGCTTTTTTTTCATTCTTTAGTTTTCATCAATTCGAAATTTATATATTCAACTATTTACAACCTTTCAAGTGAACATCATTCTATTTGTTTTCTTATCGACATCATTCCGGTCGCACTATCAGCATTACTTTCGTACAGCAAAAATCCTAATTCCAATAAACTCACACAATAGCCTATCGTAGTGCAAAAGAAATGGTGGATCTCACCAAATCAATGTTCTAACACTCATCAAACGCTAACGTCTAACATTCCACATTACCGTTCAGCAGTACGTAGGTAAAACTACAGAGAGAAGGCGGGGGGTGTATAGTTATTAAGTGTCGATAATTTTTCTACTATGATGTAATTACAGTTTCGAAGAGAGTAACAGAGAAAAGAGAAAGACAGAGTGGTATACACGAAAAAGCCTGTTGCAGTGTGATTGGATACAGAAATACTACAGAAACGCGCAACGGTTGCCACTTTCCGGAAGTCGGATCCAGCATACCGTCGCCTTAATATTTATAGAGATCGTGTTCATTTTCTAACCTCACAACCATCCAAATCGTTGGATCCGGTTTGACTTTTGATAATATTGTAGGTTTTGACAAACGGTGCCTTCAGCAGCTGCGTTCAGCAGATTTACACGCAAAAGGGTAGTGGAATTGACGCGAAGTTATTGAGTCACACGAGAAATAAAAGAATTTGTTAGTTTTCGAAGTTTCGGCTGGTGATTAGTTTATAGACGCGTGAATGCTTAATAGAGGTCTGCTGTGCTAGGGCAGAATGAATATTTATTGGCTAACACTTACCTCCCAGGATTCGCGAGTATACTCGGTAATTTCTCCTTCACTAGCGGAACGTCCATCCTGAAGTGTATCCTAAGATTAGTCCTATTAAAATCAAAACAATAATTTAGATACCGACCTTGGTTGGGCTTCCACCCTTAGTAGACCACTCGGTATCCATTTGGATCAGCTCGTAACCGCGTTCCTTGATAGCTTTCTCATCCAACTCCCCATACAGATGTTGAACCCAAGCCGTCAAGAATCGATATAGTTCGTCAACTCTGGAAAAATTTCGAATTCTTTAAAGTCATGCTTTTCAGAAACATTAAGAAACTCACTTGTTCTTGGGAATACTGAACCAATACTCGGGTCGCAGCTTGTTCTTGCCGTAGGACATAACCGTGGTCGGCAGCGGAGTGTTTTTGCCCTCCTTACGGCCCATACGCAATCGCAGGTACATCGGTGGATCGGGACAGGCACGGGCCGGTCGGGGTATAAGTTCTGTCAGGAAAGGGAAGAAAGCAGAAAGCTGCGTTAGTGATCAATAACCAAACACGCGAAAACGGTTGCATATGGAGATGATTTTACATATATACAAACACAACACAACAGACAACTTATTGTAGTTGATGCATGACAACGACGACGACATGGAAAGCTCAACAACTGAAGCTTCAGCTGCGTACCATTCAGAGCATGCAACATGAATAAACATAATTCTGTACATTTACAAGTGATTTGAATTTGAGATATCAGCAGAGGTAGTCTGCTTTCCGGTTTGAAGTTTTATTCCGATGTTCTAGATCAGCAATCGACGAGCGATTGACGATCATCTCATGTTTGTCAAAGGTCAAAGAACTAGTAAATGGGAGTATTGGAATTTTTACACCATATTTTAAAATTATGCTTTCGTATGGGAACCCCGAAAAATTCTAAAACGGTTTGAAAGTATATTAAATTAAATAGTAGCAATGGTGACAAAGAATCCATTTTGAAGTACCTAAATAAGAAGGACAAATAACGCAACTACCTTTTCATGGTACTCGTTATGTTTAGACACACAATGATCCTAAGCATTCCAATGATGACGTTACATACAGTTCCGTATTGCAAATAAAGTTCTTTGTTTTCATATGCTTAATGGATAAGATGTATAATTTTTGTTTAGTATATTATGAAAAGCACTTCACAAACAATAAATCAGTTTTCTTGTAATTCCGTAGGACACATGAGGATGTGAAAGAAAAACAGTTACGAAAAAAGCAACAATATATAAACATTCAACATATAAATATGTTTACATTGTATGTAATTTTTTTTGTACGAATGTATTCAATTGTTGGGATGGTTGTGGTGTACAAAAGCAGGGATTAAATTATACTTCGAAGCATTGCGGTGACCTACCAAGTTTTTCGAGTTGTGGAAACAGTGGCGCTCGCACTAGAATGATGTTGTATTATGATAGTAGAGATTGGTATCGTGTGGTTGACATTGGTTAAGTTTTTTTTTTGAGGCGAAAAATATGTAACAAAGAAAAATAAAAAAATTACAAAACTATACAAATGTTTCATGATCGAGTGGCTGATAGGGTTTCTTGGTGTCTGTTCGTAGCTTGAACTTGTAAAATAGTAATAATTACAACAGAAGGAAAAATCTGTGCTAGACTGTCGTCGCAACGGGTTTTAAGTGGAAATGAGTAGCGTGAATGCGACATTGAGAGATTGTGTGCCGTAGGCGGTTAGAAGAGTTTGCAGTCGTTGAAGTTATCGGTGCTGTTAGTGCTTGAATTTTGAACGAACGAACGGTACAATTAACGGTGTAACAATGCAAAATCAAACGGAAACGTTTACAAGAAAAATCAACGCATAAATTCTGTCTGCCCGGCTAATAACATCGGACCGACCCGCACAAGGCTAGTCCTTGGAGGTCAACTTGAGGGCAGAAAAAGCGAAACACTATGTTAGAGCCGCTAGAACTGGAACTGGTTACATTTCATAACAGAAACTCAAATAAAACAAAATTGAATCGGTTTTTGTAGGAAATCAATTTCAATTTGGTTGGTTTGGTATTTCAATCGCCAATGAGCGAAAGAGAGCCTCTGACTTGATGACTTAACACTATGAATCAAACCAGTGGCCCTCATTTGTCACTTTGTAATTACGATTGAATTTCTAAAGTACACATGATACTTACTGTCGAAGCTAACAAATAGTGTTGGCATATCGTCAATCGACACCATAGAGCGGTAGTCCAGTTTCGGTGGCGGTTGCTTCTGCTTGGTAACCGGAGCACCATCTGCCGTTGGTTGGGGCCGGATGAAAGTGCCTATCGAGGAACGCCTGTAGTAAGAATGATATCAGAATTAATTATGATCAAATTTATACTGTAAAGTGAATCGTGCGTTGCTAGAAACGAATGGATTCTGAGCAAACTCGCAAAACGTTCATTCCTTCGAATCGGCTATTGACCACTAGATGCCAACTATAACTTGCGGCAAAAGTTATTCAACGTTGGTATAACTCTTAAAGCACCTACGGTATTTGCATCCGTTCTGATTGCTTTGAAGGTCAAAAAAGAATATTTCACTACCATCGGAAATGAGACAATGATATCTAGGGAAAACGGCACATAGACATAACCAAGAGGTAAACAAAAGTCAGAGAAATAGAACTACAATAAAAAGCGAATAGTTTTTGTAGGTTCAGAACGATCGAAAAAAAGACTACAAATAGTTGTATCGGGCTGAAAGAATGAGAATATGGTTCTGTTATAAAATATATTTCCCTCTCCTCTAACCCACTTTTGCATTTAATTCAGGTTGCATTTAATTAAGCTAACAACCCTTAGACCACAACCACAAGGGGTAGATAGACACTAGGTAGACACTCAACATTTACTAGCTATGCCAATTACTGTTTTACGTGCATAATTGGGTTCAGCAGAAAGAATAATTGCATGTTAAAATAACCATAGAAGAAAAGCGATAAATTTCGTATCAGGCACATTCCAGCGTTACGGGACACCATCCCCTCCCCACATCCATCGTGACAAAACAATTAGTTCCCATTTCCCTAATTCTATGACATACAATTGGAAAATAGGGCCCCCTTCAGTCTACTATTTCGCAGAATATTTGCCAAAATTAAGTGAAACAAGAACCAATTCACAGTTCCGTAAAAAGCTGAAATGTGACATCAATCATTTCTACACAACTAGTTAGTCGTCAGTCAGTCAGCAAATATCAGTTATAGTTTAGTGCATTAAAGTCTTACATCAAAAATGGAAAGCCCAAGTTCTGGACGCTAATCTTCAAAAATAAGATGGAATGATGGATCATAAAACCTATCATAAATTCCTTCACAGTTAATATGAATAGAACCCGAGTTAGCGTTTTGCTAATTGATAGGAGACCAATGTAAGAATATGTAATAGAAAGTTTGATGTGGTGAATTTTATCCGCCATTTGAATACGCACGCGTCACATTGATGACCTCAAAAAGCGCGTAGACAAACAATGATTGCTCATGGGTTCGTCGATAAAACTGATTACGTGTCGCAACCTTCCTCACACATGCTTTCGATGGAAGGGACTCAAGTAACGTCTCGGGATATAATAAGGGACTCGAGGAACGTGCTGGCAGAGCTCTTGCAGATGTGAAAGCTGATGATGAAGGAAGCAGTCACCAGCGACATTGATCAGATGAAGAATTGGTGAAACCGCTTGGCCAAGACCGTGCCTGAAGAAGATGTACGTCGGCTGATGGGTGCAATCTACGGTATTCAGAAAGTTGCTAAGTTTGGGAGGGTACAATAGGCGAGATATGTTGTCAGAATGCCGGACAAACCCGTAAAAATGCTATTCGCCTCGAAGCCGGTTGACACCAGTACAGAAATATACAACGACCAAGTGCGAGCAACTCCCAGAAAGTATGGGACATCAAGAAACTGAATACAGGCAACCATAGACCGAGTATGTTGGTGATGCAGGTACCAGTACACTGTTTGCTGAATCGTCCAATATTTGATCTATTTCATCAAATAAATTTGAAAACCCGTGTACTGACCCAACCAAACATTCGAACAAATTTTATTTTTCAAAATGTCGCCGAGCTTTTCCAATAAAATTTGGCTGTTTGTAAAGCAGTGTAATATGCCAATCAAATTAAATTTGTTTTCGTAACGTTTTGCGCTGTTCGCCGGTTTGTTTGCTTGAAACTTATCAAAAAAGCTCACAATGTTTATTATTTGAATCGCTGTCAAAATCGAATTTTGCAAAGGAAATGACACTGGAATAAATCAGGACATTATTGAATCAATAGTGAAAAGTTAAAAAAATCACGAAATGAGAAAATCACTTTATATACCTGTTTTTCGAATGTGATTTGTTTAACGGGAAATTAACGGTCATTAACTTTTCGTCGGAGAGCCCAATTTCGGAAGCAGTTTTTGAATCCAATAACTGGGGACTGGTTGTAAAAATGTAAATACTGCCTTCTTCTTGCCAATCTGAACACAGCGAACAGAATTTTTGTTTCAAACAAAAAAAACTGCTTTTGAAATTGGCAAAATCAATGACGACTAATTTCACATTAAATACCCTCTAAAATTAGGCACTACTACATATATAATACTACATATGTCAAACATTATTCTAGGAAATCAAGTAAATAAATAGTCAACATGTAAACGTTCATTTCAGGATCGAAAGGCTAATTACATTCTGTTTCTGTTAACATGGATAATTTACTGGAAAATATGAACAATAATCGTATGCATATCCACCTTTTCGCGTGCTTAATGACGGCTAATGGGTACAGTTTTCGACAATGTTTATTTGCTTTTGGGAACTCCACTTACGTATGTTTGAGCGTATGTTGTACTACAACAACAATTAAGGCTGGAAATATCAACTTAACGTGAATAAAGTTGCCAAAAGCATGCTAACGTTTTCCGAAAATTGTACCCACTAGCCGCCATTACGCACGCGAATAGGTGGATAGCTGTGTGACATTCAATTTTATTCTGGTTTTGTGGGTCGCAAGCAGTGGGCTGTAATCGCACAGTGATGCGCTATCCAGCTTTTTACACCATCTGCCATAATAACGGACGGTATCTGGATTGCTAATGTGCGACTGTATTAGTAGTTTGTGTGCATCATTTTTCTTGAATAGTAGGGGTATAGATTACCGCGTAATAAGCGCTTGATTAACTGTTATTCAACAGAAATGTTTGTTGGGTATATCTGCCATCTGCTTACGACCTTTTGAAAAGTTGATGCCGAATTATATACCAAGCAATGCCTTATGTAAAGAGCATTTTACGTGACAAAGCGACATGCTAACTTGCTGATATTGATATTGCGCTTTCCCTGTGCTGTGCTGGTACTTTGACAATCCGCCGATGCCCCACGGGAAAGCAAAACAGAGCTGTCACAATAACAGATATTTGTGCATACATAAATTTGGGACCCATTATGTCAGTTCATCAATTATTTCAGTTGCTGTGATTTCTGGCTCTACTAATGTTCCTGAATTTTAAATTAGGCCATAAACTATTTATGTTATTTAAAAGATTAGATCGAGAACCAACTGGTACCCCTAAATATGCAGAAACTTGTGTGAACTGGTCGCCCTGTTCTTTGTTATTGTTTTGGTGGCTTGATTTGATTGCAATTGCTAGCAGCGAATATTTCATTCTGCGATCAGATTTCTATCATAATGGTTGGGAAAACGGAATGTGAAACAAATTACACACGCTAGGTAAGTACAAACAAATCGTGTTTATGTGCACTGTCTGCATAAGCAAATGATGTCATGTTGAGAATGACATTTGAACCATTTTTAATTTGCACGTCGGGCAAACCAGCGGGGTTCAAATTAAAAATTGTTCAGATTAAAAAGGATCAAACGAACGGGTACTCCGGAGAAAACGGTAGGGTCCCAAATTTATGCATGCACAAATATCTGTCTTTATGGCAGCTCTGAAGCAAAATCAATATCAGCAATGTCAATAGACCAAATCAAGGTGACGTCATCTGGCAGATACTGGCGCCCTTGTTTACAAACAGACCGCAGAATCCAAAAAAATTTCATGTGTTTAAACGGCAAGTTTGTTGTTTAAACCGAGTTTAAACAGCATTAGGATTAAATTTAAAAGCCATTTTGCCTGTAAAATGTTAAAAAACACGCTACATTCGCTATAAACGAAAAGGAAAGTTTTCCAACATGTAAACAAGGGCGCCAGTCTATAGACCAAATCATCATACCGTCAATTGACAGATACTGGCGCCCTTATTTACATTTTGGAAAACTTTCTTTTCCGTTTATAGCGAATGTAGCGTGTGTTTTAACCACAGAGAACAGATTAACAGGCTCGAAGGAAGTAATCGATTTTTTGTGTGTAAAATCTGTCGGTGGCGCCCTCCAGAAATAGTTTGCCAAACGCATCAAAAAATATCCATGTACCTTTACCAATATTTCTTTGTGCTGGAGTTACATAGCAGCGATGGCAGCGACATCAAGATTTAGTTTGCCACTTACTGCTCGAGGGGTGCTCTATTGAAGAATTACTCGTAGATTACATAAAAACCTTTTACACACTTTTTGTCGATTACCTGGTAGTCTGTTCTCTGTGTTTTAACATTTTACAGGCATAATAGCTTTTAAATTTAGTCCTAATGCTGTTTAAACTCGGTTTAAACAACAAACTTGCCGTTTAAACAGCTGAAACTTTTTTGGACTCTGCGGTCTGTTTGTAAACAAGGGCGCCAGTATCTGCCAGATGACGTCACCTTGATTTGGTCTATTGGACAAAAGCGACACGGCTGACATTGGTATTGATATTAGTGATGTCCGAAATTTTCAATTATTCGATTACCGACTAATTGGTTAGCGTTGTATGCACTAATTGATTAGTTCAGTATTCGTGCTAGTAGCATTCGATTATAAATATTCGAATATTTCGTTTAATAATTGGATTAATCGTACGATTATAAACGATCAATGGGGATTATTCGCATTTTTTTTATCTTACCCCCTTGACAGTTCAGAGCATGTTTCCCGTAGAGTGACTATATACAGAGTGGCGCCAAGTCATCCCAAATGTATGCAATGCGGCTTATCCTAGGTTTTTCTTTCTCTTTCCTGCATACGCGTTGGATAGGTTGTCTGCTCGATTGGAATGACACTGACAGATAATTATCATTCCAATTTTGACATTGTCGCCACTCTGTATATAGTCACTCTAGTTTCCCGTAACTGCTACCAGTGTTGTGAGCGGCGATGCAATCGCATTTTCGGGCCGTCCATAATAAGTGATGCATTATTTTTATAGGAAAACGTTCACTTTTGTAGCATCAATTATGGAAGCAAAAGCTCATCTTGCGTTACATTTGAAATGCGCGTATTACAAAATCGCACATTTATCTTGCTGATTGTATTGTCAATTGCAAGGAAAATTGTACCATCCAAAGTGCGATATTGCTCATAAAAGTGCTATTTTGCATTAAATCGTTTCGGTATCTTCGGCGCCCTTATTGCTTGGAAGATAACGAAAAAGTGGATTGTACAATTTTCCTTGCAATTGACAATAAATCGATAGCTTTTATTCTTTGTTGTATTTGTTTATAACTATGTAATTAAGATGAAAGTCGTAAGCAAATAAGATTTATTTAATCCATCACACGGCAAATATACAAACGTAAACAAACCGACTGGAAATTTTTAGCAGTACCAGCCAGCATACGTAGAAAAACAATCTTTTACTTGTTTTGGTTTTCATTTGCACAAATGCCTTTTTGTAGGTTCATGCTTCAAACGTTCTGTATATGTTTACGCAGATTTCAACGAAAAAAAATAGAATGAAAAGGTAGATCAACTTTGTTGCAATAAGCATTTACGACGATGATTTCGGAATTGTCAGTCCATGCCGACATTTTTTCACGGTCTTGACTGAAACAATAGTTTCTAAATAGTATACTGAAAGACAAAATTTGCACGCGTATTGCATGAAAATTCATGCAATGTTATCATTTCGAGTTATTCACCACACTCAAAGGTTAGTAGCGGAACCAGGAACCAGCACTTCAAGGTACGTTTTTTATATATGGGAGCTGTCACCCCGTGTTTGTTACCCCGTTGTTTTTGTCTTATTTAAACTATTCGATTAATGAATTACTCGCGCCGGCAGTATTCGATTACAAATTATTCAATTATTCCATGCTCTAATCGATTACTCAAATAATCGACCGATTACCGGACAACACTAAATGTAGAAATTGAAATTATATAAATTGCATTTTTTCAAACCGCAGTAACTTGTATTAATTATTTAGAATTAATAAAAATGACCGTGTTAAAACGTGTTTAAAAAAATTAAAATTGAATTCAGCTTCCTGTTACCTAAATGAATAGCCTCACTTTCCGAGCGTACTTTTTTGCTTATTTGATCTGTTTGATCCGCAAAGAAATCTGCTAGCGCAAACATTTTCGAGCCGAATGTATTTGATAATCTCACGAATTCCATGCTGTTTTGCAAACAGTGTATTGGCCCCACAAAATATGTCAAAATTTATTCGGTTTTGTGACACGGGTAACGTCTCAGATCGAATTTTTGACATCAAGTTTGACAAACAGTGTAATGGGCGAGACAAATATGTCAGTCAAATACCAAAATTTGCCCAAATTCTGACAGGAAGAAAATTTGACGATAAAGCAAACAGTGTAGCAATCGTAAAGGTGATTGCTTCAAATGCGGTCACTCCCAGAACTGAAATTTCCAAAGGAGCTTCAGACGAAGTTGTTTATTGTTGCAAGTGACGAAAATTTAAAACTGAGTTTAATTCAAGACCGACAATTGAAAATGGTCTCCAAAGTTCAAAATGTAAGCAAACCGACTGAGATTTCATTCTTCTATACTGGTGCAACAAAGAATAATCCTCACTCAGTTTACTAACGTGCTAACCTAACCTTTTCAACTATTTGTTTTACATTTGTCGATCTCTACTCAAGTAATAAGAACATGGGCTACCTGGTGTACTGCATAAATTATTTGAAATTGGTAAAACTAATAAGCAATGCAACCGATATACATTCTTTCAGCCCTCAAACCCAACAAAAAATACACCTAAAAATTATTTATCTACAAAGTTTCCATCTAACAGCGAAGACAACAACTGAGTCAGCTACGGAGGACACATCCGCCTTTCCATTTCCGGAAGCAACCAACTTCAGCAATAGTGGCTGCCACGCCGCCAACGCCGCCAGCTGGTTGTCCGAAACTAGAGAGAGCTAGTGAGGGGTGGTTGTGTCAATGTCCTTACCCAGCCATTGACGCGTTGAATCCTGCTCCGCTCAGTTGGTGATGCTGCTGCTGTTGCTGTTGCTGTGATAGTTGCTGTTGGGGGTGATGCTGGTGATGCGGCGCGTGATGCGGATGGGCATCATGCGGCGTGAACGGAGGTACCGGTGAACCACCGGAATCCTCCGACGGGGTTTTCGACAAGAACAAATTGCCACCGAGCTCCGAGACCAATGTGATGGGTGAACTGATTTTGGGTTTGGGGTTGTTTTTGGTGGCGGCAATTTGTTCGAAAAGAGTAGAGCAATTATGGGGAGACGATACGAAAAATTGCAAAAATTCGTTCAATCAAAACTGACCAAAAGTGTTCAATTGACAAAATGTGCCTCATGTTTAAAGGAAAAAAAGAAGGAACGAAGTGGAACCAAATGTAAAATTCCAACTGAATTTCAACCAAACGCTTGAAGTTAAGTGTGTGCAGTTTGAAGAGTGTGGGATAAAATCGAGTAATGTGTAGTCGCATTAAAATTAAAATCCTTCTACGATTGAGACTAGCTTTTTATATAAAAAATAAAAAAAACTGGCGTGAAGTTTGTGCTCTAAAAAACAAATCCTCTTCACGAGTGTGTGTAAAAGACTAGGTTGCGACAAAACTTGCTGCAATGAGTAAATTTAGAAGTGGAGTTCAGTCCCTTACCTTGAAAATACTTTAGAAAACACGCTTTGATTTGAGTCTCCTGTGTTGGGAGCAGAATCAATAGAATCTGATTTGTGACTAGGAGCAGGTCCTTCTCCAGTCAATCCTTCCACCCATGCCAATGGGTAGGACAACCGTTTCAGCATCTAAAATGTAAGATATTTTCACCATAACACACTGTATTCTATGAATTTTTGTATACCCACCTTATTTTTCTTGGTTTCACCGCTTTTATCCAATTGTGAACCGCCCTGAGGGTCATGCTCTTCAACGCTGAAGCTTACGCTGGAGGTTTTCTTTCGCCCGGCGCCATCGGCTTGCGCCGCTGACAAGGAGCTTTGCTGTGAGGAGGCTGATGAGCTTCTTGGCGAGCTTTCCAGCGTATGTGACGGAGCAATGGTCAGCGGTGGTACCCAGTCGGCACTGAGTACAATGTCAGCGTCGCTGTAAACTTTTTTCGTCGGTATCGGTGCCACTACGGGAACGTCGACAACGGCAGCTGCAGCCGTAGCACCGGCCACTCCCGTTGGCAGTGAATTAGGATCTCGAATGTCAATTCCCGAATCATGACAGGACTGTTTCACCAGCTGTCCGGCATCGTCTTCCACACTGCCGACACCACCAGCGATCATCGGACCACTGGCGGCTCCGCCGGAAGCGGCAGTCGTTCCGCTGCCAGTGCTTGTGGCTTCCTCATCGTCCAGCGATCTTTGAGATGAAGGTTTATTGCAATTACATTTCACTCTAACGGAACGGCGATCACAACACAGATTTCGACGAACGACAACAGAAGGATTAAAGTGAAATTTTTAAATGGATCAATTTTGCAATTCAGTGCCAATTACAAACCCCATGCGATTAGTGTTGTGTTTATTGAAAACCTTTTGGAGTTTGAAGTTAGTTGAAAAATGGGAATTTAGAGTTCAAAAATTTCACTTACTAAATGGTTCACAGTCATAGATCATAGACAAGCACCATTTGATACGCTATCCCTTGCGAAAGGACAGGTTGAAAGGTTTAGAAATAGAGCACACAAGAGAACAACATACACACAAACAAACACACCAACTACATACCTATCCTTGCTGGGAATGGCCCAGTGCTGATCAAGTAGACTACGTCTCCGCTCCTCCAAAGAGCGAAGTGTTGGGTCCTCCAGCGCATTACGACTGGGCTTGCTGTGGTCAGTCTTATCCTCGGCGGCTGCCGTCCGTTCCTTGCTGACTACTGGCTCTTGGCCGCTGTGACTGTTATCTAATGAGTTTGGCGTGTGCGATTGAGAGTCCCGATCGTAGCCCAAAAACGGTGGCTCAGCTGATGGTGGTTTCTCCGAGCTACCGCCACTTTCAGTCGAGTCACCATGCAAGCGCTGTAGATTGTTCGGTGTGACTAGATCTCGCTCGAAAGCTTTCGGGAAGGCATCGCCCTCACGTTCGTTGCTAGAACAGATGCTCTCCTGATCGTCACAACCTTCGACGGATCCGACACCGAGCTCCGGGAATGTTTCGTCTTTTACCAGTAATGAATCCTTACCTGGTGAATGGGTATCGCAGCGGGAGCAAGACTTCTCCGGTGCCGGATAGTAAATCTCTGCCTTTTCGGCTGTTTCGTTGCCTCCGGTAGCTCCCTGCACACGCATATGGGCAATATCGTTAAAGATGGCGGCATTGACAATGTACTCCATCGGAGCAATCACTCCGTAGCTTTCCGGGCCGTGCTCGATGACTAGAGGATCGGACACGTTCGGATCGAACATGACCGCATTTGGAGTTACGAGCAGCACTCCACCGACCACACCTTGGCCATCGGTAATATGACGCACGTTGATTTTGAGAAAGCGCTGAATCGTAACCGGATCTTCATCGTTGAAACCTGCGGCCGTTTCGCCGCCACCACCTCCACCGCTCTGAGTATTCGGTGAAGCTACTCGCTCAATGTGGCCAGGCTTGGGCGATCCCGGGCGAAGTCCTTCCAACAAATCTGCAAAAGAAACAAAAAACACATCACAGTTCAGTACAGTACATCAGCTTGCGCTGTTCATGCAGCTTGAAATACAAATTAAACAACCGTAATCGTTAAACAAACACCGCTCGCGTGATCTTCGATCATCACATTTACGCAGTGAGTTCGAAAATAATTAATTTTCAACGCGATCACCTGTTAATCTAGTCAGCAATGACATCGGAACGTTTCAAAACTGTGAACAAAATTCAGTAGAATCCTTTCCTTGGCTCCAAACTCGAAGCGCTTATCAAACCGATGAAGGGCAGAAAATGCAAAATAGTAGTCACACACGACACTCCAAGTGAACAAGCCAGCTGGTGTGACTACATAAGCGACACTGAATGGTAGCGTATTTGCGCTTATCACATGTGGATGTACGACGGAATCGGTTTTTGTATATAATTATTCCGGGCATCTCTTCTACTTACATACCGTAACAGTGGATTAGCGTGGAACAATGTGGATGTTTATCTAATTCACGGATAGGTGCGATTCTGTACAGTGGATGAGACCATCAAATTGGGCTGCGAGAAACTGTTTACGAACATCAACGGGTGTAGGAACAGATGTTTTATTGTAATACAAGTTACACAGTTGAAATTGATCCTGTAATGTGTTATGTTTGCAAAAAAAATTGAACAAATTTTTTGTGTTATCCTTTATTTCTGTTCCTAACAGCGTGCTTCTCACGAGTTAGGGAAGCCAACGACCAAATTCAGTTATCACTTTTCCGCAGTAATTGGAAGTTTTGTGTCTTCCCAAAATTTTTCAAACCATAACATTGATCGAGAAGTTGTTCCAACCTTTAACTTGATATCCGTCATATTAAACCAACCAAAAGACAGAGTCTCATATGCACGGGTGCCACATAACATGCATTGGTAGTACATTCAAGCATAATAGTTCCGATTGTTCCATTTAAATAGAAACAGTCTTTATCTAATCAGCAATATAGAAGCAGTTTAAGCGCAGCTGCCGCACAATCGATAACTAATTTCTACCATTTCTACCCCACGGTTTTGCTTGCGGTACGTCACTGCCTGCCTGGAAACGGTAATTACTCATCACGAACATCGCCGCTACTTAGAATTTACTTTCATTCACTTCACGTTCACCTCAGTCCTCGTCATTCTCAATCTCACCTCCATTTTTCAAAAACACTGCCGTTTTCATGATGTTTAGCACATACTAAATTTCCTATCGAACGACCGGACACACCGGAATCCATTCAAAGTGCAGCTTCTGCGTCACCTAAGTACAACTTAGCTGCTGCCAACCACCGAAACCAGCAACTGTATGAACATAATTCGCACAAAACAAAAACACACCTCCACAAACCACCGACAGTACTGACTTGGACAGAGAAAGAACGACAACAACAGTGAAATGGGAAGTTCTGGACGTGGAATGTGGTACATTTGCTATGGTGTGGGTGTGTTATTCTTTCCACTTGCGTTCGTAAATAATCGGAACAAGTGGATGATGTCACAAACACGTAAACGGCTTTCGTTGAGCCGCCGGCAAACGTCAAAAAACGATTTCATGGCATGCAAGTCGTTATGTTCTTGTATACAACTTAACGAAACTTGAGTGCTACAAACTGCCTGTTTGTGGTAGGGTAGAGCAAACAAAATAAATTTTTAAGAGACTATGGAACAATGAATCTCCGACCCTGCTTTCCATTATCCCCAGTGAAGCTGATTAGAATTCAGAATTTTAGTAAACAGCAATGAATTATGCAATTTCAACCAGCAGTAACTATACTGACTGTTAATAACATGTTCGTTCTTATTTGAGCCAACAAGCAGGGAAGCTTGGCTTTCTCATTAACATTTTGGCGACGAAGGAAAATAATTAGAAAACGATAGCTTGGCCAATGGTAAGTATAATGCTAATTGAGGTTAACTAATTTGTATAACGGAAAACACCCGGTCTTGTAACAAATGCCATTTCGATGAAAAACTACCGTTATACAAAAAATTAAATAAATCTTACAAATTCATTATGTATAGCATATTTCAGAAACGTTATATATAAGTGTCTTAACTAGAGCGAAAAGGGGATCAAATCTGGAAAACACGGAAAATATCAACGAAGCTGTACTAATCGAAGAAATTCTGTGAAAGCTGATCTTTCAATATAGCCTTACCGTTGAGCACATGCTTCGAACCGTTTGTATCTGCCATCGGATCTTAGAAAGAAATGAATGCGCTTTGCAGTATCAACGCACATATTCTGAACTACAAGTCAGAACACTATTCTACTGTAGAATTGTAAAAGAGCTGTGAAGTTGCGTAGTTACTATTAAGCACCAGAACTTACTCCAGTCAGTAATCCATAATTCCCCCAAATGTGAAAAGTTTGAAATGCAGTTGAAACTTGTGAAAGAAGCATGCAACAAAGTTTCCACAAATTTTTCTTCGATAGGATTTTGCGAGTCATTGAAACGTTTGGAGAGATAAACCGTTTCGACTGCCTAGAATTGAAAGTGTTATTCCAATTTGATTCCACTCCCATGTACATTCCCATGCTTTTAGCTCCATTTTTTAAGGTAGAAGCAGATAAACCATAGAAGGGCTTAGGTCCTACAAATTGATGAGATGATCCGAGTCTTGCAAGCGCATCAGCTCTTTCATTTCCATCGATTCCACAGTGACCTGGGACCCAGTACAGGTTGACTTGGTTACGACAAGACAATTTTTGGAGTAGTTGAATACATTCCCAGACAAGTTTTGATGTGCATGTCGCCGACTTTAGAGCGTTTAGAGCTGCTTATTTGAATGTCTATAGTTCCTGCGCAAGCACACAGTCGTATAATCGCTTGTATTTCAGCTTGGAATACAGTTGGCCATCTGCCCATAGAAATTGACATGTCTGCTTTGCATTATTTTCAGTTGCAATTCTTTACCCAAGGAACAATTAGGGTTTTATCACACTCTTATGATGGTTTTTATGATCAAATTGGTCATTAACACCGCTAAAAGAGTGAAATAACATTGCTACTTGGGTACATACTTTCTAATAACTGATAGGCACAGTGTTAATAAGAACTAGTAAGGTACATAGGACGCTAGCTAATTGATGATACTTTAACTGTCAAAACATTTTTGACATCTCAAGTAGCTGGTACAGGAAGTAATTCCAAAAGATATAAATTACAATCGTCACGAAAAAATGTGAGATTTTGAACGCTGATAGCTTTGCCAATTATGAATGGATTTTGATGGCTTGAATACCAATCAATTCATAATAGATGTAGCAATTTCGTCGTTTTTATTACAATTTTCATTTTCAATTCCCAAATAGTAACAATTACCGAAAATTTTTAAGGACATATTTCCCCACAGATTTTCTTTTTGATTACCTTGCTTCACAGGCAGGGTCGACAGTTAAACACACCATCTGTTTAGTGTGGTTTTCTTTTACAAAAACAGTTTTATAAAAGCCCTCACAACCCAACAGGTCGAAGATGCTTTCCGACGTTTAAACCTATACCAATTTGATATCCGTGCTTGGTAGGTACGCTAGAGTGCAAAACCACCCCCTTTTTTCAACCGGTTTTATTGTTTGAACATTTAACCTAGTCCAATTTGATGTTCTGAAAGTAAAATTTTTTGATTAACCTTTAGGTCCTCGACATCAAAAATGATGGTACTTGCAGGTATACTTTTGATTTTATCTTCACTTATTTTTCAACGCGAGTCATTGCGTGGACTTTTGGATGTATTGTGACCCGATCTGGACATTCCGGAACATTCGTTGTCGGTTCTACCGGAACTGTAAATTGGTCACTTTGAATTCTCTTCAGTAATATGGCAAATGGGGTATCAAATCAAAGGATTTTTCAACGCGATTCCTTGGGTGGACTTTTGGATGTATTTTGAGCCGATCTGGACATTCCGGAATATCCGTTGTCGGTTCTACCGGAACTGTAAATTGACCATTTTGAATTTTCAGCAGAAATATGGCAAATGGGGAATCAAATCAAAGGTTTTTTCAACGCGATTTCTTGGGTGGACTTTAGGATGAATTTTGAGCTTACCTGGACATTCCGGAATGTCCGTTGTCGTCGTTGTCGTTGTTCTACCGGAACTCAAAATTGGCCTGTTTGAATTTTCTTTGGAAATATATCAAAATACGGAATTTCCAACACGAGTTCTTGGGTGGTTTCTGTGATTTGATACTCCATTTTCCACATTTCGGAAGAAAAATAGAAATGGCCAAATTTTGAGTTCTGGTAGAACCGACAACGGATATTCCGGAATGTCCAGTTCGCTCAAAATGCATTCTAAGGTCCACTCAAGAACTCGAGTTGAAAAATCCTTTGATTTGATACCCCATTTGCCATATTACTGAAGAGATTTCCAAGCGGTCAAATTTCAATTCCGGTAGAACCGATACCGAATGTTCCGGAGTGTGGAACATAAACTTGCGCTCTACAAGATAGTGTAAGATTCATTATTATTGACCACAAATGAAATGGATAACTTTTGCGCACTCTGTTAAGCAGATTTCTTGTTATATTTCACATGCTCCTTATGACGTCAAAAAAAATCCTACTGCGAACCGGAATATCTCCGGGAAAATGGAATTAAAATTAATCAACTTATTTTTTCATTAAAGGTCAATCTGTTGTGGTTCTTTTAAGACTAATTGCATAAAAATCGAATGAAAATTGGTGGGGATAGAACCAAAAGTGTAACTGCAAGTAGCATCATAAAGATTAAAGTGTAAAACCACCCCTCTTCTTCAACCGATTTTATTATTAACTTTGAATCTAATCCAGTTTGATGTTCTGAAACTGAAACGTCACAGAAAAGTGAGCGGTCATCCTTTCCTTTTGCCAGATTGCACCCAAATACTACAAAATTGTGTTCGGAGCTGGTGTCTTGCACGGAAACAAGACTGAAGAGATATTTGTGCATGTAACGTGATGCAACACGTGTTCTCAAAGCGAGGAGAATCAGCAACTGTGTTATCAGAGAATAGTTTTTGAGCGTTTCATTTGCTGCTTTACGTCAGTTAGTTGTTTGCCATTTTTTGAATAGTTTTAAATGAATTTCTGTGAAGTATGCGTATAACTGTAAAGTTGAATGTCGAAAAGAACTAGTAAGATGCAGGGAACGTTAGCTAATTGCAGTGTTGGGCACCGCTAATTCGCTAATTCGCTAACCGACCAATCAAGAAACGCTAGTTATACTTTATAATTTATACTCAGGCTAGCCGAATTGTTGCTGGTCCATAATTCCAAATGAAGTGCCGCTGTTTATTTTAAAATTAATAAACTGTAAAGCATTTTATCCATTATAATAGGTTTTGCTCTTAGTTAAATTAAGAAAAGTCGTGTAATATATACAAATTAGTAATAATTTGTACAGTGATAGATTCCAATGCAAGTTGTTGCGATATGTTCAAAAATAACCAGTGACAGTTAATTTGCAGTTTGCGATTAATGATTAGCGAAATTTCCACGATTTTCGAGCAAATTGTATCAGTTAGCAAATTAGCGGTGTCCAACACTGGCTAATTTATATTTTAATTGGTTGTCCACATGTTAGTTATAAGACAATTAAACTTCAAATCAATCTATCACAAGAATGGTGCTATCAACAATTGCATGGAAATTAACGAATGCGATTTAGTGTTGTAAATGATAACCCAGAGTAGTTATTTATTTTTTCGGTTTAACCGTAGTTGTAAACAAGCTCCTTAAGTAAGCTAATTTCGTCAACTCTATACCAGTTTCAAGCCAGTTACTTAAAGTTGACTAATGCTACAAATCATGCAAAAATTGTCAAAATGCGAAATCATCGCCAATCATTCTAAGATGGATGATTGTGTGCTGATGATTTAGCTCTTAGTGGAACTACAAACTCTAAGAAACTAAAAAAATTATATACAGAGTACAGTAATTTAGGATGAAATTTAGAAATGTTTAAAGGCTTTTATTACAATACAATAAATTATAAACTTGCATAACAAACTGCTGTACATTTTCAAATTGTGAAGCATTGTCGAATTGTACCCGCAGGAAATTTGGCTGCTAGGAATTCTTATTGAAAAAAGCATTCAAATAGAACTCAGCTCACTTTTATTGATCACGCATAATAGCCAACCAACTAAAATATTAGGGAATAACTAATTTTACTTTGTGTCAAAAAAAAAAAAACGCTGATATTTTTAATAATTTGTATTGGATAAAACGGGAATAGGCAATTACGACGAAGCAGAAACAGAACCTAACGGGTGGCAACTAAAATTTTGGAAAAAGACAAAGATACATGAAGAAGATCTGATTTACCGAAATTAAAGATACATTATCCATTGTTGAAAAAAATTAGCGTACATTTGAAAACGGTCCGTAATCGGCTGTTCGACCAAGCTTTCGTTTGACATCGAAACAGGAGCGTTGCACGGCCGTCATGTCAACTTTGCGAATGCATCTTTTGATTCTACCAATCAACTGTTTGCAATTCGTGGCTCTCCAGTTATTTTTGTACACCAAGGAGCTCAAAATCCCGAAGAAATCTTCGATTGGGCGCACTAAGACAGATTTTTCGGGTCGAGGTTTTTGGGTAAAAATGGGATCGAATGGGTATTCAGGAACGATTGTGTTTTTTGGTGTAATGCGACGATGCTTTATCTGGCCAAAACACGAATTGTCCATCTGCATGATGTTTTTGTAGAAACGGGATCAAAATTTTCTTCAAACATTCGTCTGGTGCATCTTAATTGATAGACAAACCAGTGGGCTTGTTGTTGAAGAAACGAGAAAGAGAACTAATTCCTTCTGCGTCCATAATTTTGACTGGTCTTCCACTGACTTACATGCGAATAGTTATTGGGCATTTGAGGATATGGTAAACAGTTGAAGCTGCAATATATTTGGTTTTTAAATGTTGTACTGTATACATTCTGCCGAGATTTCTGTGGCAGTTCGTAGAAGTGTACAACGCGCTCCCGAAATGCTTCTTGTTTCGACGCCATTTTTAGCAAAACTGGACAAGCATAAACAAAACAAAAAATATTAACAAAAAGAGAAGAGAGAGAGCTAACACAAACATACTCTCATTTTTCTCTGAGCTCGTTTGTTGTTGAGCATAAGGGCCGCGAAAAAATTCCAAAATTTTAGTTGCCACCCGTTATATTGAATCCAATTTACATCAGCCGTTATGATACGTTGAAGAAAACTTTTTCGAATCACAAGAAATCCAAGTTCTTTGCTTTTGAATCATTCTTAATGCCTGCAATCGGTAGAAAATGACTAGCTCTGAATACTAAGGTAAGGTTTTCTTGCATTTGGTACGGATCTTCAACGAGCGACGCCTCAAATTCAGTGACTTCGATGCGTTTGGGCTTTCCTTCACACAGTGCCTCCCCTGCATCGAAATCACCGTCTATTTACATCTGTAGTGTATCGTGATTTGTTTTAGATGCACAATGAGCTAAGTCTGAGTGGTACTTGAAGGGAATGTTATCTGGTTGTAGAATAGAAAAATCGTACTAGAAATAGAAAAATGACTTCCAAGCGTTACGACATTGGCGCAGTCATCGCTCCTGCGAAGTAGTCATTAACCGCAATCGAGAAAAATTTGGTGTTTAGAGTGGTTTTATTAACCGTTTGCACTGTAGCACTGCAAATGGGTCATTCCACGTCAAGTGACCGAGAAAAAGTACAAACTTGTAATCGACCTTCTCGGATTTGAACCAAATTTTATCAGATTGTTCGTTTCAGGTCAGCAAGAAAAAATCCTAAGTTTGGTGCCGATTGGCGCCGTTCCCTCGATTAATGGGAGTACCTCCATGTTTAATGAAAAGACACGTGTTTGTTAAATCCTTCTATTTTCTTTTGCTCATATCTCTGGAAATACTAGGTTTAGAAAGATTATTTTATCATGTTTCTAAAGGAAGGACTCTAAGAGACAAGTAGCCGCAAAGGACACTGAAAAGGAAGACCGAGAGGAAAGTGGCTACATCGCTGCGTACGCTTGGCCGGGAGGTCGGTGCAACCGGCCAAACAGGGAAAAAGTACCTGACGAACATGAACATACATGTCAAAAAACGGCAGTCCCGTCCACTGGTCTCGAAGCTGCAGGCAATGACGCAGCGACAGACAAATGAGATGCATCGAGCTTAAATTCTTCCTGGAAGAACAGCAGTATGAGGAGGTGGAGCAACTGTACTGTTCTCAGGACACGCAAAGATTCTTCAAGAAACTGAACGCATCCCTCAGAATGGCACTATTTTGACACACTTGACAATGACCAAATGCTGGGATTGGAGGTTTTTATTACCAAATGCTTGGGATTGGAGGTTTTTATTAACTTCGTTGAAGGACGATCGCCGATACATCAAATATTTACGTTGCGACAGATCCTCCAAGAAAGCAGTGAATATAAAGTTCCCATGCATCACTTGTTCATTGATTCAAAAGCTGCGTATGACACCATCGACCGTAAAAAGCTATGGAAAATCATAGAAGAGAACGGCTTTTTCGAGAAGCTGATCAGACTGATTTAATCTAAGATGGATGGTACACAGAGCTGTGTGCAAATTTCGAGCGGATTATCGAGTTCATTCGAATCTCACCGACGGTTTCGTCAAAGTGATGATCCCATCCCTACTTTTCAATATAGCGCAATAAAGTATTATGAACCGAGCGGATAGCAACATGTGGGGCTCGATCTATAATAAATCTAGTCAATTCGTCTGATTTGACATTAAGTAATGATCGATGCCGATGGGTTCGAGGAACCTAGTTGACGAATTTGTCTAGCTTTGCACACTGGTGACGGCGGAAAATGACACCAGCTATGAAACACGGAAGTATATTATCAGCGGAAGCCGTGCTTACTTTGAGCTTCACCTACAACTGCGTCAAGATCAAGTAGACTATCCGCCGTACAAAGTGTGTCCTCCTAAGTAACATTATTGATGTATTACAGCTTATTAAACTATTGTACACTAGTAGCTAAATTTTTTGGAAATTTTCTTTTCTATGCATTTATGTAACCGTGAAAAGCGGAAGAGAGGAGACACGAAGAGAATCTCCCATTGTCACATAGGTCTATTTGAAAAATTACCCGAGAATTCTAAAGCTTTTGAATTGCCAAAAGTTTTGCAGTTTTCTCAAGTGCTCGAATCGAAGAAACGATTCATCGTTGTATATTGATTGCCAGACTAGGAAGGCTTTTGCATTGACAAAACTGTAACCTCGAATCCATAACGCCTGAAGCGTATTGTGAACTTTGCTATGAACATCAAGCGATACGAAAAACAGTTTGTGATAGAGATCGATATATGATGATGGCGATTGATAAAAACTAAATCAAGTTATCGTTTACTCCGTCCACTTAAGTTTGTGAATTAATTAGCTCGTCGTAATTCAAAGGTGGACAAGTTAATTGTTTAGTTTCTCGGAAACTGATTAGTTAATAGGCAATTAATTAAAAATGCTACGCAACTCTTCTTTAACACTTGCTTCGATACGAGTTATATGTATTTTGTCTTTGTTCGTTCCCCAGTCACGAAAG
This sequence comes from Sabethes cyaneus, assembly GCF_943734655.1. NCBI lineage: Eukaryota > Metazoa > Arthropoda > Insecta > Diptera > Culicidae > Sabethes > Sabethes cyaneus. The sequence goes on from NC_071355.1 coordinate 63,769,283, forward strand.
GGTTCCTGTGAAAGCGATCTAATCGGCACTCTCATCGCAACACGCATCAATCGTTGAACGGTCAAGCTCATCTCATCGTTATCACCTGATGACGATCGATCGGTCGCTGCTATGCGACAGACAGATCTACTGATCGAGTTAAATCAGTGCACTCAAGACTACGCAACGGTTAACACGTATCTCATCGTCACCATAAAATTCTTACCTTTGTTACTACGTCAATTATACTCGGAATAAATTAATTAAGTTTATGTTTTAGTCAGAATAAATCGTGCGTTTACGTAAAATCGCGTTTATTTTTATACTCGGTGCGGGAAATTATAAGGATTTCCAATTGCCCTAATCGAGTGCTGATACTTCTCAAAAGGCTCCATTTATGTGCCCAATTGACGCCGTTGCTGATAGCTAGTTTCCTAGCGAGATATCCTGACCAGCGGCCGCGACCATCTATCCGCGCCGCCCCACTTTGAGGTCATCGAGAAACATGGTCCTTCGAGCCGGATAGGCGTCGAATAATCTCCGCCTACCCGGCTACGCTTTCTTTCATCCAAATTCAATGGCGACGGCGCCATTGCAGCTACTAAAGGACAATTGAGTTTATTCAAGGCATTGTTCATGCCTCACATTGGTGAGTGAGGTTCCAATTTTACACCTTTTATCAACTGTTCTACCTGGTCTTTTTATTTGTGGCTCATTGGAAACCTGAAACGTCTACGCTACGCCGATTTTTCGAAATCCTGGATCGAATTGATGCTAAACGGAGGAAACTTTCATCGCTTTGCCTGCTAAAGGCCGAATAGTTGCATCTGACGACATTAGACGAGTGATCCATCTCGATTGTACGGAACGATCGATCAAGCTAGCTGCGGATTTATTCAATTCAAGGCAATAATTTGCCTCAATCAGGTAATTGAGGTTCCTATTATAACACTCGCCTCTTTTGGGTCTACGCGGTCTTTCGTTTGTAGGATTTTCACATTCCACAATCATGTCGTCAGCTGAAAGGAGGTTCCGTAACCTCAAAAACCGCAAACGAGTGGTCATCAAGTCTCTTGCGGAAATCTCCAACTTTACTAGCAACTACCAAGTGGATCGAGATGCCCTGGAGGTTCCAGTACGATTAGAAAATCTATCTGCATTGTGGAGTGAATATAATGTTGTGCAAGCCGAACTCGAATCATTAGAAGAGGACGAAGAGGTTTTGAATGCTTACGACAAGGAGAGACTAGACATTGAAAGGATGTATTACCGTGTCAAAGGTACGCTTCTTCTACGCAATCAACCAATGAACAACCAAGCGACTCCATCAAGGCCTCAAGATCCCTCCCACCAGCTTCATGTCAAATTGCCGGACGTTAAAATTCCAATCTTCAGCGGGGATCATGAAAGCTGGATGAATTTTCATGACCTCTTCATATCACTGGTGCATTCGTCAGGGACTCTATCTACCATTCAAAAGTTTTATTATTTGCGTTCATCATTGTCCGGAGATGCACTCAACTTAATACAGACCATCCCTATCAGTAACGAGCAATATCAGGTAGCATGGGAGACACTAATTAATCATTATCAAAATCCTCGTCGTTTGAAGAGAGCATACGTACAGTCTTTATTCGATTTCCCAGCTCTAAAACGGGAAACAGCCTCAGAACTTCAGACACTTATTGAGAAGTTTCAGACGAACGTTAAAGTATTGAAACAATTGGGTGAGCAGACCGAACACTGGGATGTGCTGCTCATCCACATTCTCAGTACCCGCTTAGACAATGTGACGAGACGGGATTGGGAGGAATATGCTGAAGCGAAACAAATAATCAAGTTTGATCAACTAATCGAATTCTTGCAACGACGGGTTAATGTTCTACAGACGGTGGGAAAGGGAAACGTCGACATCCAACAATTTCCCTCGCTCAAAAGGCCTGCTCCCTTTCGGTCCATAAATTATGGGTCAGTGACTGGTGGTTTTCGCAATTGCATAATTTGTTCTGAGCAGCATACGCTGTATCAGTGCCCTTCGTTCTCGCAAAAGACAGTTGCCGAAAAGGAACAATTAGTTAGACGCTACCAACTCTGCCGAAATTGCCTACGCCGTGGTCATATGGCGAAGGACTGTACTTCGGAGAGCTGTTGTCGGAAGTGCCAAGGTCGACATCACACCCAATTGTGTATGCAAAGGTCAAATAGCAACAACCAACCCGCAGCAGTCGCCCAAGCTAGTCAGTTTGATGCTCAACTCGATCTACCCAACCAGCCAACCGTCGAGGAAGCACCATCATCATCAATCACGGCAGCACACACCGGTGTCACCAGTTGCAGTTCGCAGGAACGACGAAGTAAGGTTCTCTTAGCGACAGCAGTAATCATTCTCGTAGATGACATCGGAAACGAGCATCTGGTTCGTGCTCTCCTTGATTCAGGTAGCGAATGTTGCTTTGTAACCGAAAGAGTGAGTCAACATATGAAGGTTCGTCGTAGCAGAACAGATCTTCCAATCGCTGGTATAGGGCAATCATCTACAAAGGTGCGATGTAAATTTCGTGCTACTGTAAAGTCTCGTATCTCAAACTACACGAACGAGATAGAGCTTTTGGTTCTACCCAAGGTAACAATTGACTTACCTTCTATCGGAGTGGACGCATCGTCGTGGTCGCTACCGTCTGGAATTGAATTAGCTGATCCTGCCTTTTTTGAACCCAGCCCGATAGACGTAATACTTGGCGCAGAAGCGTTTTTCGAATTGTTCAACTTTACAGAGCGTATTAACTTAGGTGACACTCTGCCATACCTAATTAATTCTGTTTTTGGTTGGATTGTGTCTGGTAGAATCGAAGCAACGAGCAAACCTCGCACCATGGCGTGCAATTTGGCGACAACAGCAGATATTCATCGTGATTTACAACGTTTTTGGGCCATCGAAGACGACTCAACACCGATTTACTCTCCGCAGGAAGCGCTTTGCGAGAAACACTTTTGTGAAAATGTTATCCGCGACGAGGATGGCCGCTATACGGTTCGGTTACCACTGAAGGAAGAGGTCATAAGCAAGCTAAGAGACAATCGTCGCACAGCCTTCCATCGATTTCGTATGCTAGAAGCACGACTAAATCGTAACCCGCAACTGGCGGAAAAATACAAAGAGTTTATGCAGGAATATATAACACTAGGGCACATGGAACGTATCGATGAATCGCATAATACATCCCAACCTGCATTCTTTCTTCCACACCATCCAGTCATCCGAGAAGATAGTAGCACTACACAGGTGCGCGTCGTATTTGACGCTTCGTGTAAAAGCACTACCGGAGTTTCTCTTAACGACGCTATGTTAGTGGGGCCGGTAATACAAGAAGATCTGCGATCCATTTTAATGCGATCGCGAATGCGTCCGGTGGCACTAATTGCAGATGTCGCTAAAATGTACCGCCAAATACGGTTGGGCTCAGATGATACCCCACTGCACCGAATATTTTGGCGTTTTTCTCCAGTGGAACCAGTTGCTGTTTATGAACTGAAAACGGTCACTTACGGCACTGCATCTGCCCCATTTCTAGCCACACGTGTTCTTAAGAAACTTGCGGAAGACGAAAATGAAAACTATCCGGCCGCAGCAAAGGCCACCTGCGAAGATTTCTATGTCGACGACTTTTACTCGGGAGCGGATTCAATTGAAATGGCCGTAACACTACGGCAGCAAATAGATGCTATGTTTTCGTCGGCAGGAATGAAACTACGGAAGTGGGCGAGCAACGAAACAGCAGCATTGGAGGGTGTGTCTGAGGCTGACCTAGCACTCCAATCATCGGTACATTTGAACAAAGAGCAGTCGATTAAAACACTCGGTCTACATTGGGAGCCCAGCACAGATAAATTGAAATACGTCATACGAGAGGAACAGCTTGACATTCCCACCGCTGTAACCAAACGAGCAACGCTGTCGCGTATCGCTAAACTCTTCGATCCATTAGGTTTGGTTGGCCCAGTGGTACTGATTGCGAAAATTTTTATGCAGACGTTGTGGACGTTAAGAGATGAAAATGGAAAACCGTGGGAATGGGATCGTGAGCTACCTCAGCTAATGATCGAACGTTGGAATTCGTATCGCTCTCAGCTATCTTCGTTGAACGACCTTCGGATCGATCGTTTCATATCATGCTCAAACCCGAGCTCTTTGGAATTGCACCTCTTTTCAGACGCATCGCAAATGGCCTACGGTTGCTGCTGTTACATTCGGTCAGTGAACTCGTCGGGTGAAACGAAAGTTGCTATACTGACGTCACGCTCAAAGGTGTCACCACTTGCGCAACAAACTATACCACGATTGGAGCTATGTGCGGCACAAATGGCAGCTGAAATGTATACAAAGGTACAAAGCGCACTGCGATTTACAGGAAGGACATTTTTCTGGGTGGACTCCAAGATTGTGCTGAGCTGGCTGAAAGCTTCACCAACAAGTTGGACTACGTTTGTTGCTAACAGAGTGTCCCGCATTCAACAATCAACACAAGACTGCAAATGGAACTACGTTCCCGGCACAGACAATCCGGCGGATCACATTTCGAGAGGACTGTTACCGATAGACTTGCTGCACAATGAGGTATGGTGGGAAGGCCCTAAATGGCTCAGAAAGGAAAGTGAATCGTGGCCTTTACAAACAGTGGAATTGTCGGGCGATGCAGAAGTACTGAAAGAAGCACGAAAAACAACACTATCATTACCAGTTGCCTCTGAAGGACCTTCGTTCGTGGAAAATTTTATTTCTAAGTTCTCCAAGTATCAACTTCTTCTTCGAGTCACAGCGTACTGTAAACGTTTCCTGATAAATTGTCGGCGTCCAAAACCAGATAGAGTTAGTACTTCCCCACTCACAACGTGTGAGATACGTGATGCTGAGTTGTCTCTCGTGCGAGCAGTACAGCGTGAATGCTTCCCTGATGAATGGAAGGCTCTTGAACAGCAGCAACCGGTTTCGTCGAAATCTCGCCTTTTGCGATTAAGTCCAATTATGGGCATCGATAATGTCATCCGCATGGGTGGCCGACTGGGTCAATCGGCACAACCCTTTGACTCTAAGCACCAAATCTTATTACTAGGGTCCCATCCCTTGACGAAATTATTAGTTCGTTGCTATCATGAACGTTTACTCCACGCAGCCACTCAGCTGCTACTCAACACAATTCGGCTACGATTCTGGATTTTAGGTGGTCGAAACGTTATCCGTCGAATTATTCAAGAATGCACTACGTGTTTTCGGGCTAAGCCGAAGCTGGTAGAACAATACATGGCGCAATTGCCATCTCAGAGAGTCATCGCATCTAGACCATTCTCCATCGCCGGTGTCGACTTTTGGGGTCCCGTATACATTCAACCTCTTCACCGTCGCGACGCTCCCAGAAAGACGTATGTGTCTGTATTCGTCTGTTTTTGCACAAAGGCGGTGCACTTAGAACTTGTTCCTGATTTAAGCACCGTTAAGTTCTTGCAAGCCTTCCGTCGCTTCGTATCTCGTCGGGGGCTACCTTCGGATATTTTTTCTGACAACGGCAAAAACTTTGTTGGGGCTTCCAACGAGCTCCGAAAATTATTGCGCAATCAAGAGTTTAAGACAGACATCCAACGCGAATGCTCAACCTTTGGGATTCGGTGGCACTTTAATCCTCCTAGAGGATCGCACTTTGGGGGCCTCTGGGAGGCAGCAATACACTCAGCTCAGAAGCATTTTGTCCGCGTCTTGGGCCAACATCTTTTACGCTACGATGATATGGAGACTCTGCTGACGCAAATTGAGTGCCTGTTAAATTCACGTCCGCTCACAAAGCTCACCGATGATCCCGAAGATCTGCAAGCGCTCACGCCTGGTCATTTTCTGGTGGGTGACGCTCTACAATCAGTACCAGACGTAAATTACCACCAGGTTCCATTCAATCGCTTACAACACTGGCAACAAGTGCAAAAATTACTCCAGGATATATGGAAACGCTGGCACGTAGAATATCTCACATCGCTTCAACCTCGCACCAAGTGGTGCAACACACCGGTCGAAATCCACAAAAATCAACTTGTCGTCATCGCGGATGAGAACCAACCACCAATGCGTTGGATCAAAGCAAGAATACATGAACTGCATCCCGGAAAGGACGGAGTGGTACGGGTCGTTACTCTTCAGACTGCAAATGGCTTCCTCAAGCGTCCAGTGGCGAAAATCGGTCTTCTTCCAATTCCAATTTCATCAGAATCTCAACAAGGTTCACCTGCAAAGGTTACGTCATCGTCAACAGCATCTTAAACAGCACCACTTCCGTGTTCGGGCTACAAGTTTCCTCTTAAGGATCAACTTGGCCATAGGTCTGCAACTTCTTCAGTAATCGAGACGGTTTCCGCAGGGCGGATCAACCAGCACGCTTCAATGGAATAAATCATACAAGGCCCTTAAACATAAGGGTCCAGGTGAGGACCTCTCCAATAAACTTTAACTTTTGAAACCCTCTACCGGGTCTTATAATTACATGTTCATCCCGCAACTTGGCCAACCACATTTCATTTCGTCTGGAGATGCGACTAGGACAACATTCTACATTCAGGCCAGGACACCTATATAGTTTCAACGTCATCTGTATTCAACATCGGTACTGAAATAGTCATTCCAGCGGGGGGCAGGATGTTCGTTCCCCAGTCACGAAAGGGTTCCTGTGAAAGCGATCTAATCGGCACTCTCATCGCAACACGCATCAATCGTTGAACGGTCAAGCTCATCTCATCGTTATCACCTGATGACGATCGATCGGTCGCTGCTATGCGACAGACAGATCTACTGATCGAGTTAAATCAGTGCACTCAAGACTACGCAACGGTTAACACGTATCTCATCGTCACCATAAAATTCTTACCTTTGTTACTACGTCAATTATACTCGGAATAAATTAATTAAGTTTATGTTTTAGTCAGAATAAATCGTGCGTTTACGTAAAATCGCGTTTATTTTTATACTCGGTGCGGGAAATTATAAGGATTTCCAATTGCCCTAATCGAGTGCTGATACTTCTCAAAAGGCTCCATTTATGTGCCCAATTGACGCCGTTGCTGATAGCTAGTTTCCTAGCGAGATATCCTGACCAGCGGCCGCGACCATCTATCCGCGCCGCCCCACTTTGAGGTCATCGAGAAACAGTCTTATTTCACATAAAATTTTTTAATAATGCAATTTACTTCACTGAAACTTTAATTTTTTAAACAACAGGTCCTGCTTTTCAGCCTGATAACTGCTGACAATCTGAATAGAATTATGTTGTTGGTAATTTATTTAAATTTTATTCATTAGGATTTTAATCGTTTGTATTTCTCTAAAAGAATATTATCAACTCAGTTTACCATTGCTTACATAAAGAGGGTAAAAGTCAAATTAAACCAAGACACCATACGAATGAAAAACCGAAACCGCGACTGTCCGGATTTCATCTCCTGCATCCAATTCAGCCCCCATTTATCCATCCCCGCACAAATACCCCAAAATTGCTTAAAAAAATGACCCATCCGAAACACACTAACCTTTTTCATCCTGCGACAAATCCTCCTGCGAGCCCTTGCGGCGACCTTCGGTGGGACTGTGTGACGAACGTTCGGTACTCGCATCGGAATCTCCGTCCGTTCCCGCCGCTGCCGGGGCCGGTTTGGCGGTCTTATCCGGCACGAGCAGCTGCTGACCGGGGTAAATGAACGAACTGGCCAACCGGTTCAGCTGTGTCAGTTCCGACGGTGTCGTATCGAAGCGGGCTGCCACCGAGGTCAGCGTGTCTCGATCCTTAACCGTGTAGGAAACCGTCGGTATCGTGAGCATCGAACGTTTCTTTTCGCCATCTGCAAGAAAGTGCAAGAAGTAAAGAAGTAAAATGCAGTAAATTTTAAAATTCATCTAGTAAAGATTGAGTTTCGATCAAGTGCCGTTAAAATTTTTCTTATTTGCAGTGTTTTCTCACATGAATTGTCAACGAGCTTTCACAGAACTGAAACATTAAAAGACTGAACAAAGACTAACTTCGAGCACCAGCACCTGATCGGCACACGATAATGTGCTCAAACCTACTTTCTTCCTGTTTATGGTACTCAAACGGATTAAAACCTTCCTCTAGTACTAAACCGATGGCAGCAATCGAGTCCTTATCGGTAAAATAAATCGCGTAATCTCTCGTTAGTAACGGTAATTGTTTTTTGCAGTAAATTTTGATCCGATATCGCCCTCTAACTAGAGGGCTGACAAAACTCATCGCACTGACCGATTTGAAAATTCTACTTCAAGACCCCAATATTTGCACTGCCTAACTGGATCGCACTCGTGCCCGAGAAAGATTGCTCAATGTGTAATTCGCGATCCAGTATAAGGCGTGCGACATCCAGTCGGTGCCTCCTACTGCTGGCTGCTGGTTGATGCACATTTTAGACGGAATGTTTTGCTGATGTCAGCAGGAGTAACAGCTTCGAAGAGACCCGCTAACGTGGGAAATGTTGACAAACAATTGTGGAATTATTCTTCACACGGGCTGAGATATGGGATACAAAATAGTGCACATTCGAACGTGCACCCAAAATCGCAAAGCCCATTGCTGATTAAGGAAAAATCATTGGATAACAATCTGAAGAATCGTATGTTTATGCTTGATCATATAATTTAGATGGTGAGGCTGTCTACAGCCAGTCAAAAAAGTATTCGGACAGCATCGAATAAATTTTTGTTTATATTTTTTACTTAAATATTCTTACCTTAATTTTTTTAGTGGTCGGAGTCATACGGTGTGGAGGTGCATAGCAAACTTGCTTGCTCGGATTATTGACGGGTTGAAAATTTTGTCTTACATAAACATCCCTGTTTCATTCAATCAAGTTGCCCGGTTTGCATTGACAGTTCTTTGCTCTTCGGTTCTTTGGACGGTTCGCACTAATAATTTGATGCACAAAAGCAATCTCAGCTGGCTTCTCTCTCTCAGGTTTTATCTTTGTTATACTATAACAAAGGCTAAGAGATTGGTCGCACAACATTAAATAGAACCAAGGTCCAAAGGGCCAAGTATCATACCAATCGATAAGGTTGGAAAACCTAAAGAGATTCGAATCCCCGACCATTCACTCGTCAATGCAGAATCAGTAACCTTGCGGCGACGGACCCTCCTAAGTTTGGCTTAGCATAAAATTCCCACTCGAGTGAGATTTTTCCTCTTAAAAGCAACATCGGATATAAATATGCTGTGAAAATCTGCAAATTTATTTTATTCAGCATAGTGCTACCTTGAAACACATTGACATAATTTATAGATTGCCTGACATCGACAATTGGTAAACTGCTCGAAAATCCCAATTTATATTCCTTTTCTGCATTCGGCATTGTGCTGTTACAAGGCGCCAGAATGAGGTAGAAAGAAAAAAAACGAAAAAAAAAACACCAAAGAAAACAGTTTAGTGTAACTTAGATCAGGTAGACTGCCCGTGGTTGCACTCCATGATTAGCCGAACCAGTAAGATTGCACAAGAACCAATTGAATGTTGCATGGGAGTAGCATACCCTGTTAAATGACTGGATAATGCGGAATATAGACCCCGTAGTGGTCGTTGGCCTCTTATCCAGCAACTTCGATCCCGACCTCCTCGTGGTACCATCCGGGATACGTTCCTTTGTGGACAGCCGGTGGAAACTAGGGTCGTAAGTGGACAGAGAAGGGGGCACTCATGCGAAGGCTGAAGTGTAAACTCTCCGCCTGCAGGACGGTTCTCTTGACCCCAGGAACTAAAGCAGAGGGTCCAAAGCCCCTAAAGGAGATGGTTGTAATAACTGTTATCCATGGCTTTTATGTAAAAACTTGAATGGATAAACCCCTAATCTAAAGTGTGACGCGACCCGTGCCGAGAGATGAATGGTGGAGGGGGTTCTATAAATTCTCTCGCCGTAACGGTGCCTGTGAAATACCAGGGCGCCCTCCAAAGCAATTTGCCCTTGCTGCATCAAGCCGGTCACTGATGCAGTGGACAATTTCTTACCGTGCAAGCTCTCTCTGCCGAAAAACAAAGAAACGAATGAGGTGGAGAGGAGAGTAGGGGAGGAGAGTAGGAGAGGAACAGGACTTGAACGATGCGCTAGCTGAGGTTCAGTCCCGATCCTCGTCTATCCTCAACACGCCGACTCGTTGTGAGTCGACAAACGAAGATGTGGCTCCAACTCTCTACTCACGGGTCGAAATTCATTCTGCCTAATCTCTGACTGTGTGCTGGATGGTGGGCTGAAACAAAAGGAGAGCCGAACAGTTATGGCCAGTAGGATGGCTGTACAATCGCTCAAACAATCTAATAATATAGAACGTCGAGTGTCCACCGCTGGGTTACTCAAAAGTTGCTGAGTCTCAATAAAGAAGATCTCAGCAAGCTTACGGTTTTGCGACAGGACATTGTCCGAGTAAATATCATCTTCGGAATCTCAGTTTCGTACAAGATGATATTTAACCTCGGAACACTTGCTCTGCAATCGTGGAGCACAAATAGTACGCAGAATGCAGTATCTCAAAAAGGGGAGATCTGGTTGGCGTCGCCGATCAGGGTACTAGGTTCATAAACCTAGTCATCCCATGATTGGCACATGTCTCGCTCCAGCTACCAGCCTGTCACTTCCTCAATAAGTGATAGGTAAGCTTGAAGCGTATAGTAAAATAATAAAACGGGGCATATCACAATAGTTCAAAATAATGGACGCAGTGGTAAGAGTACCCAACAGAGCAGAAAAAAAGGAAAAAAAAACCGGGAAGGAGGTATAGTGAGTCTCGGCACTATAAGATGGCAGTCCCATCGCGACACTCGGTAGTGTTGTCCCAGTACGGCTACACATCTAAATTTAAAAAACTTACAAAATTCAAGCAAATTCGGAGCGGAATATTCGGCATCGACCTAGGCGACGGAACAAGGACGACGAATGGAGACTCGGCACTTGGAGCTGCAGATTGCTAAATTTCGCAGGTTGTTAGCGGGTGCTGATTGACCAGCTTGAACCCCGCAAACTCGGCATCGTAGCTCTGCAGGAAATCTGTCGCAATGGAGAGAAGGTATAGAAGATCCGTGGCGGAAAGCCCCAGTTTTACCAGAGCGGTGGCACTACCAATGAACTGGGAACGTGTTTTGTAGTGTTGGGCGGAATGCAGCATCGCGTGATAGATTGGAAGGCGATCAACGAGAGAATGTGTGTATTGAGGATAAAGGGCCGTTTCTTCAATTATAGCATCATTAACGTACACTGCCCGCACGAAGGTAGACTCGATGATGAGAAAGAAGCATTCTACGCAAGGCTGGAGGAAACGTACGACAGCTGGTTGTCGCGGGACATCAAGATCGTCCTCGGGGATATGAACGCCCAGGTCAGTAGGGAAGAAATGTATAGACCGGTGGTAGGACCCCGTAGCCTGCACACCGACACGAACGATAACGGCCAACGATGTATGAACTTCGCAGCTTCCCGAGGCCTGGTGATCCGAAGTACCTTTTTCCCGTGCAAGGATATCCACAAAGCCACCTGGAGATCACCTAACCAACGTTACAATGAACCAAATTGACTACGTTCTCATAGAGGGTCGCTTTTTCTCTAACATCACGAAAGTACGCTCCCGACTGGGTGCGGATATTGTTTCTGACCATTACCTAGTAGCAGTACATGTGCGCTCAAAGTTGTCCACCGTATACCGGACACGTCAAAGCCGCCCTCCTCGGCTGAACATCAGGCAGTTAGATAACCCGCAAGCTGCCGAGAACAACGCGCGAATACTGAATGAGGCACTGCCTTCTTCCGAGGAGTTAGATTCTTCAAACCTCGAAGACGGTTGGGGCAGAATATGCTCGGCCTTCGGAGAGGCCTCTATCGCGGCACTAGGTATTGAACCTCGGAGTACACAAAATGATTGGTTTGATGGAGAATGCCAACAAGCGGTGGAGGGGAAAAAACTGCTTGGAAAAATTATCTAAGTATTGCCACTAGAGAGAACCTGGCCAAATACTGACGAGATAGTAATCAGTTGACCACGATTCTGAGGAGGAAAAAGCGCCAAAAGGAGGATCGAGATCGTGAAGAATTAGAGCAACTATTCCGAGCTAATGACACGCGCAAGTTTTATGAGAAGGTGAACCAAACTCGGAAGGGCTACACATCGAAACCTGACATGTGTAGGGACGAGGGAGGGAATCTAATCACAAACGAGCGCAAGGTGGTCGACAGATGGAAGCAGTTCTTCGATGAACACCTCAATGGCGAAGTCGCAGAAGGAGGCGGAACCGAAATTAACCTAGGAGCGCCCATGGAAGGTAGTGATGTCCTAGCACCTGATGTCCAAGAAGTCAAACGAGAAATCGGGCTGCTGAAGACCAATAAAGCCGCTGGGAAGGACCGCCTACCGGCAGACCCTTTATAAACCTTTATAAACATGGCGGAAAAACGCTAGCAAAGGCTCTACACTGGTTTATTTCGAGGATTTGGGAGGAGGAAAAGCCACCGGAGGAATGGATGGAGAGAGTGGTTTGTCCCATCTACAAAAAGGGTGATCGGCTAGACTGCTGCAACTATCGCGGTATTACGCTGGTAAATGCCGCCTACAAGGTACTCTCCCAGATCCTGATACGCCGGTTGTCACCGATAGCACAAGGTTTCGTAGGGAATTATCAGGCGGGGTTCATGGGGGCTCGCACAACTATGGACCAAATTTTTACTATTCGACTTGCAAAAATGTCGGAAGTACAACGTGCCCACGCATCACATCTTTATTGATTTCAAAGCAGCATACGATACAGTCGATCGAGACAAGCTATGTCAGATAATGCACGAACACGGTTTTCCGGACAAACTGACGCGACTTATCAGAGCTACATTGGATCGAGTGATGTGTTTCGTACGCATCTCTGTAACACTCTCGAATCCCTTCGAGACGCGGTGAGGGTTGAGACAAGGTGACGGTTTATCCTGCATGCTGTTCAACATCGCTCCTAAGGGGGTGATCCGACGAGCGGGCATCTAGGCTTTACAGATGACTTCGATATCATAGCCAGGAACTTAGCGACGGCGGAGGCAATCTACGCCAGACTGATAGCGGAGTCTAGGAGAATTAGGCTGAAAATAAATGCGTCGAAGACCAAATACATGAAAAGAAGAGGCTCAAAGTAAACAAACGCGCGCCTCCCACGGACGGTAACCGTTGACGGCGACGAACTAGAAGTGGTAGAGGAGTTCGTGTATTTGGGATCGCTGGTGACCGCGGACAACAACACTAGTAAGGAGATCCAGTGGCGCATCCAAGCGGGAAATCGGGCCTACTCTGCCCTTCGTAAAACGGTACGATCAGGAAGCGTACGCCGCCGCACGAAGCTAACAATGTACAAAACCCTTATTAGACCGGTAGTTCTTTATGGACTTGAAGCTGTGCCGCTGCTCACGGAGGACATACGCGATATTTGGCGGAGTATAAACTGAAAGCGGAGAGTGGCGGAGGCGTATGAATCACGAGCTACAGGCACTGCTTGGGGGGACTCCCATCGTACATCTAGCGAAAGTTAGCAGGCTACGGTGAGCCGGACACGTCGTAAGGATGCCGGACGACAGTGTGACGAAAATAGTCCTCTTCGCGATTTGCGACTTCTGAGACGACTAGGAAATTGGCGATATGTGGCCCAAGACCGAGTTGAATGGAGACGAGTGCTTGAAACAGCATGAGCCACCCCGGCTCTATGCTGAAGAAGAAGAAGAAGAAGAAGAAGAAGAAAAAGAAGTCAAGTAAGACTTAAGTCATGATGACACGATTTTTGTTCGATTATATATGTGTCGCACTGTAAAGAACTAGAACAAAACTAAATTAAGAGCATTGACCACTGCGAAACAGTATCAAATTTTCGACGATTTTTATGAAGATACAAGATAATCACGTATTGCCAATTGGTTCACTTTACCTGATAGTAAAAACCAGGCAAGCAAAGCAAAGCCTTGTTGGGCTTAAACGTCCTTTCTGAGACTTGACCCTTCGATGTTCGAGATTCGAACATACGACGACTGGTTTGTTATACCAGCGTCAATACCTCGAAACCAATTGAGCGATTAAAACCAGACAAAGAGAAACCAATGAAGCACTTTTTGAAGCACATGGTCCCTAAGTTGATAAACATTTCCTATTACTAACGCAAATATCAAGAGATAGAGTGCCGTTCACGGAAAAAATCACCAAAAAAATATGACAAAAACAGGACAAACGAGACAGAAAAGAAAAAAAACACGAGAGAGAAAAAGAAGACAACTGGTATGAAAAAAATAAGAAAAACGATGGAAAAACGTGACAGAACGGTAGGGAAAACGGGACATAAAAATTGACTGAAGTTTTTGGAGCGTCTTAGTAGAATACGAAACCTAAAAATAAAAAATAAGAAAACTTATCCAATTTAATTCTACTATGTGTATTTTATTCAATGACAGATACGTATTTCGCCTACGACTTGCAGGCTTCCTCAGTGTCGAAAACAGACACTGAGGAAGTCTGCAAGTCGTAGGCGAAATACGTATCTGTCATTGAATAAAATACACATAGTAGAATTAAATTGGATAAGTTTTCTTATTTTTTATTTTTAGGTACATAAAAATTGAAAAAACAATTAAAAAACAATTAAGAATAAGAAAACTGAAGAGAAAAGCTGGATAACGAGGTAAAAAACGAGTACGCTGGACAGAAAACGATGAGGAGAAAACAAGAAAAGAGAACAGAACAACAGGAAAAATGGGACGAAAATAACAAAATAAGAAAACAAATATTTTTATTTTAATACTCTGGTGATCAATGTTACACCGTTTTACGGTAACTGATTTGGTTGAGACATTTAAAAAATCCCCTTTTAATGATGGGTGCTCCGAAATCGTAAATCGATCAAAAATCGTAAATTTACTAAGTTGACTATTTATCAACTTACCTTTCGAAAGTCGGTCGATGCTCTCGAATCGGCCTTCCACCTTGGACCGCAACGAGTCCAGATCGAAGGGAGCTGCCAGCCCATGATCGACGCTCCGTGATTTGCTCCTGCGGAAAGAGAAAGAATGCAATGGAAATCAAGTTAGATCAAATTGTTTTGGTCTCGAAGTATTTATATTTCAATCAAATGTTCAATTTGTACCATACAACTACTAAGGGTAATATTAATTACGTTTTAAATACATATAATATCAAAACAACATTCAAAGCACTGCCTTTTTATAACCAAAATTTTAACTTACCTTTTGCTTTCGTTAACAGATTAACTTAACTGACAGAATAAGTGGGCGTACCTACTTCTGAATGGGACAATGATGAAAAGCAAAAACACAAGAGTGAATTTACGGGGCGCAAAATCTACCTTACATTTGTTTATGTCTGGCAAGAAACAGGTTTTTCCTCTTGCGGGGCACTGAATTGATTTCGATGACAGGTATTTATCGCCAAAAAGGAACAACAAGACCAAAGAAGCTCGCAACTCTTTCTTCCGCAAAGAATGATGCTGTTAGCAGTAAACAAACACTTAACGTGACAGGCTATATTTCAAAAGGAGGTGGGTGTGTGACATATGATTTACGGTTTGGAATTCTTAGATACTGTTTATTTGATTTAAAGACTATTCAACTCCGAAATAGACTGAGTAATGCGCAATAAGTAAAACCTGAATACTTTAAAAGCAGCATTGTAAAGCATTGAATAATGGCGATTAGCGTAAATGTGGAGCTCCATCAAACATAAAAATGGAGTGTCTAATTTAATCAAGAGTCCAATTCATTTGCAAATTTCATCAACAATCCGCTCATATGCTCGTGTGTACCGACCGAACGACCGACCGAGTGGCTGACCCGTCGCAGTAAGTTGCGCTTTGCGAAACCGATGCGCTTCATTTGGGCTGACCGTAAAACGGCTTGGACATTAGCGCCGCGCTGCGGCGCGTCTGTCATACAACGGCGCGCTGCCCAAAACCATCGTAGGTCAGTCAGTGCTGATGAAAGATACCGCATAATCAAAATAATTGGATAATGATTTCGAAGCACGGCACCCACCGTGACCAATCATCGTCACCGATGGGTCATACATTGTTACCGACATTCACTAATGAGAACGGAGCGGTGTGATGAATTGGTGCATGTTTTTTTACGCAATAATCCTAATCAAAATAGTAATTCGCGATGAAATAATTCATATGAAATATGACATACGATTTCAAACTACATACGAGGTTTAAAAAAACAATTCAAATCTGATGATAAATTACTTTTCATACAAATTCTAGATTTTATAACAATCCTTGCCACTGGCGTGCCCAGGCTGTACACACTGGGGCACGTGCCAAATCTTTGATGTAAAATTTAATTAATTGCGTAGTCCACTTTTAAGTTTAACAAACCAGTCCCAACTCCAATACAGGCCAATTACGGGACTACACGGATAGAAATTTAATCTCCAAAATGATCAAAATGACTCATGATTTCAGGTTTCTAGCTTGTGATTGATGAAAATACACCAAGATTTTGTGCTGCCTGATCTGGCAGTTGAGTCATGATTTGACAGCAATTCAAACTTCATGATTTCATGATTTTATTCATTGTATTGGAATCAGATTTCTTTCCGTACTACACGGAACGATCCTACTGACTCCAAAAGCACCATCCAGCCGAGACTTGTCTGTACCGAAAACCAGGTCTCTGACAGGACGTCGTAAGAGGCTTATCGGTAACTAAAAACAGGTCTCTGACAGGACGTCATACTTTCGTAACAATGGGTTGTATTCTCACTCACCTTACAGGTCGACTGCTGCACTGCTCGATTACTCAACTGGTAGACTGAGACCGCTCGACTGAACTGGTCGATTAGACTGCTCGATTTAATTGCTCGACTGGACTGCTTAACTGAACTGCTCGACTCAACTAATTGATTGGACAGATCGACTTGACTGCATGACTGAACAGCTCGACTTAACTGCTCTAGTGGACTACTCGTTTGGACTGCTTTACACATTTGCTTGACTCACTACTCGACCCAACTGCTCATCTAGACTGTTCGATTCGACTGCTCGACTGGACTGCTTGACTGGACGACATGGTTCATCTGCTCGACTAGACTGCTAGACTCAATTGTTTGATTCGACGCTCGACTCAACTGCCTGATTCAACTGCTTGATTCTACTGCTCGACTGGACTACTCGACTCAACTGCTCGACTCGACTGCTCGAATGAACTACTTGCCTTAACTGTTTGATTCGACAGCTCGACTTAACTACTCGATTCAACTGCTCGACTGGCCTACTCGACTTAACTGCTCGATTAAACTGCTCGTCTCAACTGCTTGACTTCTGTTTGATTCGACAGCTCGACTTAACTGCTCGATTCAACTGCTCGACTGGACTACTCGACTTGACTGCTTGATTCGGCTGCTCGACTCAGCTGCTTAACTGGACTTCTCGACTCATCTGCTCGAATAAACTGTTCGACTGGACTACTTGACTCAACTGCTCGAATGAACTGCTCGACTCAACTGTTCGACTTAACCGCTTGACCCGACTGCTTGACCAAACCACATTAGGGCGTATTGATCACACATTCCGGTTATAGTAAAGCCAGAAAATCAAATCAAAAAAGTGTTTTTCGCCGAGAGGAAAGGAAGACAACGGAAGAAAACCGATGGAAAAAGGCAAAAAGAGAAGACTGGGTAGAAAAAGTTGAAAAATGGACGAGAAAAATAAATAAAAATGAGAATACAATGGAGAGAAAAGGATGAAAAATGGGTCAAAATGAGAGCAAGATGTCGAAAAGGAGAAAAAAAGGTAAATGCGGAAAATGGAGAAACGAGAACAGAAAAAGAAGAAAACCGGAATAGAAAAAAAAAGAAAACCGGGACAAAAAAAGAAACAAAAAACGAGAGAGAAATAAATGAAAACAGACAAAACGGATAAAACGGAAGAGGAAAACAGTACGTGACAGAAAAGGAAAAAAAGCTGACCATAATAAGATAAGCAGACGCCAACGAAAAGCGAGACAAAAAGGGGGAGTCGAAAAGCGCAAATAAACGAAATCTGAGACCGTAAAAAAGAATGACCGTAGAAAAGTCGAAACAGAAAATGACAAAAAAGAGGAAGAAAAAAGAACAAAAACGAAAAAGACAAAAACCGGGATTGAAAAAAGAGCGAAAAACGGAACAGACAAAAAGAAAAAAAAAGACAAGCAGAAAATGGGAAACGAGAGAGAAAAAGGAGGAAACTGAGACAAATACGGGAGCAGGAAAATTGACAAACGATAACAGAAAATGACGAAAAACGAAAAAATGGGTAAGAAATAATATTATGAAAACAGATGACAAAGGGATAAAACAAAAAATAAAAATGTGACAGAAAATGAGGAAAAATAAGCCAAAAAAAAAGACTTAATAGAAAGAGAAAACAAAATTTTCAAAAACGATAAACTGGACAGAAAAGGAGAAAAAACAGGACAAAAGTGGGTAAAATGAGAGATAAAAAATAATAGAAGATATAGGCAGGAATACGGAAAAATGAGTACAGAAAATGAGGAAAAACGGAACAGAAAAGGAAAAAACGGGAGAGAAATAAATGAACACGGATGATAGAAAACGAGAAAAAGCAGGACATCATAAAAGGAAAAACGGAACAGATAAAAGTGAAAAATGAGACAGAAAATGAGTTATAAAGCATGAAAAGAACGAAACTCGGATCGTAAACGGAAAACGAAAAAAGTCGAAACAAGACAGAAAATTATAAAAAACGGAAGAAAAAACCAAAAGCAAAACAGAGATAAATCAGGTTGAGGCAAAGGATGCAAAACGGGACAGGGAAAGAGAAAAAGGTAACAGCGGGCAGAAAACGGAAAAATGAGTGAAAATTTGTATGTAGGGGTTTTCGGGGCCGAGGAAGGTTCTTATGATGGTTAAAGACCCCTCCCCCCACTACTTGTATGGGGCTTCCATACAAATCTATACCTATAAAATTGAATTTCTGTCTGTCTGTGCATATGTTCCATATAGAATCGGAAACTACTGAACCGATCGGCGTAAAAATTTGCATGTAGGGGTTTTTGGGGTCGATAAAAGGTTCTTATGATGGTTAGAGACCCCTCCCCCCCACTAAGAGGGGGGCTCCCATACAAATGAAACACAAATTTCTGCATAACTCAAGAAATAATCAATCAAATAGAACAAAATTTGGCATGTGGGTGTTTTTGGTGACAAGAATTTATTCTATGGTAAATTGGGACCTCTCCCCTCTTTAGAAGGGGAATTATGACTCCTATCCCCTTTAAGAGGGGGGGCTTCCATACAAATGGAATACAAATTTCTTCATAACTCGAGAACTAATCAGGCAAATGGAACCAAAATTGCCATGTGAAGGTTTTGGTAGGCAAGAATTTTTTTCTAAGGTGAATTAGGACTACTTCTCAGTTTAGGAGGGGGCGCTCCCATACAAAGGAAATACAAATTTTCGCATAACTCGAGAACTAATGAATCAAATAGAACCAAATTTGGTATGTAAAAGTTTTCGGAGGCAAGAATTTTTTCTATGGTGAATAAGGACCCCTTCCCATTTTAGAAGGGGGGGGGGGCAAATAATATACAAATTTCTTCATAACTCCAGAACTAATCAAGCAAATGGAACCAAATTTAGCATCTGGGAGAGTTTGTAGGCAGGATTTTTTCATGATGGTTTGAGACCCCACACCTCTCATACTCCCATCTAAGGACTCTCATACAAACAAAACAGAATTTTTTGCGTAACTCAAAAAATAATCGACCTCGAGAAAATTTAGACTCTTCCATTAAACACAACAGACAATAACAAGGCCACCAAAACCCATCTGCAGCCCCCCGCAGAAATCACCTCTGTCTAAGTTTATTTGTTTTCCTAGGTCTACTGACCTCTATTAGTTTCCTTCAGTTGGGTCCGAACAAACGACAACGAGTAAGGAGAGGATCACCCCGAGAATCGAAATGGTTCTTTCCACGAAAAGGTTTTCCGTGGAACGGTACATTCCGCGTAACGGTTTTCGCGAAATGGTATTCGGTGAAATGTTATACAATCACGGCGAATATTCAAGTGCAATCCGCTTTATATTATCTGGCTAATTAACGGGGGATTGTTTTCTATTTTACTGTGAGGAAAAATAGAAAATTTGTAAATTAAACTACTCATGCTTTCATAGTGACGTAATTGCCAAAATGAATTATCTAAGGTTGAGCCCCTCAGAAACTTGCTAAACTCGAGATTGGGACAGATTCCCGATTTATGTACAACACATTTTAATTTGTGGCAATACGAAGTTTGTCGGCTCAGCTAGTATACATACAAAAATGCTAGCCAGGAAACCAATAAAACGATAAAAAGAGGAAAAAATAGAACAAGTGGAAAAACGGAACTGGAAAAGATTAAAAAGAAACAGAAAGGAACTAAAACGTGTTAGAGAATAAGTCGAAAAATGTTAATTCTAATTGAAGTAAAACTTCGCGTCTCATTTCGTAGCCATGATCAAAGTACATAGTCCAGATTCAAGTCTAATGTAATGTACTATGTCAAGTCCGATTTTAGGTCCAATTTCAATTCGAATTTCTAGTCCAGTTCCAAGTCTAATTTCCAGTCCGATTTCAAATTTAAATTTAAATCCAATTGCCCAAAGTTTTTTTACGTAATCGGTCGGTATATTCGTAATAAGTAATAATAGATTCGCCATCCTATGATCACTCGGTTTTTCCAGGTCAAGTCATTCTTCTGAAAGGTCCGGCGCCCCACCTTTTGCTTATGTCTGAGCACGCTACAGTGATCCTTGCTTCTACTGCTTCAGGGTTCATCCAGAAGTGAGGACTTTCTTTAACCGTTTTCCTTTTTCCTAAGGCGGCACCTAAAGTTCAATTTACCTTGCTCCGCTGTTTGGCTTAATTTGATTGTGATAAAGCACACTTTTGCAGGATTCTCGGTGCGGACGACCGAGGGAGAGAGAGAGACGGCGGACGCGTTCAGCTAATTGCTTGCTCTACGGCGGCCGGCGGGCGGTGCTGCAATGGATCGCTGTTGCGGGGCGGCATGGTGAGAATGTTCGTCCGGCCAGGGAAAATAATCAAAGAGAACATGAAACAATCATTAACAGCAGCACACGGTTGCCATTTCCAAGAGGAAGCGAAAAATATGATGTGACTGTGGTGCCGACGCCGCACCGGCCGATGCGATGGTTGGCGAGAGCAAACAATTTCCGGAGCGCATTCCGCTCAAGGTCATCCGGCGTATTTTACCGCTGATTGGTTTTGGTTTGAGTTTTTTCTTTCTCATGTTGAAATAACTTGCTTACTAATTTCCGAACATTTTCAGAATGTTGCATTCAACTGTTTACCGAAATGGTTGGAATACTTGAGAGGAACAAACAAAAATATGGGAGCATTTAACTTCAGGGTTTGCGGAAGTAATATGAGGTTTGAATTATTGCACCGTTAAACACACGCAAACAAACAGCTTCGATCTGCGCGCTCCGATAGTAGGTATTTCAAAGCAAACCGAACTAAGCTAGACGCAAACCTATCCGTTTTCAGTCGCATCGTAATGAGCACAAAAGTTGCCTCACCATATTAGGATCATGAACTCGGTTAAATCACATTGACTCCGATGCAATTATACGCCGACTAGTCTGGATTCCTTTCTTTCCTCGTACGAACGCGTAGCCGCACATGTGAAACTTGTTTTTTCTATCGTTTATTTATTTTTCCAAACATAGAATCCGGAGAAATAATCATGTCCACCGGTGGATGAACCGAACCGAACCGAACCACCTGCGGTTGTGATTGCTGCGCCACTCGGGCCATTTATCATAACCGGAAGTACGAATCGGGCCCGGAAATTTCTCCTTGATCGGTTTCTCGTTACCGGTTACCTACCTTAGAAGAAAAAGATCAACTAACCCACAGAACCGAGCTTCACCTACATCTTGGCATCAATGCCCGTCCGTATGTGGAAAATCGGTGAAATTTCTTTTCCGGTTTGTTGCATAGCAAGACAAGGGGATAAGATAAACCCACCCTTCCCGGAGAAGAAGCTTTAGATTTTCCACATTTCCTTACACAGGCAGGCTAAGTATAACAGTCGACTTAGGAAGGAATGACGATAATCTGATAGGCGGTTGCAGTCGCAGTCAAAGGCTTGAAGCTACATGCTTCAAATCACGTACGGCTGGGTCCGTTCGATGATGCGGTCATGCTAGGCACATCGTTGTTGTTTTGCTTGATCTACCCGCTCGGAAAGGGAAGGAGGCAATAATGTTGTGAGTAGTATTTTCTGATTCACTTGAATGGACTTGAATGGACGAGGTGTGGAAGGTTATTCACCGCTTTTTACCGCTGCGGAGACTGCGATGCACAACTGCTCAACTCACGTCGAGACATCAAGTGAAGCCAGATCAGATGAGCCAGCCAAGCCGTGAGGCGCTAGCTGACGCCCATAAACAACAACACTCATGGCTTTTCTCACACAGCACAATACCGTACCGTACATACGTATTGTGAGGTACTTTACGATACTCTGTGATGATGTCAATAAAATTCAATTGTAAATTAAAAGCGCCATATAATGAGCTGTGAAGCTTTTGTGTTATGTTAACTATAAAAAAAACTGCGGTGGCTTGATAGATTTTTTTTATTGAGTAACATCTTACAATACAATAAACGAGCAGAAATTGGAAGCAAGTTTTTAATGATTTTTGTAAGAATTGTAACACAAGTCTTCGTTACATCGCAATAAAGAGTCTCGGTCAATGAAATAAAAAGATTTACTGCCTCCACTGGGTTCAAAACCCAGTTTTACAGATATATCCATAAAGCAGTGATGTTATTTTTAGAATACAAAAGAAATTCAACTTCACTGACAGTAAATTTATAAAATACGTGCAGCAACTGGGCAATGTTATAGGTACAACTGTACAACTGTAACAAGGTAGGTTGGTTATAACAAGAACAAAGTAATGTAGGTCCACATAATTCGTAGTGTGATGAACAAAATCGAGTTTACTGTCTCATGAAAGTAGCTTGTCTTGTCTAATTTTCTTGTAAACAAAGGCGCTGTTGTTAGCAAACGTTCCGCCTCCAGATGTTACCGTTACGTGTCTTCATCAATTAGTTATAATTTGGAATTGGAAGCGACGTGTGGTTGGGTGTTCATACAGTTACGTTTTGATTTTGTTTCTTCTGTGGTTACAGATTCGCAATCTAGACTATTGATCCAAATGGTGTTGTGAAAAACCATTTTGTTTCACATTAACACTATGTTTGTTTTGAACCATTAGTTACAAGGTGGTATGAAATCATCGTGCAAAAATCTATTCCTGTTTCTGTTGGTTTTATAAATAAAAAGCATGCATTGCCTTCGGATAGGCTATACGAACAAGCGGTAATTCTTTGGGGCTTAAATCCAGATGCATACAATAGTTGTACCAATCTGAACATTTTTAATCTGAACCTCGGTAATATGGTAACGTCATACACATTTGTCGTTTAAGTTAACCGGACAACTTAAAAGCAAAAAGTAATGCATTTCCTCTTGCCTAACCATTTTGTCAAAATAGCTCATGTGCAACTTATCTCTCTCCAGCACACATAGATAATTTTAGATAGTTTTTCAGAGCAGTTTTCCTATCTTCTACGATCCGAATGGTGAGAATTCGCGCACATTTGGTACTTTTTTCAATACGTTTGTTTCCTCAAATCAAAACAATAAATTCATAGGGTGCGCACCTTGCGCGCCCGTGAAAATGATTAGTATAACCACAGATTAAAATCGAATTCGCTATTAAGAATTCTAATTCAAGAGTGAACCTGTTCATAGCTATGACTTAACGAATTCTGAGGTGATACACAGGCAGTGTATAACGGAAAATTTGTTCAATTGAGGATGTTTCTATAATATATAATACTAGCTGACCCGACAAACTTCGTATTGCCACAAAATAACCTGGTTGTACATAAATCATGAATTTCGGGTGATCTTTGTTACAATCTCTAGTTTTGCAAGTTTCTAAGGAGTTCAACCTTAGATGATTCATTTTGGCAGTTACGTAACTATGAAAGCATCCCAGGTAACCAATAAGCATCACCAATGCTATTCAAATGTAGGCCAACAAGCATTTAAGTCGCCTTAGTTAGGTCTCTAATTATCATAATATAAATTCAAGACTCCAAAATCTCCCGCATGCCAAATTTGGTTCCATTTGCTTGATTAGTTCTCGAGTCATGAGGAAATTTGTTTTTCATTTCTATAGGAGCCCCCTTCCTAAAGTGGGGAGGGGTCCTAATTCACTACAGGAAATATTCTTGCCTACAAAAACGCCCACATGCTAAATTTGGTTCCATTTGCTTGATTAGTTCTAGCGTCATGAGGAAATTTGTATTTCGTTTGTATGGGAGCCCCCCCCCCTCCTAAAAAGGTAAGGGGTCCTAATTCATCATAGAAAAAATGGTTGCCTCCAAAAACACCCACATGCCAAATATGGTTCCATTGCTTGATTAGTTCTCGAATTATGAGGAAATCTGTATTTCATTTGTGTAGAAGCCCCCCCCCCCTCTTAAAGTGGGGAGGTGTCCTAATTCACCATAGAAAATATTTTTGCCTCCAAAAACCTCCACATGCCAAATTTGGTTCTATTTGCTTGATTAGTTCTCGAGTTATGAGGAAATTGTTATTTCATTTGTATAGCATCCCCCCCTCCTAAAGCAGCGAGGGGTCCCAATTAATCATAGAAAATATTTTTGTCTCCAAAAACACCCACATGCCAAATTTGGTTCCATTTGCTTGATTAGTTCTCGAGTTATAAGGAAATTTTTATTTCGTTTGTATAGGAGCCCCCCCTTTTAAAGTGGGGAGGGGTCCTAATTCACCATAGAAAATATTCTTGCCCTCGAAAACTTTCACATGCCAAATTTTGTTCCATTTGCTTGATTAGTTCTCGAGTTATGAGGAAATTTGTATTTCATTTGTATAGAAGCCCCCCCTCTTAAAGGGGAGAGGAGTCATAATTCCCCGTCTAAAGAGGGGAGGGGTCCCAATTTACCATAGAATAAATTCTTGTCACCAAAAACACTCACATGCCAAATTTTGTTCTATTTGCTTGATTAGTTCTCGAGTTATGCAGAAATATGTGTTTCATTTGTATGGGAGCCCCCCCCCCCCTCTTAGTGGGGGGAGGGGTCTCTAACCATCACTAATACCTTTCCTGGCCCCAAAAACCTCTGCATGCAAATTTTCACGCCGATCGGTTCAGTAGTTTTCGATTCTATAAGGAACATACGGACAGACGGACAGACAGACAGAAATCCTTTTTTATAGGTATAGATAATATCCATATACCCAAACTAATCCCAAACTAATCGGAAGCGGAAGGTATGTAGTTTCTCGTGCTATTCAATATAGCAGTGCCTACAATTACTTCGAACGATTTGGATGTTGTTAATGAACTGGTATTATCTACCATAGCTGCTGTCTAGCAACTGTATCGTACACTGCTTTGAAGTCAGTGAAGATGTGAGACATGGGCTCGTTGTATTCTCGACATTTCTGCAAAAGCTGTCGAATGGTAAAAATTTGGTCCGTAGTAGCTGAAGTTTCCATGAATCTCGCCTGATAATTCCTTACGAAAGCGGCAACGGTTTAGTGGCAACGGTCCATTACCGATCCTGCGCCGTACGAATTATGGTCCTCCAGTACCGTCGGTCCTGGGCTACCATTCTCCAATCCCCACGAACACTAGCTGAACGTGCATCGTCTTCGACAGCACACACCCACCGGATGCGGGGTCTACCTCGGAGTCTACGGCCTCTTCCTGGTTCTCTGCTGAAAATAGTTTTGCCTACTTATTCGTCGGGCATTCTGGTCACGTGTCTAGCCCACCACAGCCTGCCACGTTGCACTACCTTCACTATATCAGCATATTTGTATACTTGGTACAGCTCGTATAAATGGGCTGTAGAGGAACATCTACGGTGTCACCGAAACAGCTGCAAGAGAGGTGGTAGGCACGATGCGTGGAAGACAGCGTATGCCAGAGAGTACCAGCGAACCACATGCCCTGGCGGGTGTTGTGGGTTCGAATCCGGTTGTAATCTCAGATTACAGCTTGGTTCGACTCATGCACCTTCCAGTATTGGACAAAAGGTAGGAGTCAAAATGACTACTTGTCAAGCATAGCTACCAATACCCCCCCCCCCTTCCTTTCCGCTCTCCCCCACCTTCACTAAAAATTTTCATTTCTTTCCCTACCGTCCCTTCATCAATTGTAGAACCATCGTTTCAAAAAAATACACCTCGTGATTCATGCGTCTGCGGCACACTCCATTTTCCATTTTGCCACCAAGTATAGATCGCTGAGTTTTACGCTCAAAAACTCCAAGCACTCGCCGATCAGCTTCCTTTAGCGTCCATAATTCGTGTCCATAAAGGGCCACCGGGAGGATTAGTGTTCTGTTGAGCGCCAGTTTTGTGCGAATTTGCAAACTACGGGGCTTCAGCTGGCTACGTAATCCGTAGAAAACCCGATTCGCGGCTGCAACTCGTCGTTTCACTTCGCGGCTTACATCGTTGTCACATGTCACGAGTGTACCAAGGTATATAAATTCCTCCACTACTTCATATCATTCCCCATCTAACTCCACCTCGGCACCAACACCACTTGGGCTCCCACGTTCCCTACCAGCAACCATGTACTTCATTTTGGCGATGTTAATGGTAAGTCCCAATCTCGCCGCTTACCTTTTAAAAGGCCTGAAGGCCTCTTCCACTGCTCTACGGTTGATTCCGATGATATCGACGTCATCCGCAAAACCATGAAGCATGTGAGATTTCGTGATGATAGCTCCATTCCTTTCCACGTTTGCCCTTCGTAATACACCTCCCAAGGCAATGTTGAATAGCAGGTTAGAGAGTGCATCCCCTTGCTTCAGTCCATCCAACGTCACGAAAGCAGCTGAGGTCTCACCCGCTATTCTAACGCATGATTTGGATCCGTCCAGCGTCGCACGAATCAGAGTAACGAGGTTCGTCGGAAAACCATGTTCTCGCATTATCGGCCACAGCTCATTTCGTTTAACTGAATCGTACGCCGCTTTAAAGTCCACAAACAGATGGTGTGTCTGCAGGTTGTACTCCCGGAACTTGTCTAGCAACTGACGCAGGGTAAACATCTGATCCGTCGTGGAGTGACCCTCACGAAAACCAGCTTGGTTCTCGCCGACGAAGGACTCCACTAACGGTCTCAGTCTGCAGAACAGGATACGGGAAAGCACCTTGTAGGCAGAATTGAGCAATGTAATTCCTCGATAGTTTTTACACTCCAGTCGATGTCCCTTTTTGAAAATTGGGCAAATGAGGCCATCCAACCAGTCCTCCGGCATTTGTTATTCCTCCCAGATCCCGACAATGATCCGGTGGATTACTTCGTATAGCCGCTCGCTTCCTACTTTTAGATGTTCAGCCGGGATACCGCCCTTCCCAGCAGCCTTACCGTTTTTCATCTCACTGATTGCCTTTTTAACCTCCTCCTGTGTTGGTGGCTCCACAGCTTGACCATTGCTTACAATTCCTGTCCTGTCCCTGCTGATCTCCGCGTTTACCTCCCCGATCAGGAGGACCTAACAAAATTATAACAGATCTTGTTATTTTGTTATCAAATTTTCTAACAACAGTTGTTATTAATTTGATATATTTGATCATATTATAACAACCGTTGGTCTCCTAGTACTCTACATCGGAGGCTTATCCAAACCCGTGGACGCCGTTTGCAGAGTTTGGTAGTTCCAGCCAATAACACGACAATCTACGCAAATTCATTGTTTGTTCGAGGTGTGGTAAATTGTAATTCGTTACCGCCCGCTGTTAAACGTTCATCGTCGGAAACAAATTTCAAGAGAGGCTGCATCGACTTTTGGAACCGAGACTAATTTTATTTTGAATTCGAGGGACAAATCCTGATAATGTAGTTATAGTAGTGTGATAGTTAATAAGTTGTAAAATTGTATAATAACTGTTGGTAATCGGAGGCAGCAAATTTTTAAAAGATTTATGTCTTAAGCTACTGGACAATGAATAAATGAATGAATGAATGAATGGTATAAATTAGCCTCCATAAGTTGTTAAAGTATCAAAAATTATAACTAAACTGCCTCCAATATCTGATTTATAACAAACCATGTAATGATTTTAACTTAATTGTAACACATTGTGTTAAAGGTTAATTGTCAACATTTCAAGATATTCCAAAAATAACACAGTTAATAAAGATATACTAGCAAGTATTAGTAACTGTGAAGTGACGTCTTTAATATACTTTTAAAATGATGATGGTAATTAAAATAAGTTTTGCAACTAACATATTTTGTTATAAAAGTAATTTGCAAGTAACATATTTTGTTATTAAAGCGAAATGTGTCATTCTTAGTGGTGGAATCTAGGGTAAATTACCCATTAGTGGACCAGTTAGTACTTGAGTAATATTCTTCCACGAATGATTTTAAACTGGTAACGCTAAACACGCTACCGATGGCACTTACAATACGAGTAACTCTCGATTAAGCCTAAAAAATATCAATTTATATTAAAAATCTCTATATTTTTCACATTTTTTAAAACAGATTGGAATATCCGTTTTCCTTTAATGGGCCTTGTGGTTTACAATAGGATAGCGACCGGGTCCATTATAGGAATTCTAGTGTATTTTGCATGGAGAGGGTCCACTAATGGTAACATCTTTTGCGTTGTTCACCTACAATGAACCCTCACTTGTTGAAAATATCGTTTTTAAGGCATTAATAATTGAACGCAGCTAAATCTTTATAAACGTGGCATGTGTGGCATGTTTAGTACTTTCTGTTTCATGTCATATTTCCTCGGAAATAAGAAGCACAAGCTAATAAACGCCAAAACTGTACCCGAGGTCCATTATAGGTAAAGGGTCCACTATAGGATAACTTACCCTATATAGCTCATTCATAACTCAATGTGCTACTTGTATCTGAATCTGTTACAAACTTGAATTTGCTTCCTAATTAGTTTATTTTCGATTTGTAACATATGTTAAAAATATCAAAATGTGTTATAAAACAAATATAATCTTGTTATGGCCTCCTGATCGGGTCTCCATTCCACAGTATCTGGAAGTGCTCTTTCCACCTGGCTGCTACCGCCGTTTTGTCGGTAAGTAGGTTACTAGCACTATCATTGCACATCACAGGCATGCAGCGTTGCCAACCTTCCAGATTTGTCCGGATTTTCCAGACTTGTTGATGCCTCATCAGACAAAAAAAGACGTTTTCCAAACATTGTCTTCCATTAGAGCAAATGGCAGCCAGACTTTTCCAGACACTTTTATTCTCGTTTTCCAGATTTTCCTAAAAACCGGTTGGCAACGCTGCAGGCATGGCAAAATTCCTGCATCTCACCGTTTTATAAAAACTCCGTGTGTCGTTGCTGGCGTATCGCTCCTCGGCGCCGGCGAGCACGTGCTCCTCGTGCTCGCGTTTTTTTAGACGATGGATTGTTCTTTCCGCAGCTCTAGTCTCTTTGTATCTC
The DNA here is from genome assembly GCF_943734655.1 of Sabethes cyaneus. Classification (NCBI taxonomy): domain Eukaryota; kingdom Metazoa; phylum Arthropoda; class Insecta; order Diptera; family Culicidae; genus Sabethes; species Sabethes cyaneus. Next base: position 63,798,872 of record NC_071355.1, read on the forward strand.
TCTCTGTTTTGACGCGTTCCGCAGTGAGCAAGCGACTCTTCGCCTAGTTCTTTTCATCTGGCATTCGGCATCAAACCAGCTGTTACGCTGTCTTCCATGCGTCGTGCCTACCACCTCTCTTGCAGCTGTTTCGGTGACACCATAGATGTTCCTCTACAGCCCATTTATATCTTCTCCTTCTACCTGTTCTGTTCTGCGATTCGTAGGTCAAGCTTCCTGGCGTACTCCACTGCAACGTCGTTAACCGCTGGATGTTGAAACGCTGCGTCCTCTCAGTGTGAGCTTTCGCCGTGTTCGACAGCCTTGCGCGAATCTTACTCACTACGAGATAGTGGCCAGAGTCAATATTTGGTCCTCGAAAAGACCGTACATCGATAACATCCGAAAAGTGTCGACCGTCAGTCAAGACATGATCGATCTGAGAGCTAGAGTCTCCATTTGGATGCCTCCAAGTGTGTTTCCGAATATTCAAACGTGGAAAGTAGGTGCTACAGATCGCCATCCCTCTGGCCGCGGCAAAATTTATGAGCCTCAGATCGTTATCATTGGTCGACAGATGCAGGCTATGTCTTCCAATGACTAGACGAAAGAATTCCTCCCTCCCGTTCTGCGCATTTGCATCTCCGATAATGATTTTCACGTCGTGTTTTGGGTACTATCTATAGCATCATCGGATTTATCATTTGTCAGTGCGTATAAGTTGATTAGGCTGTAGTTGAAGAATTTGCCCTTAATGCTCAACACGCATATACGGTCATCTACGGGCCGCCACCGGATAACTCGTTGCTTTTGTTTTCCCAACACTACGAAACCGACCCCATGTTCTGCTTTTTTACCGCCGCATCTACCAGTGGTACTTGAAAGAAGTGCCTGCAATAGGGTCTACTGCACGGAACTCTCTTTCTTCGGAATTTGGCCACCGAACTTCCTGAATAGCAGCGATCTTTACTCCGAGTTGATACAGCTCTCGAGCAAGCAAGCCTGCCCGTGCCGGTTCACGGAGAGTTCGGATATTCCAGGTACCAATTTTCCAATCGTCATCCCTTAATCGTTTCCATGTCCCTTGCCGTGTCCTACACCGATCGTTCCGTCCTGAATTTCTCTCTTCGTTATTCGTGGTAATTGAGTTTTCGGTACTACCTCACCGGGTTCGCGATACCTACATCCCAGGTACATAAAGCATTTCCGGGTGAGGCCATCTACCATCATCATTTGACTTAGTTAGGGTTGTTCATTCCGTAGGTAGTTCGGTGGGTCGATCTTCGGAAGAAATCATATTGACGCATCACTCGGGTCGGGATGTTGAATCGCAGTTTTCCCAGTATTACGGGGTAGTCGATGTTATCAGTTAGAGTATCAAATACTAACATGCATTGAAGGAATATCCGCCTGCTTGAGAGCGTCGTCAAGCCAATCTGCATGCACCGGCTTTCATACGGTGGCAGGTTTGTTTTATCCCTCCAGTTAAGATTTCAGAGAGCGTATCGGACGAAATACTTTTGCACACGTTCAATCCGGTTTATGTGAATACCCAAGTAGCACACTTTAAGTCGATTTAGTTGTAGCAACCGAATTACGACTGAAATTAGTCATATTTCGGTTACCACAACAACTTTGTAACAACCGTGCTAGTAGGGTACGGTGCCCAAACTTGTACACCGTATTCAAGAACAGTGCGCACAAGCGAGCAGTAAAGTGTCTTGAGGCTATACACGTCATTAAAGAATTTCGTATTTCTTCTCAAAAAGCAAGCATTGCATATGCTTTGGCCGTAACTGTAACGATGTGTTCCGAAAATCTCAATTTGCTATCAATGAGAATTCCCAAATCCTTCACTGTACTATTCCGCTTCAAGCTTTTTGTTGCCATAGTATAGTCAAAGGTTATCGACGCACGCGACCGGGTAAATGAAATCACACAACATTTGTTGGCATTCGTTTCCATTCCGTTCATACTGCACCGTTCTACAAGCGTGTCTGTTTGAAGTGCACAGCAGTCAGTCAAAGTCGTAACCACACGGTAAAATTTGAGGTCATCAGCGTATAGAGATTTTGATGATTTCAGTTTCACACATATATCGTTGATGAACAAAATGAAAAGCAAAGGCCCCAAGACGCTGCCTTGGGGTACACCAGATAGAATCGGGAATGAAATAGAATAAGCTTCGCCAACTTTCACTGATGCGCTGTGTCCCGTGAGATACGACTGAATCGATTGAGTCAGCCAGTCCAAAAGCCTTATTCGTTTATACTTTTCAATCGTTAGAATGTGTGGTACTTTGTCGAAAGCTTTAGCGAAGTCAACTTATATAGAGTCGATTTGTTGTCGTTTTTCCATCTTATCGACAAGAGTTGACACAAAGCTTAACAAATTTTTAGTGGTTGAGCATTTTTTCATGAAGCCGTGTTGGTCCGTAGAAATTATGGAATTCCCACCTGCAGCTGATGCATTTTTTACTACCGCTAAATTGTGGTTATTTAATATCACATTCAAAACACGAAACGATACACTATCGAGTTTATCTTTAAAAGTTTGTCGCCTTCTACCAACAGGAGCTGTTGAATAGTAATAAAAACCGTGCGACCTGAGGACGACGACGACGACTGCTAATCTCCTGCTAACCCCAGGTCCGATGGACTCGTTAACCTATAAACACAAAGATTCAAATCTTTTTTTCAGGCGCGTTCGTGATCATAGCAATTTGTCCCCTGCGGCCAACCGATTACTATTGCTGGATTTTTTAAGCTAAAGTGTAAACACTCGTGCATATCAAGATTGCATCGGGTAAAAGCAGAGGTTAATTTAATTATAGTGCGGTCACGCGAATATCTATGTCGTTCGTTTGGTGGCCCCAACCAGCAGGTGTTTAGTGGTGGGGCGAACTGTTACCTTATCGGGTGCCAAACAAGACAAACACTCCCTCGAAACGTCTTTATGGGACCCATGTTAACACCTGTTCGGACTAATTAGGAAACCATTCCACCCCATTCCGCTACGTGGAACTGCGCACGGTCGACAGATATTAACTTCACAGCCGAACAAAACATCGGGCAGCATTAAAAGTGTCTCGGAAAGAATTCTAACTTCATCGCCGTCACTTCGTCATAATCTCAGCGGCTCAGATCTAAACAAACTAACTGGCTGACTGGTTGTGGCGATAAAACTGGTTCCAGTCGGCTAGTAAACTCGAGTAATCTGACCTTAGCGCCAACAAGTAGATCACGTGAGCAGTACTCCACTGAAGGTGGGGGCAATTGATTGAATATATTTCCGTGAAATATTGCAAAAAAGGAAGCGTGCGGGCAACTCAGACTGACTTCAATCGTTTGTTTTTTAAATAATTCTCTTAGTCTGAAGGCCCACAGAGTAGTGAACGTAATATCTTTATTGGCCGTAATTTACTGCCTTTAACTAATACCGAGCCCAGCAATACTTAGCTGGGCTGACCTTTTAGTTAGTGAACAAGTTTGCTTTCAAAGTAAGTCAAAAACCGCTCTCTATAATGCAAACCGCAAAGTGCCAATCATTCGAGAAATTATCCTAGCAGAAATAACCACAAAACGGTTTCGTTAATCAGTTGCTTGTACGTATGTAGGTATTGTCACGACATCTGAAGGTCGATCGAAACGAGAAATTGAGCTCTTTGCAGCTAGCTAGATCATTGCACTGCAAGATTAAGTGCCAACATTGCGGTTTAATTATGAACTTACTGGAACTGGATTTTCCACTTTTAAAGTCATCTTTGGGTGTGTGGCACTGACGCCTAATGAACGTTGACTTATTGAGTGCGAGTAAGGTTTTCTTACATTTAGAAATATTCCGCGCACCCCGCAAATTGATCAAATTTATACTTAGCTGTGAGGCGTAAGAAGTACCTGGTTCAAGCACCTGTCGATAGTGGGAAATTTTACGTTCTTATCCAAAATCCGCAAAAAGTCACCTGTTTCAACCATTTACATTAATTTTATATCGAGTCAAGCACTAAAGCATTCTCGACTTTCGTGATAAATATTTTCTCCAGTATTCCTAATAAATTAGGCTACTGATTTATAGTTCTAATAACAAAAAGCTAGTCTAATATAAACTCTAACTCATTTTTTATTGGATGACCCTGGACTTAGACTACACTTCGCATTGTTGAAATAAAATTGATGGAGCGGATTACTAATAAACGAGCATAAACACACATTAATGAGGACTGACCTTTTAAATCAACAGCTACAGGAAATCCCATTCATAATCACCTTATTCATCGAAATGTCAATTCTCCAGCATTCTATAACCCTTTCAGCTCAGTGAAGTGTCATATTAGGAAAACAAACTATAAACTTGAATTCCTTTATGAAACGAGTTATTCTTCTAAAAGCTCATCTCGCAGAAACGATTCTGTCCTATTTAATGGGAACCGACGCTCATTTCAGTCGCAGAGCAAACAGCGTCCTGCGGTGAGTGTCCCACAAATAACCGCAACAGCAGTAACAACAACAACAGTTCATTACTTTTCACAGTGTAGATCGGAAACAAACAAACCATTCATCTTTCGATACTGCATTGAACTAGAATTGTTCGTTGTGCAATCGTCTCAGTTAATTGCACATAAATCACCCTTGAGGTCATCAGGTTAGAAATGTATTCCACGCGTATTCCACCCAGTCACACCCTCCTGTGCTGTGGTCTCTCTTTCACGCACAGTAATGTTTACTCCCGGTCGGTGCGGTGTGGTGGTGCTGCGCGGTCATTGTGCTTCCGAATCACGTCTGCTTCAGCTTTAGAGCTTTTTAATTGGTTACTTCTTCGTCTGCTGCGCTGGGCTGGGCTGGGCTGGGTGGCACTGGCAGGCGATGCGGTGACGAACGAAGTAACATTTCCGCCACGAAGCGGCGTGCCGGCTGTGAGACTCACCGCCATATCGACGCGAATTAAAGTGCGCATATAATCACGCGCCGCCAGTGATGTAAGCGCAAACAGGGTGGTGGGCAGGTGCTGGCTTCTTCCTTTGAAACTGGTTCTGCAGCCATCATCGCTGCACTGTTTGGGTATAAACAAACGTGCGATGGGTTGCAATTTATGTTGTTTTGACCAAAGTTTGCCGTACTAGGAAGTGGTCTTTTTTACTGTCACGAACCAGGTTTATAAACAAAACGTTTTTAATAGTGCTGCCTAACAATTGTTCGAATATCTTACGAAGCGGTTAGAGAAACGACCATATTCTTCCAATGCAAAATACGAAGTTATGAACTAAATTTACTTGAGCAAACTACTTTTTAAGTTTCCCTGTTTTAGGGCTTAGAGTTGCTCTTGTTTAAGGGGCCATAAACGACTAAAAATTTTGAAAAAGCATAATTTTTTTTATTTGAGATTTTGATTCTGCAGTCTTTTCCGCTTATTTTGATACTAAATTTGTAATGATCCGACCGCGGGAACTGGCCGAAAAACGATCATACACATAAGCATTCCAGTGCGGCATGGAACAACTTCGTCGAAATAAAACGCCGCTCCTGGAAAACCACGATATTCAAACTTTGTGTACCTTTTTCTCAGAGATTACACAACATATTGGAACAAACTTTTTTTTTGTTTTGTTGGTAGTAGCTTGGCAAAGACTTTTATAACTTTTGAGGTTTGGAAACGAAACACAGCCAGAAAAAAAAGAAAAAGAGGACAAAATTTTATTTTTTCAGGCATCTTTTCTTCTTCTTTTTCGTTTTTCTCAAGCTGTGTTTTGTTTACGAAACTCAAAACTTTTAAAAGTCTTTGCCAAGCTGCTACCAACAAAACAAAACAAAGTTTGTTCCAATACGTTGTGTAGTTTCTGAGAAAAAGGTACATAAAGTTTGAAAATCGTGGTTTTCTAGGAGCGGCGTTTTATTCCACCGAAGTTGTTCCACGCCGCATTGGAATGCATGATCGATTACAAATCGATCATTACAAATTGGATATCAAAATAAGCGGAAAAGACTGCAGAATCAAAATCTGAAATAAAAAAAAATGATTTTTTCAAAATTGTTGGTCGTTTATGTCCCCTTAACACTTACGTTTTTATAATCAGTTACATATGAGCCGTTCCGAATAGCGCAAAATTGTCTCACTATGTGGCGCTAGTGTAAGCGTAATATTCTTATACAAGCTGTATCTGGCTTTCTAGAAGGTTGCGGTCTTCAGGAAGGTTATTCAAATGACTGCCAGCATTGAGATGGTATGGAAAATAGCGCAGAAATGTCTTATTTCTTATGTAAAAAAATCTGTGGAATACGATGGAGTCAGAATTTTTGAGACCAAAGTGTATTTATTGAGAGAAAAATAGAACTTTAGTTTTCAAATCGAATTAAAAAATATTTGGCAGTACTGGTGCTAAAAATACCATTTTTTCGAGTTCCTTGGGCAATTTTCTTTGGAAATTTTAAAATAGTATCTTTCTAGACTTAATATTTCCTGAGATATAAACAAAAGAAAATAAGCGGATTTGATGAAAACAGGGCTTTTGCTGATAAACGGAGGGGGGCTGCCATAGAGAGAGGGGGAGTCCAATCGGCAGCAAACTTGGAATTTTTCGCTTTTTGAGCCAAAATGAACATCCTGACCGAATTTGGTTAAAATCCGAGTATGTCGATTACACGGGTCTCGGACACTTGGCGTGGAATAACCGAAATCTATACCTATAAAAATGGATTTCTGTCTGTCTGTCTGTCCGTATGTTCATTATAGAATCGAAAACTACTGAACCGATCGGCGTGAAAATTTGCATGTAGGGGTTTTTGGAGCTAGGGAAGGTTAATATGATAGTTAGAGACCCCCCAGCAAACATTTTGGTCTCTATAACTTAATTCTAAATGAGATAAACGTCAGCATATAAGATCTATCAAATCATATATCATGCGCAGAAACGGCATATACATGCAAAAGTGGAGGCGATATACATGATTTAGTTCTTCAGAATAATTGAAATGCCGACAAAACAAAACAGTTTATACGACTGAGCCGATTGACTGGATTGCATTTCGACACAGTTACGATAATATTTCTACTCTACCCTTCGCCTTTCCCCATGTGGTAATATGGCAAGTGTCAAAAATAGCATACAGAGCAGGCTATTTACAGCCAAATATTCGCCCTGAAAGTTAATGAGACAAAAAAGTAAAAGCTTTGCTGAAAGCTTTTTTTCATAAGCTTCCAGATATTTTCGACCTGTCACAATATTTAACTTTTTTGTCTATATCATTTAGAACAAGCTGTACTCACCTGGCTTAGAACCAAGAACCACCCGTACCGCAGTATTTGTTCATTACCTTTAAGCTACTGGCACATCAGTACGTCAATGATATTTTTGCACATCTTAAACCGAAGTCATCGTATATGTAAGCAATGAGATCGTATCTGATGCATTGAACATGTAAGTACGGATTTGATTTATTCTCATCCGACATACGAGTTTGTGTCAATTGTGACTGAATTACAGTGTCGTAAATAAGTTTGCATTTGATCGTTAATTTTAATGATAATGCTGACTTCATGAAATGATATGCAGTACCTTTCTTATCATTCCGTGGTACAGATTGTGATAAATATACATTAGAATACGTTATACGCATATTCATATTTGATTAGATGGAGATAACATTATTAAAGCTCAAGTACAAAAATGTCGTCTGTTATTTCAGAAGCGCTTAAAAAGAAATTAAAAGTTGTTTAAAAAAGAATGCTGAACATTTAGATGCTATAGGACAGCTCAACATTGCTTACAACAATAAGCATCAAACATTATTTTTACTGGACCAGTTTAATGCTGAATGTCTTTGTCCAATTCCACTTAACATTTGCGTTTCTTCTGAAAAGCCATAAGATGCACTGATATTAAGGCATTTAGATTAGCGGAATGGATTATAATCTAGACTAGCTCAGTTCTGAGAAATACCCTCCTTGGTAAATTTTAAGATTTCCGTTCGTTCACTTAGAGAGAAATATCTAAAAAATGATCATCAGAGAAATACCTAACAAATGATGAGTTTCTACTTTTAACATTTTTAATTTTTAAAACGTTACGTTACGTGGTTTTTAAAATAGTTAAAAAGGTAATTGTAAAAGTTTTTCAAACCAGATAATACTTTTTTAAATATTCCGCCACAGTAAAAATAAGTTCAATTTTAACAAAAGAGATAAATAGATATTTAAATTTAAAATAAAAACGAAGAAACCGTTGATATTTTTGGTTGACAAATCTGCATTAAGAACGTATCCTTGAAATCTCTCTATTTTGTTGTTTTTGTTGTAAAGAAATAACAACAAATTTGAACGTGTTTGATGCAAACCATATTTTAATGCACCTAGAATCTCATGATTATCACTGCTTGTATATAAATCTAAAACGATGTCACCAAGACATTTTGCAAAACATAATCCGATGAAAACTGTAATTAAATACGATTACATCTTCATGATAGCCATTGTTGGTAACTAAATCTAAGAAATCGTCATATGCGATATTCGCTAAGCATAACCCGATTATCTTTCGACCTGTTTACGATTTTTACTATTAATTCGTATATCAATCATCGTGTGCATTACATACGATGAAATTTACACATTGTGCTTACAACATGTGTACATTTATACGAGTCCGATGTGTTTCCATTTATATAAGATTACGCGGGATGTTTATGTGGGACGTAGGGAGGCTGGTCAATGTCGGCACCCACAGCCGATCATTTTGGACATCGTGCGGCTGTTGCAAGATGAAGAGTTTCTCATCAGAAAACACAAACTCCTGACCAGCGTGCAGCGAAAGTATCAGTTTTGCTCTGTCCAGCCTCTTCTTCGTTGTAGTCTCCGTTACCCCGTGAATCTTGCGTTTCTTGTACGGCATCCCACTCCCTCACCATGCCATGTCACGGTCCCCCAAGGAACTCCGGAATAACTCCGCGACCTTATGACATATGACCATTATCTATAGATATTATGATAATAGAAAATATTTCCGGCAAAATTCCCAAATTTGGTGAAAAAATATTAAAAGATATAAAAGTTACGCTCATTTTAGTGAATTTAGCGTTGCTAAAAATGATGTAGACCTTAGAGGGGTTATAATAGGAGAAGGTCAACTTGAACTGTTTACTCATGTCACCTGGAACTGCTCTATTAACGTTGGTCTAAACTGAAGCTCATCCGGTTATATTTGGTTACGCGGATCCTCCGGCTGGGATAAAGATGAACGGTGCTCATACCTTATAAGCGTTGCTTAAATGACCCTCCCTGTCCTAATTTTCCACTCTATCTTGTGTCCCAAAACAAGCAGCTTTGTTTCATTACTTTCTTCTACTATCGTCCTCTCCGTTGAACTCGTATCCGGCATAACGAACTACGACGCTAGTAAATGCTGCTACAATCACCCTTCTTTTATCTACTTTTCCGCTCTTTTCCCTTGACGTCTTGTCCCACTCTAGCGATACTATAAAACACCTTTGTTTCATAATCTTTCTTCTGATATTACCAAAAAAGCTACAACGGGAATTATCAATCTCCACGAAAAATTTTGTCGGAAATTTGGAGAAAAACCCCGATTTAATCCACCTATTGGTGAAAGGAACCTTTGTTATACCATCTCATTTGTCATTTGAGTTAGAATTTGACGCGCCTTCGGAACTCAACTTTTTTATAACACTATGATAGTTATCATCAATACATATGCATGTCTATGTAATCTTATATATAAAAGAGGAGTGAAAAAGTTCGACCGCGCATCACTTGAGAACGGAGCGGCCGATTTGAGTGGTCTTTTTTTATTGTGTTTGTTTCCACCACCGCAATGTCTTTACGGCGAGAAAGATTGGAAAATTTACTGAAGAGATTGGAAAACTCGAAAAATTAGTGTTAGAAATGAAATTAACACGTCAATTCATTTTGTGGAATAATGAAGTTAACTGAATCAGTAATTAATACTAACGTAGTTTGCGAATTACAGTTATTGAGATTCGGCAATGTAATTATTTCGTTTAATCCTAATCAATTAATTTATGAATAAAAATAAAAATAAATATTGCATGACTGTTGTTGGTTAACTTAAGAACCAGCAAACAGAATAGGAAGACGATAATGGGACGAAAGTACTAAAGCGAGTAAAAAGTGTTCGAGAGCGTTACATAGAACAATGACATATTTCAGCATCAATTAAATATAGTTGGTGGTGTAATGATTCTGTTTTCAGGAATGCTTTAACGTATATTGCATATAATTAGGCAGTAGACTAAAATAAGGTGCTGTTTATGCCATCGAAATTAACTTTTTACAAAAAATAAGTCAACAATCAGTAGAGTTTATAAGACAAGGTTCGTAGCAACTTCCATCAATTCAACCATTGAGTATTGGGAATTGATAAACCAACTTTTAAACTGACATGTCTTCAACGTATAACCAATAATAAATTTTGAGATTTTGTCAGATTGTCATTTCTTACTAATGTCTTAAAACGATTGTTAGTTAGACATCTTATCTGAAAATTTGGTGTTTAATCGATTCAAGAAACGTTGAACTCCTTAAAAAACTACAAAATTCTACTTATACCTGTAATACACTCCGTTTTATAAAAACCGGCAGTTCTCTCAGTTCATCTAAAAGGTACAATCTGAAACATTCAGTCCAATTTGTGGCAGTACGAAGTTTGCCGGGTCCTCTAGTGTACTGATAAATTTGTATAATATTCCAAAGCAATCAAAAAATGTCTTCCTTTTATTTGTATAATTTGTTATTTTGAGTTAATAGCGGGGTGACATTCTGGGGTTTGGTTTAAGTGAGCAACTGTCCGTTTTCCTGGATGTATTCGGAACGTTCCTAGAGTGTGTCCAGCTGTGGCCAATGTAACCCTGGACACTTTATATGTCGACAAATGAGCTACTTTTGCAATTTTGAGTACTTAAAGATGTCATATGTTGTACTTTAGCTGAATTCAGAAACTGATCCCCGATCCGGAACATTCCCGGACGTGTTGTTCCGGAATATCTTCGGAACCGTACATCCGATCCAAATTCTGTTCAATAGAATTCTTCTAGGCCACAAAACTCTGCATTTGTTAGTTATTCAGCCAAATCGGTCCAGGCATTTTCTAAAAGCAGATGTTTATTGTTATATTTTCACTACTGAGACTGTTATGCGTTTGTTTGTAACTTGTAACTGACATAGTTTCATTTTTTTTTCAAAATTTTGGAAACAAACATAACATTACTGTTCGCAATATTCAAAGCATGAACAATTTAAAGATGATTCACAGGCTCATCTCAAAAGTGGTGAAATCACATGGGACTGTTTTGCATTTATAGGCAGTAATGGCAGTTATCATCAACACATATGCATGCATACTGACAGATTTGTAGAATACTTGAAAGCAATCAAAAAATCGTGTGCAAGGTTCTTGGGCAGGATTGATATTTAAGGGAAACCCTCACTGGAAAGTCGAAAAACTTGTTTTTTTTTTGCATTTTCAGAAGGCTTTTATCTTTAGAAATGTTGAGCCCATAGTATTTTTCGGTACGTGGCCTCGTTGAGAATTTACAGTAAAACTGTTGGATTACTTGAAGGGAAGTGCAGTGCTGTACAATAGTTTAAACGCGCTCTCCTCGAAATCATATGTTTTCAGCGACTGTGCGTGTATCGCAGCATCTTAGAGGATCGATTTGGGTGAATTTTTTTTGACGTGTAAAAATTACTTATCTAAATTGTGACGTAACCGCTTTTCGATCTCAACTTTTTAATTTTCGCTGCATTTAAAAAAAAATCGTTACGCTTCGCAACCAGTAAGATATGGATAGTTACTATGTACAGCAAAGTTGCTTATTTTACTGTGTTCTATAACTGTTGTGGAGACACTGTACTTTTTCGGACGCATTTAAAAAAAACACAAAAACTTGTATCACCCTAATAGGTAAATTTACGGTCACCCTAATAGTGTAAAAAGTTGCACCAGATTTTTTAAATAAACTTTTCCAAAGACACACCACCTGGAAAATTAAGCATTTTTACGCTAGAGCACATGATCGCGTTTTTTTTCTATTTGGTTCATATCAGTAAAGTTTGCTTAAATAATTTCATCAATGTTTTTCAAATAACTTTTGACTGGTAAGGCCAGTTCTAATAAGATTTAAGATATGTTCACAGCGTTAAGGCCTCCTGTTTGATACTAAAATAAGGCTTATACAAATTTGGAAAAAAGTTTATGTCCTGGTCTCGAAATATTGTTCAAGGGGGGGGGGGGGGGCAAGAAAAAAATAATGACATCAAACCTTCAAAACCGAAACAAAGGAGTAGAAACCAGTGTTTATTTTTCCATATTAATGCATATTTAATACAAAAATGTTGTACAGTACTTAAATTTTAGTTCAAACCGAACCAGTCATTGAAATGTTTGGAGGGATAAACCGTTGCGACGGCCTAGCAATGAAAATGTTATTCCAATTTAATTCCAGTTTCGCACATTTCCATAATCCGTACTAAAATTCTATTTTTAAAGCAGAAGAAGATACACAGTACTAAACACACACACACACACACACACACACACACACACACACACACACACACACACACACACACACACACACACACACACACACACACACACACACACACACACACACACACACACACACACACACACACACACACACACACACACACACACACACACACACACACACACACACACACACACACACACACACACACACACACACACACACACACACACACACACACACACACACACACACACACACACACACACACACACACACACACACACACACACACACACACACACACACACACACACACACACACACACACACACACACACACACACACACACACACACACACACACACACACACACACACACACACACACACACACACACACACACACACACACACACACACACACACACACACACACACACACACACACACACACACACACACACACACACACACACACACACACACACACACACACACACACACACACACACACACACACACACACACACACACACACACACACACACACACACACACACACACACACACACACACATTGCTCAATTCGTCGAACCTTATCGATTGGTATATGTGACTCGGCCCTCCGGTCCTCGGATCAACTTCGTTTTTTTCGACCAATTTTTAAACCTTTGTTATAGTATAACAAAGGTAAAAATGTCTTTCGTAGTATGAATAGCATCTCTCACAACCTGTCAAAGTATAATGACGACAGGCAGTAAATTTAATTACCTTAATTTAGGTCATAATCGGTCTACTGGAACCAGAGATTTTAGCGATAGAGTGGAACCAAATTTCTAGAAAACCGATAAGAAATTGTATCACTTTGCATGCAAAATGATTTCAAACTGTTCGGATAATCGGAGGGATTTTTCTTTATCAAACTTGTTACGCAGTGTTATCGTTTGTTGCCGATGATAGTAAATGGGAACGCCAATTTGCAGAATGACGAAACGTTTACTGAAAATTTAGAACCTAACCGTGATTGGTTTTCTAATTTCGCGAGGTGATAATTTTTGCTTTTGAATTCGTCAACAATTGCCTTTTGAATAAATTGTTCAAATTAGTTTTTGATGACGGTAGACTTTGAGATTTCGCGTAACTCAATTTAAGGAAAAAAAGTGCACAATGTGTGTCAATTTGAGTAGTGAATACAGCAGCAAGAAGCATATATGGTGCTAATTTTATATTAATGTACTACGTGCGTTCCGAATTTAAAAATGTTAGTCTGTCAAATTATTTGCAGCATTTTGGAATTTGAACCAGAAATCGTCCTATAATGTTTTATATATATTCTTATGCATTTTAGTGACTCTCTTCTATTACAGAACAAACCTGACACCAACTATCAACAGGTTTTATGGAATTTATATCGACTATCCGTAAAAATTGATACAAACAGCTTAGAAAAAATCGATTGAAATTGAAAAACAAGCTAACATTCGATTTGGTTCGATTTGATTGGTCACCAAAACATACGAGCAAAATCAAACAGCTCCATTCCTCAATTTCCAGTTCGAACAATGCGGTATTGTTACCACCACTGCTGGCTGACCGTGAACCGCAGTCAATGGAACAATGCACCCATGCCGTGGTTTCCCGCGCGGGTAACCATTTGGAGAAAATAACGGTCCACTGCTGGATCAATTAGGAGACGGCGCGCGGACGGACAAACTCACTCCTATGAGGCCAGCCGGATCGTTTCAAGTCATTGATTGTTATTGAACGGGCGCTGCGCTGCGCCATTCATCGAACGAACGACTTCGTCGTAATGGGCGGCATAAGAGCAAGGACACCATAACCAGACAACCGGTATGAACTAGGAAAGGTAGGGCCTCCAAATATAAACTGCTTTGTGAATGGTAAATCTAACGGTTTCGAACTAATGTAGCAGTAGTTGATTTCACTGATCCGTGCAGTACTACTCTCGTGTCGTTTCCTGGCTGTGGTGTTGAATCGCAGAGAAAAAAACCGCACCCATTAACTGTAAACAACTATTTTTCGATTTCAAAAAAAGCAATGAATCACCAGCACAACCTAGAAAAATCTTGAACCCTAAACGCAAAGGGCAAGTCAACCTAGCGGTTGATCTTGACCGACACGAAGATATTTTGGGAGATCAACCGCTAGATAAATACGCCTTGTTCGGTGACATAATCTGCTGGTTCCCAGCTGAATTCGACAACTTAAGCTACCTGCCGGAAGAACATCAACCAGGTGATAAGACGTCTCAAGATCTTTTAACCTTTCAACAAGAAGTAAACAAACAGCACGCCTTTTTCAATGACGAATGACTTTAATACGGCTTAGGAACTACCTGTATTTTTTTTTTCTTTCAGGGTCATCAGGGTCTTAATGGATTTTTGTATAAAAAATTTCTATGGTGTGTCAATAATCTGAAGCGTATAATTTTGCTACCTTCTAACAGAATGTTTGCCAAATTTCATTTTCCATATTTTAAAAATTACCATCGAATATGCCGATTAACTTGTAATCTTCTTTGCAAATAAGATTTAAGCTTCATTTCAAACAACTTTCACTTGTTACCTTGAATTACACTTTTACTTGGGTCTTTAAATCAATCACTGCAACGCAACTGATATCTTCATACCACAAAGCTTAGAATCAAAATAATGTGTGCAGCTTAGCCATCGCGTTGTTGAACGCCCGCCAAGATCTCATTAATAGTCAGCAAAAAATTTACTAATTTATCTTATCACAAGTCTGCAGCTATAATTATTTATGCTACTACCTAAGGTGACTACTATCCCGTGCGATAAAAATTTATCGCTCCTTTCGATTCTTCCAGTACGTTTGCCTTGCATGACGCCTAGCCCTTTTGACATGCGCCCCGTCTCCCGTAACCTTTAGGCTCGAGGTAATGTACCGTAAGGTGGGTTGACTTTGTATGAACATATTTATACGCGATAAGAAACGAATGAATAAACAACGACGACGCACTCGCGTTAACTGAAGATGCTTATGATCAGTTTACATCAGCCCTCTTACAGTGTGGTTTGATGATCGATGGTGTCCAGGAACTGGTCACTTCAACAGCTCATTAAAGTGCGACAAGAGCGTGCGCAAAAAAATTGTAGTGTTGTTCAGATGATTCAAAATAAAGTGTTTATACCAGTCGCCACATGATTAGCGGAAATTAAGTTGGGTACAATAAACTCAAAACGAATTAATTTCTGAAAATCATGTTAAGTAAGCAGTTTTGACGCTAAAAACCAGATAATAATAAACAGGGAAAAAAAATAAAACCATATAATTAACTAACCTTCTGAAGGGCGGGCTGAGACTGTCTGAACTTTTGGACAGTATCACATCTTGACTAGCTCTGCGGGTCCTGGTGCGTGCAGGGTGTAGGGATGGTTCGTGTCATGCAAGCCAGGTAACATCAGTGCGCGGTTGTTCGATGATGAGTGTGGGGTTTTCAATTGTAGCAATACGATCAAGGGTAATCGAAATCAATAACGGTAGCGTAAGGTCCATGATCAAAATCAAAACAGGAAATGAAAAGAAATAACACAAAAGCAAATAAAACAAAATTGAATAAAAAAGAATGCACAAATATATTAAGGGTAAAAGGAAATATAAAATATTATATAACGGAAAATATCATAATAATACACTGTGACACAGTATAGCTTTCGGATATGAAACCAGAGTTACACTCAGTCATTCAAACATAATACAGTGGTTTACCGATTTTATCTACCCATCCGAAAATTTTTGGTAGATATTAGATATTAGTAAATATTAGATCCGTATTTTTAATTGGTAGGGTTTATTTCTAATGCCCGTCCTAGTAAGTACAGCCAATTTAATTTTCATCATTTCTTGGATGGATTTAATGAATACTCCAAAAGTTCATGTACTGATTTGACTCAAACACACTAAACTTCCGATCCGTGCACTTAGAATCCACTAAAAAGCGATTATTAAAGCATTTTATTGAAATTACGCAACCGACTTTATTTCCTAAATTCGTCGTACCGTTTTAAAATTCGTCCATCAAAATTTTTCAAAATTCGTCCGAACTAAAAACCACAACAATGTTTACGAAATGGGCGCGTGTATTTGTGTAGGACAGCGTGACAAATGTTATTATGCAAAAATTTCTGCTAGTTATGCAAGTGTTCCCGGCTGCAGAATAACGACAATTCGTTGACTGAGTTATTTTCATTTTGTGAATGACGGAAATTGAAACGATTTGTTGACATTTTCTTCTTCGTCGCATGAAAAAACGTAGGAAATAGGCTGCTAGGAATTCTTGAATAAAAAAAAGCATTTCAATAGATCTTAGTTCACTTTGATTGATCGCGTATGATTGTTGATTATCATACGCGATCAATCGTAGTGAACTGACATGTATTATGTATTGTGTGTCATAAAAACCCTGATATTTTTAATAATGTGTGTTTGATAGGACGAAAATAGGCAATTACGACGAAGCAACAACATACCCTACTTAGGGTTTTCTTTTCTGAGTCAGTGTGGTCCCAAAAGTTACCATTTTTTCCACCTGTTATTTTCTTTGATAATTCATAACTTTTGAACCATTGAACCGATTTCAATTATGTTAATCCAAATGGAAAATATTTTAATGAGCTTTTAAGAAAAAAAATATTGGACTAAAGCCAAAACTTTTTTTATTATCGCAAAAACATTGAAAACAACCACTTTTTATGTTTCCATGGTGTGTAGACCAAAGAAATTCTAAGTTTTCATAAAGTATCGAGAATACAATGGAGACACATGGTTTTTGTTTTTACTTGTAATAAAAGAGGTTTTTTGACAAAGAAATGAGTCTCTAAAATAAAACGCTATGCGAGTCCATTGCATTTTCGTATCTTTATTTCTTGAAAAAAAATATCTCAAAAACTAAAAATGTCAGATATCTGTGTTTTGATATCGTATGTAAACAACTAACTTGCCATTGAAAGTATAATGAAAAAATAAAATTTTCTTTCCATTTACGGGTATTCGAGTAATTGCTATACCTTGATACTACATATTTATATAGTAGAAAGGCAAAAACGAATATTTTAAATATTTGAAGTGATTTTAAGAGTTTCAAGGCTCGTACAAAAAATGTTTTTGCAATCATAAAAAGAACGTCAGTTTATTGTTTTTTTTTTTCTGAAAAGCTCATAAAATTCCTTTTATTTGGTAATAAAATTATTAAAATCGGTTCAATGGTTCAAAAGATTTGAATTTTTAAGGAAAGAAAGGTGATAACCATAGTTTCTAGCGGGGACGGGATGTGCCCGTAAGCGTTACGGTATAGAAAAATATAGCAAAGGATCATTATGAAATGTTAAAATTATGCGTTACAAAATAAATGGAAGTTACATTGCGTATTTGACTTCAGCATTATTATACCCATTCTGTATATAATTACATACACTCAAGTCTTTTTTTACACGGTTTGTTTTTTTTTCGATTACTCATAAACGGGTCAAGTTAGAGATTATTTACAACCTACGTGACGAATGTCGGGCCTCTTGCAAATGTATTGAGAAATAAATTAATGGTCCCGAAGTTGTCCCGTTCTTAATAATCGAAATACCAAACCGTGTAGAAAAAGTACTTAAGTGTACCAAAGATGCCATATAGTAAACTATAAAATACAGAGAAATATTCCCTGTTATGCATAAGTTCATGAAATCTTCCAAATTTTCATGCCGAAATGTCAATTTAAAAAAGGTAGACAAAATCGGGGGTACCTAAATTCGGGTATAGATTAAACCAGGTATAGATATAATCGGAACACCACTGCATTAATAACCCTCGTGCCAGTCATAAGAAAGAAAACTTATTATTACTTTGGACATATTCTCGACCGGCTGCCGCAAAACATTGGTTGGGTGAGCACAACCCAATTCAAAGTGAGAATTTGATTTTTTGGTACTCGTCTATTTGTGTTGTGTTGTGTTGTGTTGTGTTGTGTTGTGTTGTGCTGTGTTGTGTTGTGTTGTGTTGTGCTGTGTTGTGTTGTGTTGTGTTGTGTTGTGTTGTGTTGTGTTGTGTTGTGTTGTGTTGTGTTGTGTTGTGTTGTGTTGTGTTGTGTTGTGTTGTGTTGTGTTGTGTTGTGTTGTGTTGTGTTGTGTTGTGTTGTGTTGTGTTGTGTTGTGTTGTGTTGTGTTGTGTTGTGTTGTGTTGTGTTGTGTTGTGTTGTGTTGTGTTGTGTTGTGTTGTGTTGTGTTGTGTTGTGTTGTGTTGTGTTGTGTTGTGTTGTGTTGTGTTGTGTTGTGTTGTGTTGTGTTGTGTTGTGTTGTGTTGTGTTGTGTTGTGTTGTGTTGTGTTGTGTTGTGTTGTGTTGTGTTGTGTTGTGTTGTGTTGTGTTGTGTTGTGTTGTGTTGTGTTGTGTTGTGTTGTGTTGTGTTGTGTTGTGTTGTGTTGTGTTGTGTTGTGTTGTGTTGTGTTGTGTTGTGTTGTGTTGTGTTGTGTTGTGTTGTGTTGTGTTGTGTTGTGTTGTGTTGTGTTGTGTTGTGTTGTGTTGTGTTGTGTTGTGTTGTGTTGTGTTGTGTTGTGTTGTGTTGTGTTGTGTTGTGTTGTGTTGTGTTGTGTTGTGTTGTGTTGTGTTGTGTTGTGTTGTGTTGTGTTGTGTTGTGCTGTGTTGTGTTGTGTTGTGTTGTGTTGTGTTGTGTTGTGTTGTGTTGTGTTGTGTTGTGTTGTGTTGTTTTAATATAATTGAAACTCACAGTTTTGGGAATAATAGAACGTAGAACCTACGTTGGAATGTTTAGCTCCAGCTTATATTAGATATAACATACTAAAGCTGGCTTTTTTTGACTATGATTAGTTGCAATTTGACGGAATGCAGATGCAGATCATTCTACTAGGATATATAGATAAATAGAACGTTAATAATTATGAACAATATGTTCAAACCTTAGTTAATAAAATGCAGTGGACCACCCTAAATTATCTGTAAGGAGTGTCAAAAATAGCTGTCTGTCAACCCCCCTGGTAACGCCCTCTTCTTAGGTCTAAACCAGTGGGCCCAGGCATAGACATGATGCGGGCCAAATTAGATCGCCCATGACCATCACTGGTCTAAACCATCTGCATAGCTCCCTATGCCAGCGCTTCTCGTAAATCCGAATCAAATGATGACGATCGATGGCAATTTCTGGAAATGCTTCTTGTAGGGTGATTTATATATTTTGGACAGGCGTTACGCGTACTCTATTTTGGACTTTTACGGCAAAATCAAATGGAAAATGTCCAAAATAGAGGAGGCGTAACGCTTGTCCAAAATACTAAAGCAGCTGAACTAGGGGATCCGAGCTTGGACGTCTGTTTCCCAGGTGCAGGGTAGCTGAGTGTAGTTATCGTAACCCTGGTATGATAGTATACCGCAAAGAACATGGAAACGATTAATGAATAACGATTAGAAACTCGGTACATGGAATGTCCGAACACGCTTGAGAGCTACATCGACTCAAAGTGGAAATCGCTGTTTTTCAGGAAATTCGGTAGCCAAATTCCGAAGAAAGTGAGTTCCCAGATAATACAACATCGTATGTAATAGAAAGTTCACACTAAATCGTATGCATGCCAATTTTACATTGGAATTGTACAATGATTAGAGTGTATCAAAACAAACTGAACACATAAAGTTGTTTTGCAGTCGTGCGCATCCTCATATACAGCTCATGACTGTGAATTATAAAGCAGTATAGATGATTGCAATATTAAGTTATATCTTAATCATATATTCAGGAGTATTAAGTTGCGCGTTATAAACATGACCAACTTTATTTATAAAAGTCATCATAAGAGTATAATAAAACCCAAATCGATACAAGGGCGCGCAGAAGACCCTAGTGCAGGCACTTCTTTCAAGTACCACATCTATTGCAGTGCTGGTAAAAAGGCAGAACATGGAGTCGGTTTCGTAGTGTTGGAAAAGTAAGAGCAACGAATGATACAGTGGATGACCGTAAATGTGTGTTGAGAATTACGGGTAAATTCTTCAACTAGAATCTAATCAACGTCTATGCGCCGAGAAATGATAAATCCGATGATGCTAAGAAGGAGTTCTACCACTGGTTCGAGAGAACATGCGGTGATCGAAAGATGGAAGCAGTACTACTATGAACACCTGAATGGTGTGCAGGCAGAAGACCATGACAGCGGAGGAAGTGACCCCATCGATAAGGAAAGTTAAAGAAGCCGTCTAGCAACTAAAGAACAACAAAGCAGCGGGAAGAGATGGCATTGGAGAGAAACTTATTAAAATGGGCCCGGACAAGTTGTTCGGCTGTCTGCATCAACTGATTCTCAAGATTTGGGGTACGGAAACACTACCGGAGGAATTGAAAGACGAGGTTATCTACCGTATCTACAAGAAGGACGATAAGTTGGATTGTTAGAACTACCGAGCGATCACTATGCTGAATGTCGCCTACAAAGTGCTGTCCCAATAATCATCTTCCATCGACTATCGCTAATAGCCAATAGATTTGTGGGAAGCTACTAGGCCGGCTTCATGGAGGGTCGGTCTACAACGGACCAAATTTTCACCCTGCGGCAGATCTTCCAGAAGTGCCGCGAATTCCAAGTCCCCACGCATTACCTGTTCACCGATTTCAAAGCCACATATGATAGTGTAAACCGATAAGAGCATTGAAAAATTTTGAACGAAAACGGCTTTCCGGGTAAGCTTACTAGATTTATCATGACTAAGATGGATGGGATCCAGTGCTGTGTGAGAATCTCGGGTGGATTGTCGGATCCATTCGAATCTTTTAAGCGCGACTTAAGCGCGAAGCAGAGAAGATTGGGTTGAAGACAAATACGTCTAAAACGAAGCATATACTTCGTTTTAGACATATTTATCTGGACGGACGGGACCGAGTGTGACATGACCCGCTTGGGCAGTACCGTAGTAATCGACGAAGATGAGTTTGAGGTAGTCGACGAGTTCGTATACCTTGTCCCACTGGCAACAGAGGATAACAGTACCAGCCGTGAGATTAAAAGGCGTATTATCAGCGGAATTCGGTGCTACAACGGACTTTATAAACACTTGCGGTCGAACTATATAAGCCTCCGTACAAAGTGCACACTGTACAAAACGCTAATTAGACTGGTTATCTTCTACAGGTACGAAACGTGGACACTGCTAGAAGAGGACCTACGAGCACTTGGAGTTTTCGAACGGCGGGTGCTAAGAACCAGCCTGGGCGATGTGCAAGAGAACGGTGTTTTGAGGGGAAGTATGAACCACGAGCTCAGGCGTCTCTACGGCGAACCAAGTATTCAGAAAGTGGTTAAAGCTGGACGGATACGTTGGGCAGGACATATTGCTAGAATGCCGGACAACTATCCTGCAAAAATGGTCGCATCGAATCCGCTAAGAACAAGACGAAGAGGGACACAGCGAGCGAGGTGGCAAGATCAGGTGGATCGAGATCTGGCGAGCACTGGGTGCCCGCGGAACTGGAGACCAGTTGCCATAGACCGGAATAGATAGAGAGATTATGCTACGCAGGCCTTGTCATATTTAAGACCTGTTAAGGCCTGTTATACCCTAATCAGTATGGCTCCATACCTAATAACAATTGATTCCTTGCGCATCAGTCACTAAACAAGTCTAAAAGCTCCCTTATATTCTGTAGTCCTCGATTGACGTTTGACTGAAAGATAGATTTTCAAGTCATCCACGAAGAAAAAACCTCCAACCTTTATTGAATAGTAGCGCTGCGTCGTTTATGAAGATACAGAACAGCAGTGTCCCCAGCTTACTACCCTGTGGTACACCAGAGCTATTCGTAAACGCAGCAGACCGACAGTTACCAAATTGTACGTAAAGTTGTCACATAAGATATGTTTGAAACCATCTGCAAAATCTTGTGGTACACCCTAATTTGGCTGGTTACCTTAAAAGATTTGCGTAATAAACTGTATCAAATACGGTTTTATTCTTTAAGCAGAACAATTCAAAGTCTATCAAATTTGTTTCTACGGGCCGCACGGAGAAGACGGTTTCTCCTTCTCAAAGATTGGAAATCTGCAGGAATTTTTCCAAGAAACCGAAAAGTATTGCTGCTGCAGCGATAAATTAAAGCTAATCGGAGCACTATTTGAAAAATTATACTAGGACTATTCACGAAATCTAACATGCTTCTTGGTTTTATGGATGACTTCCATATTAAAAAAAATCATTCATACAGCTCCAACATTCGTTAACACACTTTCGTAAACAGACAAATTCTTTTTAGGGTCCCTGACCGAAGTAAATATTAAATTATGGACCCTATTTTCGCCACCAAAACTGCTAGTCATCATGACCGTATGTGAAAAAGCAATATTCACTGTCACTTTTACGACTTACATAAGTCGCTCAAACGGCGATGGAAAAAACTAACGGTCATCGTACGGAGCGTAATTCCCACCAACCACTCGTCATGAGTGACGTGACTGTGTTAAATGACTAGAGTGAGATGATTGGTGAAAATGGGGCCCCCGAAGTGCATCATTGTATTCCGACTGCCAAAGTTGGCAGCTTGGTTTAGAAAATATTCCCGAAATATGAACCGGTTCTTACCAGTAATTTTTCTTGAATATCGACAGCTGCGATTTCATTTTCTTCGACATTACCGGCGGTTCAATTGGTAGTATCGGTAGTTCGTTGGGCACACTATCACCGTCATGACTGTCCTCATTCTGCTCCATTTTATCCTCTGGCAATGAATCATACGAGTTTAGTCATACGTTGAAATATAACCTGATAGACGATGGCAGAATGGCAGTGAGTGAGCGATACCGTATCGGTTCACTATCGGTCCACGGCCGGATCAAATAGGTTCTTATTTGGATTCTTCTCCACTTTTTCCAGACAACATTACTGATAACGATAAATGAAAATCAGAAACTTAGCATTGTAACCAAACTGCACCTAGTAATAACGAAACGTGACTTTAGCATATCAAACCCATAAGTAACCGGTTTTACCGGGCGTTTCGATTTCACAATTAACAACACTTGTCACGTCGAACATCAATTTTTTTTTCACCACATTGTTGTTGTTCTTCTTCTCCTAGTGTGACGGCAACAACGGCGCGACTGCTGCTATCAGCAGCACATACATTTGTTTTGCTCGTTTAAACCAATTAATCCGACCGCCTTAATTTGGACCGTCCTTGGGTCCCTCACAAGGTATACCGTGCTTTGCGGCGAAGCAAAAAAAAATAAACACTTGCTCGATTGTAGTAAACAACTAGCGTAAAACGGTTCAAACAGGTCACTGCCTTGAAGTTCCTCTCTTCTTCAAGGGAGCGTCGATATTACAAAACCCTAAACCGTACACTCCTGCCTGACAATCTCTCATAATCGATAACACCTTTCGCACTGCCAAGGAATCACACTGATTTAAAACAATGAATAGTCAATAAGTCACGTGATCGCTAAATGTATTCAATCAACGCGATGTGCGATGTGTTGTATTCCAGCATTGACACCGTCGTAGGACAAATGTGGCCAACATTTTTCTCGATAACGAAATGACATAAAATTTCAACATCTGTTCGACAGTGGCTCCACCGGCACTGATAAGCTAAACAATTGACTGTTATGTCGGACAGTCTGGTCCAGCGGAATACAATGGAGACGACAAGGGTTCGTTTGATCCGGGTGCTTCCCGGTGCTTCTCACCGAGAAGGTTGTTCAGCAGTTTCAATTTATTAGGAGTCCTTTGTTTCCTACCGTGGCTTTTCATAACACCATTTTTTTGCCTAAATTAAAAATCTCAAATGTATTAAGTGAAGGAAATCATTCTTCTGTAGGTCAAGGGGCCATTACGATACGAGAATTTTTGGAGCATTTTATGTGACGCTGAACTGGCACAGGGAATAGGCACACTAGGGCATGTGCCCCATCTTCTCTAAAACAATAAATGTAACAAAATAATTTCTCAAGGTGTTATCGGGATGTCAGGGGTTGTCCATTCAGAAGCTTGGTATTTTTGTGATAAGTAAATTAATTGCGAAAAAATAGATCTAGTTTGAAGTCAAATTCTAACTTCAATCTTAAGACCAATTCAAGTCAATTTTCAGTTCCAAGTCCAAATGTATGTTAAGTTTCAAGTTCTATTTGATGTAAAGCTTAAAATTCAAAATAATCTCAAGTTGCTTTTTGCGCGAAAGCTACGTTCAGTGTAAATAAATCCGGCGTCAAAACAGTTAAATGTCACGTAAAAAGCTTGAACTTTAAAAGTTCGTAACGCGTAGGGCATAATCGCGTTAAAACCGCGTAAATTTAAGCATTCACGTATAAAAAACAGCGTGAATTCCAAAATTCACGTAACTACCAAAATTCTCGTAGGATTTCAGCGTTTTTCATATTTTATACTAATTGCATTCAACCACAAGTACAATTTCAAGTACAATTTTCGTTCAAAATAGAGTCCCGTTTTAAGTCCAACTTAAAGTCTTATTTAATTCCAATTTATACTTCGATTTCAATCTCAATCGCAATTTCAAGTGAAATTTCAAGTTCAATTTCGAGTCTAATTTATTTCCAATTTCACCTCCGATCTCAAGTTTGATTTCAAATGCAATTTCAAACCCCACGTTAAGTGCAATTATCAGTCTAATTTAACGTCACCTTTTAAGTCCAATTTCAAATCTAATTGAATTTCAATTTTACCTCGGATTTTAAGTACAATTTAAAGTCCAATTGAAGTTCAATGAGGCCGGTCTAATGAGCCAGTTGTCGGATGTTCGAAGTTTAATTTCAATTCTAATTTCATGCCCAAGTTTAAGGCCAATTCAAAATATTATTTAATTCCAATTTCATCTCCGATCTTAAGACCACATTAAAATCCATTGTCATGTCTGATCCATTTTCAGGTTTAATTTCAAGACAAATTTAATTTTATGTTCGATATCAAACCCAACACCCAAGTAAAATTTCAGCCTATTTAATTACCCCTTTAATTTATTTACAATTTTAATCCCCGATCTTGAGTCCAATTTCCTGTACTTCAATCGTTTTAAAGCCCAATGTAACGTCCCATTCCAAGTTCAAATTCAACTTCAGTTTTAAGCCCGATTTTAAGAACAATTTCATATCCAATTATTATGAGACTAATTTCAAATCGAATTTCGTGTTCAACATGAGCTTAATTTTAAATTCAATTTCATGTCCCATTCCAAGCTAAATTTTAATTAATCCAATTCAGTGTCCCATTTTAAGCTCAATATCATATCTAATTTTACTCCAGTTTCTTCTTTCATTTCAAACTCAGTTGCAAGCGCTGTTTCAAGTCTTAATTAATCCCAATTTCACTTCCGATCTTAAGTTTAATTTAAAATGCAATATCGAACCCAATCTAAGTCCAATTTCAAATCCAATTCAACGTCCAATTTACATCTAATTTCAAATCTAATTGAATTTCAATGTTGTCTCGAATTTAATTAAATTAAAATTGAATTAAAAGTTCAATTTTAATTCCAATTCAAGTTCAAATTGCCCTTAAACAATTTAATTTAATATGAAATTTAATGGATAATTCAAAGTTTAATTTAATTTCAATTTAATCATCGATCTCAGGTTCTAATTAAAGTCCAATGATCATTTTCATTTTAAATTATAAATCGGAGTTTATGTCCGGTATCAAGTCTCATTTCGAAGTTAAATTGCAAGTCCAGTCCAATTTTGTGTCCAATTTAATGTCCCTTTTAAGTCCGATACTAATCGATACTAATCTATTTTCAATTTAATTCCCCGATCTTAAGTCCAATCTCAATTTCAAATCCAATGGAGATCCAATTTCAAGTTCAATTTAATGTCTCACTTTAAGGACAAATTTAAATCTAACTTAATTCCTATTTTAGCTTCGATGTGAAGTATAATTTTAATTCCAGTTGAATGTCTCATCTTAAAGTCCAAATTCAGCTCCGGTTAAAAGTTCGATTAGATGAACAATTTCATATCCAATTTTTATAAGACTAACCACAAGTCGAATTTCCTATTCAATATGAGTCCGTTTTTAAATTATATTTCATGTCCTATTTCAACCAATTTTCAATTCCAAATCGTCAATTTTCAAGTTCTATTTTAGTACAATTTGGTGTCCCATTTTAAATTCAACTTCATGTCTAATTAAATTCCAATTTCTGCTTCAATTTCAAGTTCTATTTGAAATCCAGTTTTCTACGCAATTTCTAGTAAAATTTCAAGTCCAATCTAAGTCCGATTTCGAGTCTAATTTATTTCCAGATTCACCAGTTTCCGATCTCAAGTTTAATTTCAAATGGAATTTCAAACCGAATGTCAAGGGCAATTTGAAGCACAATTTAATGTCTCATTTTAAGTTCAACTTCAAATTTAATTAAATTTTAATTTTGCCTCGGATTTCAAGTGAAATTTTAATTTCAATTTTGTATCCAATTTAATGTCCCTTTTAAGTCCCATTTCGATTCTGATTTATTACCAATTTTAACCCCCGATCTTGAGTCCGATTTTAAGTGAAATTTAAAGATAAGTGCCTCACTTTAAAGACAAATCCAAGCCTAACTTAAGCCCTATTTTATGAAGTCCCGATATGAAGTCCAATTTTAATTTCAACTGAATGTTCCATTTTAAATCCGAATTCAATCCAAATTTAATTTCACTTTATTTTTGGTTTCAACTCCGCTTTAAAATCTAATTTCAAGGTTGATTTGAAGTACAATATTCAACCCAATGTAAAGTGCAATTGTCCCATTTTAAGTCCAAATTCAACTCCGGTTTCAAGTCCGATTTCAAAAACAATTTCATCCAATAATTATAAGATTAATTTCATGTCAAATTTCGAGTTCAATATAGGTCGAATATTCAATTTCATGTCTAATTTCTACCAATTTTCAATTCCAAGCTTATTATCAAATCAAACTTCAAGTTCAATTTCAAGTTCAGTTTTAGTTTAATTTAGTGTCCCATTTAGAGACCAATTTCGTATCTAATTCAATCCCAAATCATACTTCGATTTAAAGCCCAATTTTAACCGCGATTTGTGGTGAAATTTATAA
Organism: Sabethes cyaneus; assembly: GCF_943734655.1. Taxonomy (NCBI): domain Eukaryota; kingdom Metazoa; phylum Arthropoda; class Insecta; order Diptera; family Culicidae; genus Sabethes; species Sabethes cyaneus. Next base: position 63,826,443 of record NC_071355.1, read on the forward strand.
GTTCAATTTCGTGTCTAATTTACTTCTAATTTTTCTTCGGATTTCAAATCCATCTACAGTTCAATTCCAAGTTCAATTTCATTGCAATTTAATGGCCCATTCTAAGCCTAATTCAAAGTTTAATTATACTTTCATCTACGATCTCAAATCCAAATTAAAGGCCAAGGTCATATCTGATCCATTTTCAAGTTTTATCCCAAATCAAATTTTGTTTCCGATGTCAAGTCGACTTTCAAGTGAAATTTCAAGTCCAATTTTGTGTACAGTTTAATGCGCCTTTTGAATCTCATTTCGATTCCAGTTAATTTTCAATTTTATCCCCTGACCCCTGACCGAGACCAATTTTAAGTGAAATTTCAAGTTCAAATGATGCCCCATTTCAAGCGCAATTTGTTGTCCCATTTTAAGGACAAATTCAAGTTTAACTTAATTTCTGTTTTGGCTCTGAAGTTCAATTTCAATTCCAATTTAATGTCCCATTTTAAGTCCGTCATCAAATCTAATTTAATTCCAAACTGATTCTTCAACATCAATTTGACATCCAATTTGAGACCAGATTTGAAGACCAAGGTTAAACCCAATGTCAAGTACAGGTTCAATTTAATATCCCATTTTAAGTTCAAATTCAACTTCAGCTTCAAGTTTAATTTAATTCTAATTTTGCCTCGGATTGTAAGTTCAATTTTAAATGAAATTTCAAGCCCTTGAGTCTAATGTAATGTCCCTTTTAAGTCCCATTTTCATTCTGATTTCTTTGTATTTATAACCCCCGATCTAGAGTCTAATTTCAAGCGAAATTTCAGGTTTAGCGTCCCACTTTAAGTATAAATTCGAGTCTAGTAATTCCTATTTTAATCCCAATGTGAACTTCAATTCTAATTTCAATTGAATGTAACATTTTAAGTCCGAATTCAAATCTAATTTAATTCCGATTTAGTTCTGGTTTCAACTCCGCTTTAAAATGTCAATGTCAAGTGTAAGTGTCCCATGTTAGGTCTAAATTCGGTTTTAGGTACGATTTTAAATTCACTAATTTCATGTCAAGTCTAATTTTAAATTTAATTTCATGCCAAAATTCAACCAGTTTTCAATTACAACCTAATATTAAGTCAAATTTCAAGTTCAATTTCAAATCCAATTTTAGTTCACTTTAGAGTCCTGTCTTAAGTCCAATCTTATCTTATCTTCAATCAATTCCTACTTCGATTTCAAGTAGGATTTTTCCAATTTCCTGCCTCCTAGTGAAATTTCAAGTTCAATGAAAGTCAAATTTCGAATCCAATTTACTTCCAATTTTGCCTTGGATTTCAAGTCCATTTAAACTTATTCAAACTTTTAAACTCCGCCAGTGACGGACCTTCGCTGATGAACCGCCACGGGTGGCTCCCTAAAAAGAGTGAACAAGTGATGGGGAAATTGGATCGGGACCCGAGCTGTCTGTCACAAGCCAGGATAAAGGAGGAGTGTTGAGATTTGTCGCTCGGTGTGCAGCTCCGGATGGCTCCATGGTAAGTTTATGGTGGATCCATCCGGAACTGCACATCGAGTCTCTTCCGCGGCAAATCTTGTAAAAATCTTTTGCTCTCAATGTAGCAAGTAGTCAAGGAGCATGCTACATTCTGAGCAAAGTGCGGAGGAGGACCCCAATCCTCGGTGTAACGCGACCCGTGCCTAGGGATGAATGCTTGGGGGGGTCTAATAAAGTTTCCCAAGGTCGAACGGAGCCTGCATGGTACCAGAGCACCCTGTGCAGTATATTGCTCCCTCTGTTCCAAGCTGCCCGAGCAGGAGAAAATTACTGAAGAATACCTGATCCAGATATTTTTTGGGTGAATAACTGCATATCTGAATTAGGTATTGACGAGGTTGATATAAGAGGTAAAATAGCTAAAATAATAACTAAAAAATGTTCTATAAACACTTAAATAATAACTGATTTTGCTATTGCAATACCTAAATAATATCAAATGTTTTTGCACACGGGACGTCAATCGAATATCTCAGTTTGGTATTACTATGCTATTCAATACTAAATCTATATCTCATTTTGACATTTTAAGGAAAAAACGAAATATCTCGTTCAGTTATTCAGATGATATTTAATACTAATTGAATATCTCCTTTTAGTATTATAAGAAAAAATAATTAATATTTCATTTTGTTATTGCTATGGTATTCAACACTAACAGAATTGCTCATTTTAGTATTTTTACCTAAAATTAATATACACTGAAATCGCTTTTTACGCAAATTTCAGAATTTACGGGGTTTTTTCGTGATTTTGGAATTTGCGCGGTACTTAACGCGAATTTCGGAATTTACGCTGTTTCGATTTACGTGGAACGCATCATTCGCGTGAAAAGTGACTTGAGTGTACCTCATTTAGCCGATACTTAGAAAAATAAATAATACCACAGTTAGCTTTGTAAATTTACATATTCTTCCAGCAGTTTTCTGAGTTTCATGTTTATTTAAAAACATCAATCATAGGCATAGAGGCCTGTCCGGCCATACAGGACTTCGCTCTATATGATTAACAGTATTGATAAAAATTTTAATTAACCTTAGACGTTCATATAATTTTAGAACATTTTTTAAATGCAAAAAAACCGATTTAGGTACACAAAATTACCACTAAGTGGCATTTTAGTATCTTCGGACAACTTGTTTATTTTTGTCCAGCTTTTGTATGGAGAGGATCCATAGTGCGTCGAAGCAGCGCTAGCATCAAACATTAGGCCGTATGAATAAAACAGTTTGCTTTGCTTTTCCCGTGTAAATCTTATGGGAGAGTATGCTCTAACTCTTTTATTCACACGGCCTATTGTTTGTGCGAACGAGAAAAATCGCATTTTTAAATATGCTTACATACTTATATCTTAAATACTTCTTAAATAACACTAACATAGTTTTCCTAATACACCATTGTGTGTAAAACCCGTACCTGATATGACGTCACTATAGCTGAGTATTCAAAACTAATAAAAACGCACTCTCATTGAATATTTTGCTTAGTCTTTTTGCTCCCGCTCTAGTGCGCTGCTTTAAGCATTAAATTCACGTAAATTACGAATTGCGTAAAAATAAATCGCATAAGCGGCTTCAACACTTGCCAAACCACAAGATTGGTTGCCGAAAGTAAAACGCTGTGTGATATGATACAACAATCCCATCGACTAAACTAACGTCCCGAAAGTAAAGTGAACAGATCTCTGCTCACGCCATAGCACCAATTATTTTCGCACAGATCTTCGGTTTGGTGCAGTGCCTTAGAATTGTATAACATTTGGCGTACGGGCATAGTTTATGGGCTTATTGAAAAAAAAAAACTATTGAAAAAATCTCCAGTTTTCCATGAAAGCTCTAAGGGAAATTTTCCGATTTTCTCGAACATCGCTTATTTGAAAAATTCATAACTCTTGAATCAAGCATCGTAGAACAAAGATTTTTTTGTAAAGATACAAGAAAATTTTCTCAGCAATCTAGGAAAAATACCAGTTTTCACAAAATTTTCCACGGCAGTGGTAAAGAAAAGTCGACAAAACCATGTTCTTATTCAAAGAATTTTTTTTTAAATATTGTTTTCTTATTTGCAAATTCATTATTTTTTAGTGAAAAAACTTTACGATAGTGTTTTTTGTTATTCTAAAGCCGGAAAAGGTAATTTTTATGAACATTTATTTATCTCAAATAATCATTTCTCAGGAACTAAGCATCGCTGAGAAAATCCTATTTTATGAAAATATTAGTTATATTTTTTAGTTAACCACAAAAAATACTTTCTGGAAAAAAATTCTACAAAATCTTTCACGGTGGTAGAAAATTTCAAAGAAATGTCGGAAAATCTATGTTCTAATTCTTAAAAGTTACGTTTTTCTTATCCGTAGATTCATAATCTTACGATGACAAACATTTCACGATATCGTCACGATTGGCCATAACTCAGGAAGTAAACTTAACGCTATCGTAAAATTTTTGTCATCAAAAGCTAATGAATTGGACTTGATATTGTACTCAAATCAGACTTGAAAAAGTGAACTTAGAATTGAGCTTGAAATTATACTTCAATTGGATGTGACGTTGATATCAAATTAGATCAAATATGGAACCGAAAGTTGGACTTTAAGTTGAACCTAATTACTGTTATTGCCATTGGCGTAGCTAGGAACTTTCCCTGGAGGGGGCCTAGGGGGTGCCTTCCAACAAATTTTTGATTATGATCTTGTTACTCTGGCTGTCACCGATAGCTCAAGGTTTTGTAGGGAAATACCAGGCGGGCTTGATGAGGGTCCGCGCGATTACCAGATATGTCGGGAGTACAACCCGTCCGCGTGATTTCAATGCAACATACGATACAGTCTATCGAGACCAGCTATGGCAGATAATGCACGAACACGGTTTTCCGAATAAACTGAGGCAACTGAGCAGAGCTACATTGGAGAGAGTGTTGTGTTTCGTGTGCATCTCGGGGATACTTTCGAGTTATTTTGAGACGCGCCGAAAGTTGGGACTAGGTGACGGCTTATTTTGCATGCTATTCAACAACGCACTTGAAGCGGTGATCCGACAAAATCGGAATCTAGGACAAGTGTTCTAAACGTAAATGCGGCCAAGACCAAATACTCAAAGGAAACAAACGCGTGCCTCTCGCGGATGGTAACTGTTGATGGCGACGAAGTAGAAGTGGCAGATGGGTTCGTGTATTTGGGATTGCTGATGCACACGGACACCAACACTAGTAAGAAGATCTAGTTGCGCATTTAAGCGGGAAATTAGGCTTCCTTAGCCCTTCGCAAAACGCTAGGCATACGCTATTTTCGAACGGAAGGTACTGCGGACGATATTTGGCGGAGTACAAACTGAAAGCGGAGAGTAACGTAGACGTATGAATCATGAGCTACAAGCACTATTTGGAGAGATTGCCATCGTCATCTGGCGAAAGTCAGTAGGCTACAGTGCGACGAAAATAGTTCTCTTTGACAACTGTACCAGCATCAGGAACAGGGGGGCGCAACGTGATGGCTCGACCAGGTCGAAAGTGATTTGCAACTTTTGTGACTGGGAAATTTGCGACGAGTGGCCCAAGATATATATAGGAACATATACACTGAGTTTTTTCCCGGTTTCCAATTCCAATGAGGAAAATTTCTGGAGGGGGCCTGTAGAATTCTGGAGGGGGCCTGGTACCCCAGGCACCCCCTCTAGCTACGCCAATGGTTATTGCTTAAAGACTAAACTTGAAATTTTCCTTAAAATTGGATTTGAAATTGAACATATCAGACTTTCGTTTGGCCCAATTCAGACTGGAAGCTGGAACATGAAATTAGATGTGGAAGAGAACTTAAAATTGAAATTGAGATTTCACTTGAAATTAGGCTTGAAATGGACGTAAAATTACCGTTAATTTTTAAGGAAGCTGGGACACGTGCCCCTATGCAGATTGGGCATGCCAGAGATGATGCGTAATATTTTTAGTGGTGGAAGGCATATTGCTCTTTTATACCTCAATTAGTTACAACTAGTGTCATTCGAGAATACTTGCAATACCTTTGAACTTTAGCATAACTTTCGAAGTTTACCGTTTAGGTCAAAGTGTAAGTAGTCAAAACTTGTAAAGTGGCTAGTATTTATAAATTATGATTATAAAAAAATAGCAACTAACGAATCGAAGACCGAAAAATAGGGGTGTTTTGCAAATCAACTTGTGCACGGTATTACTTGCAACACTATTTTGATTTAGCCTTCATTATGAAAATAAATGTGATTTCAAACCATGAATGCATCTGTCGCTTTTTTAAAGATATTCTGTGAAAATGCAGTATATATGCGAGCTTCGATCTGCCTTTTGAAGGAACGCGGAATTTTTCACAATTTTTAATTTTTTATGGAATAGAAGAGAAAATAACATCATACAGATGCAAATTTACTTTGCATGTACTGTCTACTATAATAATTATTTATTGTAGGGGAAGGGCGGTAAAGACGGACACTGCGGGAAAGACGGACACTTGTCATATTTCATAAACAATAATTTTTTGAAGCAAATCAATGATGGGAAATGTTTCTATAGATTGAATTAACACTTTTGAAATAAACTGCCGATTTTTAGCAGCGTAGCTGACAAATTTATAAGCAAAACAAAGAAAAAATGCGTATATACGCTAACCGATGTAATTTTGTGCGCGAAGAAAATAGCTGGTAAATCGTTAAAAAACAACATATTCATGCTAAACCGACGACATTGCGTTAGTTTGATCTTTCACTGAATATCCATTGGAAACCTAGTGAATTTTTGGATATTCAGTAAAAAGTTATTGAAGTTTGAAAAAATGGTATCCAAGTCGGGAAAGACGGACACCCAACGGTAGGGAAAGACGGACACACAGATTTTGAACAAAATGGGTTCACAACAACGCCCAACAACGATTTAACATTGCAAATACTTCCATATTATATATGTAAAAGTAACCAGAAGTCATATAACAGTTGGAATGAGCCAACTTTTAGAAACGATTAATTCGTTACAAATTAAAATATTGACGGGAACCATTCTATTTTCTCGCTCAAAGGGGGGATCGGGAAGGGGGTTTCCCAAACCAATTCTTTCCTAAATACATTATGAAATATGTTAATTTTTCTTAATACTGATAATTCAACGACGCGTGACACCTTTTTGCGAGTGTCCGTCTTTCCCATATCAAGTGTCCGTCTATCCCGCCCATGCGCAGAAACTCTAATTTATACATGATGTTTATAATATTAAAAAATGCATACATTTTGGAAGAAATTTTCCAGCACACGTTGTAACTTTATTAGACAGAAACTTAAAGGTTCAGTTTATACGAAAATTGGGATCAATACAGTTATATTTGAGTGGATATTGAGTCTTTACCTTAAGGTGTCCGTCTTTACCGCCCTTCCCCTACAAGTGCTGTAAGTCGTGCTATATTGGAAGTCACAATAGGAATTCATCATTTCTTCTCCATGTTCAAAACATAAACAAAAACTACAAGGTATCCAGCCCTAAGGGTTGTACGAAAGGGTGACGTAGGACTATGTCAGATCATTAGATCAAAGACTAATGTAAACTGCATTTCTGGTATATGTATGTTTATAAGAATATGTGACTGTCATTGTTTAAGTGGATGTTTAAAAGAGAAGAGCGAAATATTCAGATTCAATTTTTCATTCAATGCAATGGTGGCTTTGAAAATACGTGGACGGGGGTTCATAAGTACAATGCCTGCAACCATTGAGACCGAGATTTTTTTAAAAATCACTTGTGTGCACATTAAGGTTGAAATAGTAATAAATGACCAGCCCAGAGATTAAATATGATTATGCGTAGCTTGACATGTTTCAATAATCTTACTTACTCTCGCTTGTGGCCTTTAAAAGGGTCATTGGTTACAAATAACTTTAAAGCCAAAGCACATTCATCGCAAACATGATGAGCCATTCGAATGTCCTTCTCTTTTGACATGGCAACAGGCACGTAAGTTAGCGACGTCGATTCACCGTCTCTTGCTCCGAGTAGGTTTCACTACTTTACTTTCACAGCTTACCACCTGTTACATAGCGGAAAATATGGCAAATGCGCAAAAATTTCTATTTTATTTGAAAGAGAGTCCTTATCCTCCTACCACAGGGGTGAGGGGTCTCAAACCATCATAAAACAAATTCATGCCTCCAAAAACCCCATCTGCCAAATTTGGTTTGCTTGATTAGTTCTCGAGTTACGTGGAAATATGTGTATATGGGAACCCCCCTCTTACGTTCTTCATAAAATTGCTCTCTATCCCCGTTCATAAAATTGCTGGTCATTTTTTCTATCCAACGACATATAAATTGTTCTGTTTCGTTCAGTCGTTTAGTAGTATTGAAAATCTTTCATGCAAACGTTACACTTCTATTTTCGTTTTCAGAAAGTGCTACCCAATCTCAGTATAGTAAACAAAGACGTAGTCCTACGTCAAAAAGTTGATATTTGATATGATGCACTAATTTTTTAAAACGGCATTCACTGCAAATGGTTATATAAATAAACAAATGCGTTGTTTGTAAAAGGAAACCACACTAATAGATGGTGTGGTTAACTGTCTTCCATGCTTGTGAAGCAAGGTAATCACGAAGGAAATGTATGGGAAAATTTGAAGTTGAAAATTTTCGTTAATTTTAACTGTATTTAGTGATTGAAAATGAAAATTATAATGAAAACCATATAATTATTACATCTATTCTGAATCGTTTGGTATTCAAACCATCAAAATCCATTCATAATTGGCAGAGCTATTAGCGTTCTAAATCTTTCATTTTTACGCGACGCTCACATTTTTGTATTTTTTGGAATTACCCCCAGTGCCAGCTACCTTCCTGGGAGACGTAGTGCTACGTCAAAAAAGAAAATTTAACTTGCTTAGTGAGTTATTCATTTGATATAACATAAAACAGCACAATAATTAATTAATAACAAATTGAGGTATTATACCTCAATGAGGCATTTGTAAGTCATTCTTTGTAACTTCATAGCTGATTCAGTAATTCATTTGGTATAGTACAAAAATGTAAAATAACTTATTAATAGCATATTGAGGTATCATATCTCATCGAGATATTTATGAGTTATTTTTTATTAAAATACGATTACTAATGAATATCAAATTTAGATATGATAGCTGAGTTTGATATTCATTAGGTGTGGATGAGGTATTGTCTCCTGCTCGGGAACCATCGCCATGGATAACCTTGAAACAATAATTGATGGGGCAACCAACGACCCCCAAGAGTTGGTGATAAACACTGGAGTAGGTGTAGAGGTGGCGCACGACGGTAGACCGGAAGTGCGCAGTCCGATCGGCACGGACAATACTGGCGAAGTAATGGATACAGGGATGGAAGAGGACTTTAACCTCGACAGCATGTCGCTGGAAGGAGGACTCTCGGCTTCATCTCTGATCCTGAATTCACCATCAGGGAATGCGGAGAGCGACGCGGATAACCTTCCCGATCCGGTGACGCTACCTGAAGTCAAGGGGCAACCTGGGACTTCCGGAGTTGTAGCCAAGCGTCTCTCCAAAGCGCAACGGCGACGGCAGAAGTGGTATCGGAGCAAGGGCTACTCAAAGGACGAAGCGGAGGAACTTGCCCTTCTGCCGGCCGGCCAGCCTAGCCAGCGGGACCTTGTCGTTACCAAAAGGCAACGATCCGCTGATACGGCGTCGCCGAACATCAGCAGCAAAGGTCCCACTAAAAAGAGACCACGCAGTCGAGCCTGCGCGGGTCCTTCGGCACCAAAACCATCCTCGGGGTGCACCTACAGGGAAATGGTGGATGCTTTCAGTGTAGCCATAACTACGGCTGATTATCCCGTTTCCCTGCTCACTACGGATCAGCTCCAGACTGTCCGCGCCGTTCTTCTGGATCAAATAGCTGACCAGGAGACTCCAGCCATTAGACCCAAGTTCAGGAGCTGCCAGTTCAAGAACGGCTACTTGATACTGGCTTGCTCTGACCAGAACACGGTCAAATGGCTGGAGCAAACGGCATCTACTCTCGTCCCGTGGGAAGGAGCACAACTACGGGCCTACGACACGAAGGACCTGCCGAAGGCTCACACCTTCATAGGGTACTTCCAGGACAGTGTCGGCACCACGGACGAGAAAATCCTGAGATTCCTCCAGAATCAGAACGACGGCTTTTCAACGCAAGCGTGGCAGATACGCCGTCGCATTGTGCGTGGAAATACCGTGGAACTGTTAATGGAGGTTGACCAAAAGTCGGCAAGTCAGATCACTGAGCAGCGCTTTACGCTAAATTTTATGTTTGGCAAAGCACGCATGCGACAGGTTGGTAGAGGTCTGATCAACACAGGCGCAACAGTCTCTGCTGCAAAGTCGAGGAAGGTACGAGCGGAACTCCCTTCTGGGAGCGCCCCGCCACCACCAAGACAATGCAATCCTGCAACGTTGAGGGTGGAAAGTGCGGAACTTCCCACTGGAAGTGCCCCGCCGCCACCTAAACAATGCAATCCTGCGAAGACTAGGCGAGCGCCGCGAAAACCTCGCAAGAGGCGTACGCAGCAATCACCAGTCGATAGCAGACCTCAGAGGCTCAATCCGCCGTTAAGTGCGGGTCGGACATCTGTGGCCTGTCGCCTGCGGCAACCGAAGCCTGCCGGTGTGAGCGACCCAGCCGCTCAACTCAGCGAAAACGCTGCTGGTACCCGTTCGCCAAGGCTCGATCCAGTACTGGATCAAGCTGAAAACGGCAATCCTGCCTCCAAATGAGCAGCTTTCGCTGCATTCAGGTGAACCTCCACCATGCCAAGGGCGCGTCTAGTGTCCTATGCCGGAGGTTCACCAAAGAGCAGCTGAGTGCTGCTCTGATCCAGGAGCCATGGATCAACGATACCACGATCCTCGGTCTATCCGGCGCTAATGGTAAGTTGATCTATTGTAATACACAGTCCAAGCCTAGGACTGCCATTCTGTTAAATAAGAGAATAACATTTTCTCCAATTACAGAATTCATCCAACGCGACGTCGTTGCCATTACGGTGGTAGTCCCGACGACTAGAGGGAAGCAGGAGATAGTCGTTGCGTCCGCCTACTTTCCAGGGGACAAGGACGAAATACCACCGCCCGAGGTTGCTGAACTTGTGCGGTACTGCAGAGCAGTCAACAAGCCGTACGTGATAGGCTGCGACGCAAATGCGCACCACACGATATGGGGCAGCTCGGACACAAACAACAGGGGTGAGTACCTACTTGAATATCTTACTTCTAACGATGTCAATGTAATCAATGTAGGGAATGACCCCACCTTTATAAACGCTATCAGACAAGAGGTCCTAGACCTTACTCTATGTAGCGCCTCTATAGCTGAGAAAGTCAAAAACTGGCATGTCTCTGATGAACCAAGTTTATCAGACCACAGACATATCATTTTCGACATCGAGGCTAATCCTCTAAAGAGAGAACAATTCAGGAATCCGAGGAAAACCAATTGGAGTTCCTTTAGGGATCATCTGATTGCCTCACGTAATTCCTGTCACAATAATATACGAACTCCAGTTGAGCTGGATATCGCCGCTAGTGACCTGCAATGTAGGATCACAGACGCGTATAACACAAACTGTCCCGTAAACACGCGAACAGTTTGCCGTGATGTGCCCTGGTGGAATGAGACGCTTAGCAATCTCCGTCGGAAGGCAAGGCGTCTGTTCAACAGGGCCAAAATCACGTCTAACTGGGAAGACTACAGAGCTTCCCTCACCAAATACAACGCTGAGCTACGCAAAGCCAAAAGGAAATCTCGAGTTAAATTTTGCGAAAGCATTCAAACTCTGCCAGAGGCTACGCGTCTGCAGAAAGCGATGTCCAAGGACCATTGCAATGGTCAAGGGCAATTGAAAAAAGAGGATGGGAGTCTCACTGTTACCACCAGGGAAACTGGAAGTTCTGATGAACACGCACTTCCCTGGTTCGACAGTGACCACTGGGCAAAACATAGGCGGGCATCAGTGGAATGGGTCATTACACAATGTGCCAAATGATTCGGTTCTACTTGCACGCCGATTGTTTACGGAGGCCTCGATCAATTGGGCACTCAGCTCTTTTGAACCAATGAAATCTCCAGGTCCGGATGGTATTCTACCCATTTTCTTACAAAAAACGGACGGTGTTATAATGTCCGAGCTCATCAACCTCTTTCGAGCCAGTTTCACTTTGGGGTATATCCCAGAGAATTGGCGGAAAGTAAGGGTTGTGTTCATACCTAAGGCTGGCAAAAAAGACAAAACCATGCCTAAGGCTTTCAGACCGATAAGTCTGACTTCAACGCTTCTTAAGCTGATGGAGAAAATCACGGATAACTATATCCGCAATGAGTTTTTAAAAAACTCTCCGTTACATGTAAATCAACATGCATACCAACACGGTAAATCTACGGAAACCGCACTGCACTGCTTAGTGACGTTAATTGAGAAATCGCTCAAATATCAAGAGACGGCACTTTGTGCTTTTCTTGATATTGAAGGCGCTTTCGATAACACGTCCTTTGCGTCAATTAATACGGCTCTCTGTCAAAAGAGAATCGACCACACTACAATGAGCTGGATTCAAGCAATGCTCTCGAGCAGACAAATTACAGCATCATTGGGAGATACGTCGGTCACGATTTCGGTGATCAAAGGATGTCCACAGGGAGGAGTTCTCTCCCCCCTGCTCTGGTCACTGGTGGCCGACGCACTCCTTCACAAGCTGTCACAGCTTGGTTATGAGACCATTGCTTACGCCGACGACGTTGTACTTATCGTCAGAGGAAAGTTTGACGCAGTACTGTCAAGTCGCTTGCAAGGAGCTCTAAACACCACCATGTTATGGTGCTCACAAGAGGGACTTAATGTAAATCCCACCAAAACAGTCGTTATACCATTCACTAGGCGAAGGAAACATACCATTACTCCGCCTATACTGAATGGTGTCAGACTGGGCTTCAGTAATGAAGTCAAACACCTCGGAATAATTCTCGATAAAAAACTGAACTGGGCTGCCCACCTAGATTATGCTGTTAAGAAAGCAACTTCGGCTATCTGGGCATGCAGGTCACTGTTTGGCAAAACCTGGGGATTGAAACCTCAACTAGCCTTCTGGTCATATACTACTATTGCACGGCCTAGGATAACCTATGCTGCAGTCGTATGGTGGCCAAAGGTGAATGAGGTGACAGCCCAAGCCAAACTAAACAAAGTTCAGCGCCTGGCCTGTCTTACAGTTACCAGTGCCATGCGTACAACACCTACTGCAGCCATGGAGGCAATGCTATGCTTACTGCCTTTGCATCTTCATGTGAAGAAGGAAGCAGAGCTAGGCGCACTACGGTTGCAAAGGAGTAAAACCATACTCGAAGGTGACCAAATCGGTCATCTTCGCATACTTCGGGAATTCAATCTGACACCCTTAGTAACTTCAGTTTCTGACTGCATGGAAGCCAGGCCCAATATGGACGTTCCATATGAGGTGATTGAAACAGATCGCTCAATGTGGAATAATGGAGGGCCAGATCTTCCATCTGGAACTATCTGTTTTTTTACAGATGGTTCAAAAATGGGGGCCTGCACAGGCTCCGGAGTCTACGGACCCGGCATCAGGGAAACTATCTCATTAGGAAAGTGGCCCACCGTTTTTCAAGCAGAAGTATATGCCATATACATCTGTGCGACAATATGCTTGAAACGAAAGTACAGGCATGCGAAAATCGGTATCTTCACGGACTGCCAAGCAGCACTACTGGCTCTCAAGTCCGCCAAATGCGTGTCCAAATTAGTTTGGGAGTGCAGCACAGCATTGAGGGAACTCTCCCGCCAAAACAAAGTTTTATTACTTTGGGTGCCCGGTCACTGCGGAATCGAGGGCAATGAATTTGCTGACAACCTAGCAAGACAAGGATCAGCTCAGCAATTTATTGGTCCTGAACCGTTTCTGGGCACCTCCACATCCGCCGTGAAAGGCGAACTGATGACATGGGAAAAGCTAGAAATAGCATCCCGTTGGAATCAAACACAGGGTTGTAGACAAGCTAAACAGTTTATCTACCCAAACCCTGCAGTAGCTAAAAAACTACTCCATTTAACTCGTAGTGAACTACGCACGATCACGGGACTCCTAACAGGACACAGCCCCGCTCTTTATCATTTAAAGAATATCGGCAAGGTATCATCTGACACCTGCCGCTTTTGTAACTCTGAACCTGAAAGTTCAGCGCATCTGCTCTGCTATTGCGGAGCTCTTGCATTATCAAGGCACAACTTCTTAGGAAGTTTCCTTCTTACTCCATATCAGGTATGGAGCCTAAATCCCAAAACGGTCATTGGCTTTATAAACCATGTAGTACCGAATTGGGGCACAGGATTACAACTATTCCGCTCAACTCCATCAATGGGTATGAGCGATCCGTAAACTGTGTACAGCAATCGGGGCCTGCCACAAAAGACGATCATTAAGACTGTCGCAGTGGCCTTTTAACCCAATGCCCTTCTGGCATACAAAAAAAAAAAAAAAAAAAAGCTTATTCAATTCTAAGTCCAATTTCCAATAAACAACCTCTCCCAACCGAGATTCGAACACAAGACGACTGGCTTATTAGACTAGCATCATACCTTCAAGGCCAACTGGGAGGCTATTCCAAACCTAATATTACGTTAAATTTTGGATCAATATTAGTCTAATTTAGTGTCCCATTTTTGCAATTTCTACATAGTTATATTTCAAGTCCAATTTCAAGAGCAATTTCAAGTCCAATCTAAGTACAATTTCGAGTTTCGCTTCCGATCTCAAGTTAAATTTCAAGGCGATTTTAAATCCAATTTGAGGTGCATTTTCAAGTTTTGTTTAAAGTCCCATTTTAAGTCCAATTTCAAGTCTAATTGAACTTCAATTTAACCTCAGATTTGAAGTTTGATTTCAAGTCCAATTGAAGTTCAATTTCAAATCAAATTCCAATTTAACGTCCCATAAAAAGTTTTATTTAAATCCAATTTCAACTTAAGTCTTAAGTTGAAATTACGCTACACTCCAATGTTATGTCAAATACATTTTCAAGTAAATTTTAGATCTAATCTAGATCCAATTTCGTGTCCAGTTTGAAGTCCTTTTTAAGTTCCATTTCGATTCTAATTTATTTCCAATTTTAATTCCCGATCTTGAGTTCAATTTGAAGTAAAACTTCGAGTCCAATTCAGATTCAATTTCAAGTTCAATTTAATGTCCCATTTATAGTCCGAATTGAAATCTAATTTAATTCCGCTTTAATTCTGGTTTCAACTATGCTTTGATTTGGAGTTCAATATTAAACCTACTGTCAAATGTAAGTGTCCCAAGCCTAATTTCAAGAGGAGTTTTCGTATTCAATAGGAGTTCAATTCAATTCAATGTTCAAATCCAATGTCAAGCCCAATTTTAAGTCAAATTTCAAGTTTAATTTGTGTCCAATTGAATGTCCTACTTTAATTCCAATTTTGAGTCTAACTTATTACCAATTAACCCTTCGATCTCACGTTTAATTTCAAATGCAATTTCAAACTCAATGTTAAGTGTAATTTGAGGTACAACTTTAGTTCCAATTTTATGTCCAACTTTAAATATAAATAAATCGCAATTTTGTCCATGATTTAAAGTTGAATTGCAAGCCCTATTTCATTTCCGATTTGAAGTCCTATTCTAAGGCCAATAAAATTTTTATTTAATTCCAATTTTATCTCCGATTAAACTCCAATATCATGTCTGATCCATTTTCGAATTGAATTTCAAGTCTTATTTCGAGTGAAATTTCAAGTTTAACTTAATGTCCCATTAAAGTCACATATTGATGCTTATTTATTACTAATTTTAATCCCCGCTCTTGAGTCCAATGTGAAGTAATGTAAAACTGTAATGTAAAAATGTAAAAGTAATGTAAACAATGTGAAACTTCGAGTCCAATTTAGATTCAACTTCCAGTGCAATTGAATGTCCTACGTTAAGGACAAATCAAAGTCAAATTAAATACCTTTTTTAACTGCGATGTGAATTCCAATTCCCATTAAATGTCCCACTTTAAATCCGAATTTAATTCTAGTTCCAAGTCGGATTCAAAATCCCATTTCAAGCCTGATTTGAAATGCAATTTATAACCCAATATCAAACGTAAGTTCAATTGAATGACCCATTTCAAATCCAACTTCATGTCTTATTTCATTCCAATTTTGCACAAACGCAACTTCGATGTTGAGTCAAATTTCAAGTATAATTTCAAACCCAATTTAAGTTCAATATTAAGTTCAATTGCATGTCACATTTTGAATCCAATTTCTAGTTTCATTTTATTCCACTTCATATCCGACTTAAAATGCTTTTCCAAATCAATTTTTTTTCATAGTGGTTTTAACCCAGAGGGTCATTCACCAAATCAAATCTATTTTGATTTCAGTTTGTCGGTACAATTTTAAGTCTAATTTCAATTTGAAGTGCAAGTTTCTGTTCAACATTGAGTCTAGTTTTACAACACGTCCAAGTTCAAGTTTGAGTTCAAACTCAAATCCAAATTCATATTCTAATTTAATGCCAAGTTAAGTCCAATTTCAAGCTCAATCTCATATTCAATTTAAAGTCCACTGGTTTTTACATTGAAAATAATAACGTATACTGGGTGTTAGGTAGCATAGCGTATATATTTCAGGAGGTGATGGAGGACCATATTTGACGACAAAAATCCTTCTACGTCAAATCTGAATCGTTATAGACTTATTAAACATTTTTAGTATTCGGTTCTGTTTGCCTTAAATTAGCTCTAGTGCAAAAAGAATCCTAGCAACGAGATTCTGTTACTTTCATTCGAAAGCTAAGAAAATTTTGTATTGGAAATTATCCTTAAACCTTCTCCTTCTTGAAATTTAATAATTTTTCAGAAGCAAAATCTTTGAAATAAGTGTTTCTCGAGGCATTTTTAAAGGATTTCTCCTTAAAAAGTGTCATAAAGTGGACTGCTTTTGTCTACCAATTTTAAGCTCTAGTATCGTTCGATAATTCGCTCTTTGGCGTAAAATGGCTATTTTTTGAGTGTTTTTGTAATTTAATTTTAAATGTATGGTGTATGAAATACATTGTTGTTGCAGCTTTTGATTTTCATACGCGTCACACCGTGTCCGTTGCACGCAGTAATCTAGTGTGCTATGCGTGATGTATGGATTCGTGAAGTTTTCAAATACTAATTCAACAACCAAAACGATCCGTTTATAATTTATTTGCAAGGAAACTAAGAGACAGACGTTTCACATCAAAGAACGAATTATAGAGCGGTACTAGAGCTTTAAGTTGGTAAATAAAAACAATCAATGAAAAACAAATATAGAAGCAACATTTCGCCAGCTAGCCTACTTTTTGCACTAGAGTTAATTTAAGGCAAACATAATCGAAAACTAAAATTGTTTAATAACTCTGTAATTATTGTAATTTGACCATATACGTAGACAGTTTTTTTGTCAAATGTGGTCCGCTATCACCCTCTGAAATATTTGCATTTTGCACCGAGTTACCTAACACTCTGTATATGAAAGGCAAGAATAGATATTAAAAATTAGTCCTGAGTCGTAATGGTCAATTGGTTAACAGTTTCGTTCAAATCGGAGAGGAACAAGTTGAACCGTTTACAAATTTCAACTGGAATGGCTCACACTACTTTTCGTTTGAAACAGAAATTTTTTTAAATTTTCAATTGAAAAACAATTTCAAGGTCAACTATTAAACCCAATATCCAGACACTCAGGAGCTCATTACTTTTTACAGTTCAACAAAAAATATTTCAAGTACTGCAAACAGAGTTATTCAATCTGACTTCAAGTTCTTTTCTTTTGTATTTGAACCTGATAAGATATGAACTGTTTTGTACTGCATGTCAGCTGTTACCATTGAAAAGATGGTCACAAAGTTTTGTTTCTTTTTTATTGCAGTCAAAACTGGGTCACCTGAAGTTCTTTTTATACTTTACACAATCCTAATATCAACTATGTAGAGGCGTATTGGGACTGTGTTTTATTTCTGTTGGTAATCTGGCAGCTCATCCTTCCGGTGGTTCTAAACCGTGCCACAAAAGTAATCATACAGACTGTAAACGCGGTCCGTCTATCAGTGCTGCTACCTAGTTCGGTTTACGTGATCCTTTGAGAAAGATCCGATTCGCCACAAAGAAGCAACGAAGCACCAACGAACGGCTGCCGGTAACCACTACTGGCCATAAAACAGTATTTGAACGTGAAATAATGTCGACTGCAGAACCACAGGCTTGTTTCATTGGCAGTGTTTTTCAGCCACTCATCGACTATTACGTGCCGTAAAATAATAGCTGATTGATAGCCGAC
The DNA here is from genome assembly GCF_943734655.1 of Sabethes cyaneus. Lineage (NCBI taxonomy): Eukaryota > Metazoa > Arthropoda > Insecta > Diptera > Culicidae > Sabethes > Sabethes cyaneus. The sequence goes on from NC_071355.1 coordinate 63,844,336, forward strand.
TTACGTTTAAGCACCGAGGCATTGTTAAACTTGAGTTCTGGCTTTCAATACTAAAGTGGTTTTCAATTTTTTACGGAGAATTCAATCATCCTCAACTGGCTGTAAGAAGTTACAACCTTCTTCAACCTGCAAGTTGACGTTTATAGTCCCTGCTGAATCGATCAGCTGGTGAGCGAAACAAGCCTGTTTAAAAACAGCTGCTTGTGGAAGATATGCACTTAGCCACAATCATAGCTAAACAATAAAGAAAAACAAACAACCGTGTCAATGCTTTGTTGCGGCTCATAAATTCCTCCAACTAGGTGTGTTTTACCGGTTGGAAAATAAAAATACACGTTGTTAAATGGACCCTTTTGCTGGTCGAAAGGTATGAGCTCGCAGGGCTCAAAGTTAAACACACCAAATGAATGGCAAATGTGCCAAAGCCATTTATTAAATTATCAAAAACACAGCACTTCCGTGCATAAAAAATAAGACATGCTAATCAGTTAAGCTGTTTCCTTCAGCCACCAGTCCTCAGTCAGTCGTTGGCCATTTGATCCAGTTTTACAATGCGAATCACAAGTGTTCACGTGAGCCTTTTGTCTGTATTGTCACCCAAATTTAACTCCTTGTTTAGCACTTTCACTTTCCGTGCGATCATTCGCGCGTTCACAGACGTAACCAATCTTTCTTCCGGAAAATGAAAACTGCGAGCAACCCCCCTCGAAGATGCCCTATCCCTTCGACGAGGAAACTTTTCCACTGCACTTCAACCCCGTCACCGTCACAACTATCACACACACACACCACGCACTGCCAGCGCTCCCACGGCTTGATGAAATCCAATTTCGAAACAGGGAACAAAACGAAACCTCGCGCGCGACACGACGATGGATTGCGTCCACTCTCCCGTAATACTGCCAGCGTTCAACTGCCGCCAAAGCGAAAGCTCTATGATAACACGCGCGATAATAGCACAGGGCCACTCGGCAAAGGCCTGCCCGTTGGTCGTGTGCCGGGCCGGGCTGGGCTGGTGGTAGTAGCCCGACGATTGATGCTCAGTACTTCAGCAGAGAGACGCGCCGGAGGTTGCCAAAAGAAGATCTAACGCTTACAACACCGGATGGCACCAATACCGAAAGCCTAAAGTGACTGTTACAGGATTGAAAAATGAAATAAAAAGTCAAGAAAGATGCAGCACAAACTGTGTGGTGAGAAAAAAACGGCGCGGAAGAAACGCCAGAAGAACAACGTGAGCTGCAGAAAAGAGAACAGGCACAGTGCCGACCCAATGTGTTTGGAAATGGATTAGAGTCCAGCGTCTTGCATACATGTAGTTTGGAATCTCAATGAGATCTCAAATCTACTGTCTTACCTCCCGGAAAAAAATAACCATAATACGAAGATAAAAATTATGGTAACAGTAGGATACAAAATACAGTAAAAACAATAAAATTTATCGTATGAAAAGATAACCAAACTATCAACCTTATTGTTGTCCACCATAACTTTCATGATTTTCAGAGATTCTACCATAAAAATCACGGGTTGTTAAGTATCTTAACAATAAAAAAAATCTAGTTTTTCGCGAACAAAAATTTCCATTTACAATAAACGTTATCGTCCTTTTAAAGTAATTTTTTTAGGCGAAAAAACAAAATATAATTAAAAGAGGCAGCAAATTTATGATGAAATATGGCCAATTCTATATCGTAAAATAAGAACCAAAAATATTAATAAAATTTGAATTTGATGCACTTTTACAATAATTTTACCATAAGTTTCAATGTTCACAATAAAAATTGTTGTAGATGCATTGTTTCTACCACAAAATTTAATGTAAATTTTTTTCCAGACTGACTCATAACGAACATGCGTTATATACGGGAAAGGGTTTCGTAAATCAAAAACTTCGTGGCTTTTCGTTTAGTTTAATTGATCATATATTCGAATAGAGCATACAAATATCAATTATTTACCATAAATAATTACTTGTTTATTCCAAAAATAAAAGTATGCGAATTTTTAGAATTTAGAAAATAGAGGTTCGTTATGTAAGACAGTAAGACAGTAGTATTGTCTTTCTATTATAATACAATACGAACATACAGCTTTTGTAATACTAACTCATAAATAATAATCAGTTCACAGTGACTTTATGGTTAATTACAAATTTGACTTATTTCGCTATAATATTCCTCATTGATTGCAAAAATGATTTTTCAATAGTAGATAAATTCATCTCGTACTACTAAACAAATCTATTGTACGCCTGAATGCCGAATAAAACATGTTTTGAATTTTTTTCTTTTGCTGCACAATCCAGCTGTCAAACTATCGCTCAAATTGTAAACATCGTAAGATGCGGCTACTGAATTCGTAAGCCTCGCAAATGCAAATTAAAAGAAAAATGAAAAAATCTGAAAAATGATGTTCGTATCAAAACAATGGTAGAATTTGTATTCTTCTTCAGATAAATCTATGTTTTATTTAAGTTTTATGGAAATTGGAAAGAAAATAATTGTGCCATGATTTTTCAAATTTTATACAATTATAGGTCACTCTTTCTGCAGATCACCATTGATACTGCAGCCGAAAATTTTAATGTAATGGAACGGAAATGTTTTTTTAGAAAGCAATAAGTTCAACACGATGTAGTCCGTACTATTGCAAAACCACGCAAAAACCGGCAAAATTCGTAAATTAGCAGAGAAATATCGCTTACCATATTCAACGGTTCGGCGATACAAACAAACTCTCCCAAAAATGAAAAACCCGATCTTAGCTCAATTTTAACAGTATAATCTATACCTATAAAGAAGGATTTCTGTCTGTCTGTCTGTATGTTCCTTTTAGAATCGAAAACTACTGAACCAATCGGCACGAAAGTATGCATCTAGAGGTTTGTTGGGGCCAGGAAAGGTTTTAGTGATGGTTAGAAACCCCTCCCCCCACTAAGAGGGGGGGCTCCCATACAAATGAAACACAAATTTCTGTATAACTCGACAACTAATCAAGCAAATAGAACAAAATTTGGCATGTGGGTGTTTTCGGTGACAAGAATTTATTCTATGGTAAATTGAGACCCCTCCCCTCTTTATAAGGGGAATTATTATTCCTCTCCTCTTTAAAAGGGGGGGCTTCCATACAAATTTCCTCATAACTCGAGAACTAATCAAGCAAATGAAACCAAATTTGGCAGGTGAAAGTTTTCTAGGGCAAGAATATTTTCTATAGTACATTAGAACCCCTCTCCACTTTAAGAGGGGGGGCTCCTGTACCAAAGAAACACAATTTTCCTCATAGCTCGAGAAGTAATTAAGCAAATGGAACCAAATTTGGCATGTGGGTGTTTTTGGAGACAAAATTTTTTTCTATGATGAATTGGGACCCCTCCCCGTTTTAGGAGAGGGGGATCCTATACAAATGAAATACAAATTTCCTCATAACTGAAGAACTAATCAAGCAAATGGAACAAAATTTGGCATGTGAAAGTTTTTGAGGGCAAGAATATTTTCTATGGTGAATTAGGGCCCCTCCCCACTTTAAGAGGGGGGGCTCCTATACAAACGAAATACAAATTTCCTCATAACTCGAGAACTAATCAAGCAAATGGAACAAAATTTGGCACGTGGGTGTTTTTGGAGACAAAATTTTTTTCTATGATGAATTCGGACCCCTCCCCACTTTAGGAAGGGGGGATCCTATACAAACGAAATACAAATTTCCTCATAACTGAAGAACTAATCAAGCAAATGGAACAAAATTTGGCATGTGAAAGTTTTTGAGGGCAAGAATATTTTCTATGGTGAATAAGGACCCCTCCCCACTTTAAGAGGGGGGGCTCCTATTCAAACGAAATACAAATTTCCTCATAATTCGAGAACTAATCAAGCAAATGGAACCAAATTTGGCATGTGAAAGTTTTCTAGGGCATGAATATTTTCTATGGTGAATTAGAACCCCTACCCACTTTAGGAGGGGGGGCTCCTATATAAATGAAATTCAAATTTCCTCATAACTCGAGAACTAATCAAGCAAATAGAACCAAATTTGGCATGTGGAGGTTACTGGAGGCAAAAATTTTTTCTATAATGAATTGGGACCCCTTCCCATTTTAGGAGGGAGGATCCTACACAAATGAAATACAAATTTCCTCATAACTCTAGAATTAATCAAGCAAATGGAACCAAATTTATCATGTGGGTGTTTTTGTAGGCAAGAATATTTTCTATGGTATATTTTCTATAGATTTCCCCACTTTAAGAGGGGGGGGGGGGCTCCTATACAAATGAAAAACAAATTTCCTCATAACTCGAGAACTAATCAAGCAAATGGAACCAAATTTGACATGTAAGTGGTTTTGGACGCAAGATTTTTTTCTATGGTGAATTGAGACCCCTCTCTTCTTTAGAAAGCGAGTTATGGCCCATCTCCTCTTTAAGAGGGTGGGCTTCCATACAAATGAAATGCAAATTTCCTCTTATCTCGAGAACTAATCAATCAAATGGAACCAAATTTGGCATATGGGAGATTTTGGAGTCTTGAATTTATTTTACGATAGTTAGAGACCTCTCACCCCTGTGGTAGGGGGATATGGACTCTCATACAAATAAAACAGAAATTTTTGCGAAACTGAAAAACTAATCAAACTCGAGAACTCTTCCATAAAACATTAGTCAATACAAGACCACAAAAACTATCTATAGTAACACTAGATCATTCAGGACGAGGCGGTCGCGAGTGTTGCCGGTGACCCGCCGTCGGAAGCGCCTTCCACTGGGGGGCTTGCAAAACTCGAGATTGTGACAAAGATCATCCGAGATTCATGATTTATGTACAACACAGGTTAATTTGTGGCAATACGAAGTTTGTCGGGTCAGCTAGTAATCAATATATATAGAATGCCAGTGTCGCTGGCGTTTCATGGATATTTTGGTGGCAAACATGTTGCTGGTTCGTGTCTTGGATACGGGAACAACATTGTCAAATTGCCCAATAGAAAATTTTCCTGCCGACGAAATACCCCAAAACGACCAAATCGGGTGATTTATCCTACGTGATTTACGGAAAAGCAGAAGGATTTTTTATTGGGTTGCCTCTTTAGTTTGACAATCAGATTCCCGTTTCGAATCGTGCACTCACACATATGCGCTTACAATGTGAATACATAATTTTCAAATGTGTGATGTTTACCACGAGCACTGCAGCGACACTGGCATTCTATATATATTGATTCTATTTTAACAGTAAAAGTTTTTAAATTTCGCCAGATTTGAAAAAAATCTTAAATATTGTTCTTTCGAATGAACGATAAAAACTGATTTCCCTTTGTTTTATTTGGGTTTCAGGAAGCAACGCACTACACTCTTCTGATATGGTAATATTGACAAATACAGGTCCATCATTACATTTTGAAAGTAGTTTTTCCTTGAGATGCCAATACCGGGGGGTATTTCGAAAACGGAATTTTCGGTATTGTTAAATGCAATCCCGGTAAAACCAGTAAAAACCGGCAAAAGCTAACACTTAAAAACAACATTTACAAATTAAATGATTTGAAGAAGATCTCTCCATAATCAATGGTACTCAATTTCTTTTGGCATAACTAATTGATTAGTTCATTAAAAAAATAACGCGAAGAGAATTTATCGTGTCATCTTAAATTAATGAAAAAACTTCCAGAGGCAGACAATTTTCATTCGGTGTCCACAGAAAAAGGAAGTGCAATTCCGAGCGGTAAATATGATATGTGACATGAAAACCCTTGTTCCAGAACTTTCAATAAGCGGCTTAGATACTGATACTTGTGATAAATTAATACTGAAAGTGCAGTCATCGCTTAAGTAAAACGTATGCTTGTTTCTTAGATCGGACAAAGACGTTCGAAGCGATGATTGGAGCCCGTCTAATTGGCTCAGCCCTGCCAACATGCTATTCTAAGCAAATTTTTATTCCAGTTTGTACTAGCAACCGAACAAATTCCTCTTCCGTGGTGTGTTCTGACATTTCTCTAGAGTAATCCGTTAATTTTCACTGAAGATTTTCTGACCAGCTTCACTGTATATCGCACATTTCATGTATTGCGCAATATTCTTAATATTCTTGGCGGTTGGCGCATTCAAGCATGAAACCGGACCTACTTTGCCCTTCGCAAAACGCTAAGATCAAGAATCATACGCCGCCGTACGAAGCTGACAATGCTCAAAACCCTTATTTAACCGATAGTTCTTTACGGACTTGAAGCTGTGATGTCGTTCACGGTGGAAATATGCGCCCTTGTCGTGTTTGACCAGAAAATAATGCGGATGATATTTGGCGGAGTACAAACTGAAAGCGGGGAATGGCGGAAATGTTTTATGAATCATGAGCTGCATACACTTCTTGGAGAAATTGCTATCGTACAGCTGACTTACATCAGTCCATACTCCGGCTCCATACTGACAGCGGTGGGGTATTTCGGGGGTTTCCCTTTGGAATAATTACATAATTGAGTTATTATTTGTAGAATCTTCAATCAAGAAATTTAGTTCGCCCTATAATTTAGAAGTTTTACCAGTGATTTAAGTTTCTAGAGTTGTTATTTGATCATGCAAAAAATACCGGTTTTCGATCGTGGAAAACCGGTAATTCTGTATTCGAAAATAGCCCGGTAATACCGGTAAAGCATCCCTAGTTTTTCCCAATTCATCGTATTTTTCCATCCATCAGGCGAATTTGAAGATTCAACAAGGAAGAAAATAATGGCGTTCAGCTATAACAGCGATTCAAAGCAAGTAAAGTTATGCAATATAAGATATGGTTGAACTTAGACCATAACCGCCCCGGAATCAAATTAGGAATGACAATAGAAGAAAAATCAGAGGGGTTGTGTACAAGACACGACCGCATATATAGGTGACGCAGGACTATATAAGTGATAGTAGCATGTATTCATGCTTGTAATCATTCGATTCTTCATATATACGTGCTATATGCAACATATATACATGCTACATGCCAGTTGTATGTAACATTTATCAAAGTAGTAACATTGCATACGTTCAAATCTCAAAAGATTGTGCATTTGAAAACAATTTAACAAAATCAAGAACACAAACTATTGCTTTCCTGCTACCTTACTGAAATTAAAGATTGTTTTTATTATCCATGGTTTCCCACGTTGAAGGGATTTTACCAATTCAATCCTATTTTATCAACAGCACATCTCTTCGCTACACTTCTAATGAAACAGCAAGCATGCGTATTCATACAGAGTCGTATTATAACCGAACACTACAGTTGTAGCACATTTTTCCAACATAGATATCAAATTCGCCGGGGTTTAATCGTCTCGCAGTAAATAATTTGCGATCTGTTGGGGCGACGAACTCCTGTCATTTTTTCTGGCACACTTCCCTAACACAGACATCAAATTGGACTAGGTTTAATCGCGTTCGTAAGTAATCTGTTGGCACGAGGGGGCTCTGTCACTCTTTCTGGCGTACTTCCCAAGCAAGGACATCAAAATGGTCTAGGTTTAATCGCGGTGTTAAGAAATTTTGTTGAAATCAGAAAACTTTGTCACTTGTTTTGGCTTACTTCCCAAGCACAGATATCAAATTGGTATAGGTTTAGATCATCGTAAAGAATCTTCCAACCAATCACGAAGCGAGAATTCTGGTAAAACATAGGTTCATTATTTTCAATTTTTCAATAGTTCAACATCAAGAATCCATAATTTTCTTTATTTGGGTCAATTCTTAGAAGATTTTCCGATCGATTGGTGTAAGAATATTGAAAATCGATTGGAAAACCGCTGAGCTATTAGCGCTCAAAACCTTTCATTTTTCGTGACGCTCGCATTTTTCGATTTTTTGGAATGACAATCTATCTCAAAACTTGCCGTAAGACGTAGTCCTACGTCAAAAAGAAGTGCAATTCCAAGCGGTAAATATTATATGTGACATGAAAACCCTTGTTCCAGAACTTTCAATAAGCGGCTTAGATATTGACACTTATGATAAATTAATACTGAAAGTGCAGTCATCGCTTAAGTAAAGCGTATGCTTGTTTCTTAGATCGGACAGAGACGTTCGAAGCGACGTTTGGAGCCCGTATAATTGGCTCAGCCCTGCCAACATGCTATTCTAAGCAAATTTTTATTCCAGTTTGCAGAGGTTGGAAAACTCGCAAAATGAATAGATACGCCGAGCATCGGCAAACGGTTTTTATCATGATAAAACAGCTACGCGAGTGGTTCAATTCGCCTATAACAATGAGCAACATACACTCACGCTTCGTAGCATCGATGAATATACGAATATCGTGAGCAACGCAAAAGTGCGAATGGACGCTTTCTGCTGCTTGTAAAGCCACTAACACTACTTTAAACTATTCCCTTTTCGTGGTAATATTATTTTGAATAATTTCCGACGTCCCCGGGCATTCTATATCCGAAAAATCGAACACACTCAATGTTCAATATTCAATTTTTGAACGAATTCTGATGTTCACATTAATGTTCTGTTCGTGATAAAATTCAAAGCCGATGCGTGCATTATCGGCGAGGCAGGCGAATAGTGTATGTTCATGAGGGATGTTCATCGATTCAAATAATCACTTTTTCGCGAATTCTCCAACCACTGCCAGTTTGTACTAGCAACCGAACAAATTCCTCTTCCGTGGTGTGTTCTGACATTTCTCTAGAGTAATCCGTTAATTTTCACTGAAGATTTTCTGACCAGCTTCACTGTATATCGCACATTTCTTGTATTGCGCAATATTCTTAATATTCTTGGCGGTTGAAGCATTCAAGCATGAAACCGGGCCTACTTTGCCATACGCATACGCCGCCGTACGAAGCTGACAATGCACAAAACCCTTATTTAACCGATAGTTCTTTACGAACTTAAGGGGACATAAACGACTAAAATTTTTGAAATAGTCATAAATTTTTTATTTTAGATTTTGATTCTGCAGTCTTTTCCGCTTATTTTGATACTAATTTTGTAATGATCCGACTACGGAAAGAAGCCGAAAAACGATCACACACATAAGCATTCCAGTGCGGCGTGGAACAACCTCGACGGAATAAAACGCCGCTCCTGAAATACCACGATTTTCAAACTTTATGTACCTTTTTCTCAGAAACTACTCAACGTATTGGAACAAACTTTTTTTTTGTTATGTTGGTAGTAGCTTGGTAAAGATTTTTATAACTTTTGAGTTTTGTAGACAAAACACAGCTTAAGAAAAACGAAAAAGAAGAAAAAAAGATGATTGAAAACATAAAATTTTGTCTTCTTTGCGGCAAAATTTAAAAAAATAAATTAATGGCAGCAAACGACTAAGAATTTTCTGAGCTACACTTTGCTCTAATCAGTTTACATAAATGTTGCAAACAGCCAGAGATACGAAATGATTTCAAATGATTGATAGCTTTAAACTACCCAGCAGTAGCAAACTTTGACTTCGTTTTTCTCGAAATCAGGTTTTTGTCACTTGGTTCGGTCTAACTTAACACCGACCACATTATTTGCTATATTCTTTGTAGTAAAAGTGACTAAGAACTTTGTAGCGCAACTTCCAGTTTGTGGTAGAACTATTAAAGAGCAATGACCTGCCTGCCATAAAGCATGTTTTCAGTCATAACGTATCGAATTATCGACAGATTGTGCAGCCGACGAAGCAACGGATATGCAAATGTTGTTGACAAACAAGGTTGCTAAGTTGTTTATTGAGTGATTTGTACATCCTTGAACAGCATCTCTGAATCCAAAATACGTATTAGACAAAGAAAACGAAAATTATCAACAATGCAGCATTTAAATGCGCTTTTATTTCGGTGAATTCTGTCACGTCTTTCGACACACAAACTTGTTAATTGATATTCAAACGTGAATATTTACGAACCATGGATCACTGTATACAAAACATTTTCGAAGCACATTGGTTGGTAGTTTAATGCCGTGGACTGGGGTAAATATATGAGAAATCGTTTGGTACTCATCATAAGATAAATTCAAACGAATTGTTGACAAGCTGATAGCGATTTTCTATCGTAGCTTATCAACACTTAAAGGAAAATAAAACGGTTACCTATATTGTAAAATGTATTATAATCAATCGAAATAGTTCAATACCATACAATACAAATATTTTCACTTAGAAACAAATACAGAGCTTATCATCAAAGAGCACAAAATTGCAGCGATATTTTACACCAGCAGGTCGATGCAATCCACAAGAAAAGACAAAATGAAAAGCAGATTTGTCAAATGTGACTAGAATGCGATTAGATCGTTTCGAGTGCTAGATGAAGCATACAGATACAGCTTCTACCTAGATACATACATTCATTGTTAAATTTCATTGAGTTGTATTTGCAAAAAAAATTACAGCTCTCACTACCGTCAATCTGTGTTATTATATTCAGAGTCTTTTTTCGTCAGTCGTCTTTTGCAGTATTTTTCGATATTAGCACATGTACTCAAGCAGAAGTCTCAAAGCAAAATATTTTATTTGTTGACGAGTCCTTGAATAATTTTGTAAAGCATCTAGGCATAACTAATAAAATATTTGAAATAAAAATTTGTCACAATTATGCTGGATTTTCAACTCTATGAATTGAAAAGCAGTGAGTTTCTCACGACAACAACGTTTATTTTTGGCGATGTTTACAGCCCTTCCGTGACCTTCTAAAGTAAATGAAGTCGAATCACAACAAAAACATATGACATCATATTTAATTCATGATGTGTAAGCAGACGTTTTCACCCTCGCAGAGGTAGGTATATGAAAGCTACAGCACACATCGAAACCGAAACGCTTGCTTCAGCACTCCAGTTTAGTTTGCTATACCAAATCTTTCTTTCCACCGTGCCAGGTAGATAAGCCAACCGATCTCTATCCAAGAAGTGTGCTGCTTTCGTACCGATTTGAGAGGCAGTGTTCGGCGTGTTTATCCGTGCACATGACACAGTAGGCTGGCAGCATCCGAAGCTTAACGTAGCTTCAAGCTACCTGAAGTGTAAAAACCCGAGTGGAAGATTTTAGATAATTGGCAAATTTAATAATATAATTATTTACGACAACCCTCCAACAAAGTTTTGGTTCAAAATTTTTTTACTAGCAGATGTTTGTTTGTACAGCAGAAAGCCGTACGGTTTCTGTAAGGTGGATAAAACAGTTCGCGTAAAACAGTTCAATTTGCGTGCGCGTGACTGTTGAACTACCACTCGCACGACGTTGACGTTGTGTTGGTTTTTGTTTTTATTTTTCGGTTGAACTCAGCTGTTCACTTTTTGGGAGCTGAAAGATGACGAAACCGTAAACGGATTGGAGGAGATGGTCATTGATAACAGAACGCCTCTGTGCTCGTTTGCTGTGGTCGTTTTTGATAAGTTACATCAATAATTAATTGGCTGGTTTGTTGATAAGGTCATATCAGGGAAGCAAAGCGATGCATTAATAGGTACAGTTGAACATGTTGTCATCAATTTGCTAAATAATAAATGAGAATATTTAACGACTAACAACCAACTTTACAAGTTGGACTTGGACCCTATTGTAACGTAGGTCGTCATTTGCTTGTGACCTTGTACTTGAAGGTTTTCTATTTTGTATAGTAAATTAAATTACAATCTGCACATTTTAAGTAATTAATCTCATAGCAGAAACCTATTGAAAATAATTCAACTACTCTTAATTTCATTCGATTTGGATATTCATAAATAATAAATTGCGATTTGCATAAATTTAACGGTATCAGAGGTGAACCAAGATTTCCTCCAAAAACCTCTCACCAAAAAGCTAACCTCACCGAGCATCTAGCGGTTGAACATGTGACATTGTTTCGAAGAGCTTAATTTACAGTAACAAAATTGGACTTCATCCAGTGAGCGGTCGGGCCTCCCGTGGCGTATCTGTGTCTTAAATATGCAAAATTTTAACATGCATGAAACGGCCTATTTGATAAACATTATTCCGGTACGGTACCGTCTATGTGCGTTTATATATAAGGTCTTGTGCTGCTTCGTCGTAATTGCCTATCCGCGTTCTATTCAATAGAAATCGTTAGAAATATCCACGTTCTGACACCCCCCTTGGTGATTCATTGCTGTAATTTTTGGTTCGGACGAAGGAAAATTTTGATGGGACGAATTTAAAAACGGTATGGCAAATTTAAAAAATTAAGTCAGTTGCGTAAAATTTCTATAATATGCCTATAATAATCGCTTTTCAGTTAAATTAAAGTGATCGGATCGGAAGGTAAGTGCGTTTGAGTCAAATCTGCTCGAGAACTTTTATGGTTATTCGTTAAAATCCACCCAAGAAGTGATAAATATTGAAGTGGCTTTCCTTACTACGACGGGAATTAGCAGTAAACCCTACATATTTTATATCTTTTTTTACGCGCTGGCTCGCATGAGCTGAGAGCTTGGATAGCCAAACAAGTGCGTCATTTTCAGAAGCAAGCCGTCGCGTGGCTGCATGCAACAAGCCGTGGAATAAATTTTGTCGGCAACCTATTTCGAAAACCAGTTTTATTCACCTAATGGAGTGATTCGGCCCGGGCATTCTGTTCAACATATTTCGCCTAGAAAGTGCATCCTTTGTGTTTCCAAAATGTCTTAGACTCAGCTTATATTTCTACTGTGTGGCCGAAATCATTGTGTAATTATTAAATTTTCCATATCAATCAAATCATTTGTCAAAAATTTAGATTTTGAGCAAAAGCAATATAATATTTCAAATTCGGAAAAAATATTTTACTCTCTCATTGCACTCTAAAAGTGCCTTTATGCATCGTAATGCAGTACCCGCTCACCGTTGTTTACCCTACAAATCTTATTCTATTATCAGACATGAATCTTAATCAATTGTTAAGGATGGGTACAGAGAATCGAATTGAAAATGAACACCAAGGTGTCAACAAGCGATAAAATTCGATGTCAAGCTTTTGCTTTACTGATGCGCCATTCAACGGCAGACAAACAGCGGCCGACTGGGGTAAAATGCCCTTAAAATTCTGAAAGTAAAATATGGTACGTCAGAATTTGGTGAAGATCGACTATTTTCCCTACCCTAAGGAGCATACTTTGACACCTAGTAACTTTCTGTTCTGCAATTCTCCGACATTTTGCACCGAAAACCCAACCCCTTTTGTCAGAAGGCGCCAATTTTTCACGAAGACAATGAAAGACTAGCTTGTTTACGCTTTAAATTGAATCTAATTGGAATCTTCAACTCCTGACGTGAATTTCATTTGATCCCACAGAGTAAAAGTGCAACAAATTGAGAACTTTGTCACGTTAGATCGATTCTTCACTTTTGTGCCCGACTGTAGTGAAGCGTGATTAGCACCTCGCTCGATACTTTTATTTATGCTAAACGCAAAAATTGCTTGTGTCTACTAGCGACTTTGTTATGCGCAAAAAGCCAAACACCAAGCGAACCGTTAAATTGGCACGCAAACGAACTAAGTAAACAAGCGGCTTCGTAGTCATGTTTCGTGCCGAAGGAGTGTTGTGATCTGCGTAAAATGTTGGTACTTTTAGTATTGATTTTCCATCGAGATATGCGTTAGTTAACCCTTAAATGCGCAATGTTGCTTCAACACAACATAGTGAGAAACATCCCCAAAGTAAATTATGTTTACCGCCTTTAGATAAGTAAGTTTTTTTAAAATGAATTTTTTCAGCGTGCGCATTTAATGGTTAACAAGAAACTAGCAGTCATTAACTTTTCGTCGGAGAGACCAATTTCGGAAGCAGTTTTTGGGTCCAAAAGCGGGGTACTTTTTATAGAAATGTATTCACTGCGTTCTTCTTGCCAATTTGAACACAACGAATATATTTTCATGAACAAAATTGGCGTTTCAAACAAAAAAAACTGCTTTTGAATTTTGCAAGAATCGAGGATGACTAATTTCACCTTAAGACCCAAACAGAACGCTGCATCAACGTGTCATCAGTGTTATTCTGACTGTGAAATTGGCACTGACGGATACGTTGACACAGCATCTATCCTGTACAAAGGACCATGTAATGGTTCAAAAATTGAAATTAGCCTATTGTATTGTATGTTTGAGTAAAATATGCGCCAAAAAACGCATAGTATCCAAGATAGTGTTCAAGCTCAAACCGAATTGTGCGTCAACGCACCCGTCAGCTCTAATTTGACAATTTTTCCTGTTCTCAAATGCTAAATTCGCGCCAACGAATTCGTTAACGCACAATTCTGTTTGTGCTTCTACTCCGATTCTTCGTTGTCTTCTAGCAACCCGACAATTATGCAAGAACTCGCAAACAAGCAATAGCTTGCTTACAAGCGAAAGATCGCTTGTGAAATAGAACAAAAAAGAAATGTTCAAAATTGATACAAAATAGAAAACAAATTGTATTTTGATGGTAACCTTCGCTTAATATTAGAAAATTCTTAACTGTTTATATGAAAAATCCCTTTTCAATTTCCCATTCACCCTGTAAAATCACCTCTGCTTAAGATTCTCCGGGACGAAAATGTTCCACCACGAGTGGCGCTTCTCGCGGCCATACTTGCTGCCGTACACGTCCAGCCCGTTGGCGGACCCGAAACCTTCGAGCGCTGCCGCTCCTGCGGGATCGGCACCGTCCAGCGCAGAGGCCATACCCTTGCGCCGGCGGCGCTCCAGCTTCGTTTGCCACGAGGACGAACGGCGTCGTTTCTTGTCGTAACCGGGCACGCTAAGATTGCCGTTGCTGACGCTTAGCTCACCCATACCCATACCGGAACCGTTAAAATCCGCCGTCAGTGTCGAACCGAAACTGCCCGCATGTACGGTGTAGTAGTGATTCGGGGAGTCATTCTCGATGTCGGATTCGGTGTTTTTGTGGTACTTTTCCGGAATCGTAGCTATGGGATAGTGGTGGCTGTGCGACTTTGAGTCCCGGCGACCGCCTCCCAAGAAGGCTACAGCGATTGAGCTGCGGCGTTTATTGCTTTTGTCGCTACTACTGCTGGCATTGTTGGTATTGCCGCTTTTGTGACCACCAAGCAGTCCAATTGCTAAAGAACTGCGTCGTGGGGACTTGCCGTTAAGGCCATTTTTGATGTTCAACGTATTAGCAATGGATTCGATTCGACGATCAGCCAGACCGTGCGAACCTCCGGCGCTGGATCCATTGGAGGACAGATGTATGTGATGGTGGAAATCGGACTGTGTTCCATTGCTGAGACTAGATTCTTCCTCCAGCGAGACTAGCGTGGGGATCGAACCGGTGCTGAGGTCCTTCCGGGAGCGGTACTTGCCCGGCGTCGAAAGTATACTGGTCATGGTTCGTGATGACGTATTTCGGCGATGCTGTGGGAAAAGAAGGTGGATAACTTGAAGGTTAGATTTTGAATTCGGTGGAAGCTTGTACCATAAGTTGAACCAATGTTTGCTTTAGGTAGGTTTCTTTATTTCTTTCTGCACAGATGATAGAAAAACCAAAACCTCTTAGTGGTTTCGTTTTTGCTTATATTTCAAATGATCAAAATATGAAGGGCTTAAAAGAAGATGTAGCTGAAAGTGATTCACTGTTTTCGTGATCAAATTAAATGAAACAAGAAACCTAAAGTAAAAGCCATTGTTTACACAGGTTTATTTCTGCTTTGTTTGTCAGATGTAATTAGCCGTGATCGAGTGATTCAATTGGCCTTGGCGTCATTTTGCGTAAGATTCGCACACATTTTAATACCCGGGAATGAGTAATAAATTAATAACCGACTGGGTTGTATTATATTCGGGATTTTCGGCTGTACAGTCGGTTTTCTATCAAAAATGGCTTTTTTATACTGCCTGACGTTTCGGCCTTTGGTTTTGGCCTTGTTCAAAGGTAACTGCAATTGGTATTTATTGTAAACTAGCTGACCCGACAAACTTCGTATTGCCACAAATTAACCTGTGTTGTACATAAATCATGAATCTCGGATGATCTTTGTCACAATCTCGAGTTTTGCAAGCCCCCCAGTGGGCGGCGCTTCCGACGGCGGGTCACCGGCAACACTCGCGACCGGCTCGTCCTGAATGATCTAGTGTTACTATAGATAGTTTTTGTGGTCTTGTTATTGATTAATGTTTTATGGAAGAGTCTCGAATTTCTCGAGTTGGATTAGTTTCTGAGTTTCGCAAAAATTTCTGTTTTATTTGTATGAGAGTCCATATCCCCCTACCACAGGGGTGAGAGGTCTCTAACTATCATAAAATAAATTCAAGACTCAAAAATCTCCTACATGCTAAATTTGGTTCCATTTGCTTGATTAGTTCTAAAGTTATGAGCAAGTTTGTATTTCGTTTGAATGGGAGCCCCCCCCCCCCCCTCCTAAAAAGGTAAGAAGTCCTGATTCATCATGGGAAAAATGGTTGCCTCCAAAAACACCCACATGCCAAATATGGTTCCATTTGCTTGATTAGTTCTCGAATTATGAGGAAATTTGTATTTCATTTGTGTAGAAGCCCCCCCTCTTGAAGTGTGGAAGGATCCTAATTCACCGTAGAAAATATTTTTGCCTCCAAAAACCTCCACATGCCGAATTTGGTTCTATTTGCTTGATTAGTTCTCGAGTTATGGGGAAATTTGTATTTCATTTGTATTGGAGCCCCCCTCCTAATGTGGGAAGAGGTCCTAATTCATCACAGAAAAAATTCTTGCCTCCAAAAACACCTACATGCCAAATTTGGTTCCATTTGCTGGATTAGTTCTCGAGTTATGAGGAAATTTGTATTTCGTTTGTATAGGACCCCCCCTCCTAAAGTGGGGAGGGGTCCCAATTCATCATTGAAAAAAAAATTGTCTCCAAAAACACACACATGCAAAATTTGGTTCAATTCGCTTGATTAGTTCTCGAGTTATGAGGAAATTTGTATTTCATTTGTACAGGAGCCCCTCCTCTTAAAGTGGGGAGGGGTCCTAATTCACCATAGAAAATTTTCTTGCTCTCGAAAACCTTCACATGCCAAATTTGGTTGCATTTGCTTGATTAGTTCTCGAGTTATGAGGAAATTTGTATGGAAGTCCCCCCTCTTAAAGGGGAGAGGAGTTATAATTCCTCTTATAAAAAGGGGAGGGGTCTCAATTCACCATAGAATAAATTCTTGTCACCAAAAAAAACACCCACATGCCAAATGTTGTTCTATTTGCTTGATTAGTTCTCGAGTTAGGAGGAAATTTGTATTTCATTTGTACAGGAGCCCCCCCTCTTAGAGTGGGGAGGGGTCCTAATTCACCGTAGAAAATTTTCTTGCCCTCGAAAACCTTCACATGCCAAAGTTGGTTCCATTTGCTTGATTAGTTCTCGAGTTATGAGGAAATTTGTATGGAAGCCCCCCCTCTTAAAGGGGAGAGGAGTTACAATTCCCCTTATAAAGAGGGAGGGGTCTCAATTTACCATAGAATTAATTCTTGTCACCGAAAACACCCACATGCCAAATTTGGAGGGGTCTCTAACCATCACTAAAACCTTTCCTGGCCCCAAAAACCTCTACATGCAAATTTTCACGCCGATTGGTTCAGTAGTTTTTGATTCTATAAGGAACACAGGACAGACAGACAGAAATCCTTCTTTATAGGTATAGATAACAGAACAAAACGTTAACACCTTAAAACATATTTTGGCTTCAACTCACTATTGTCACGTTTTCTTGTCTAGTCGTTGATTACCAACGGACGAAAGTTTATCGGCTTCAATTGCATTGGTTTGGTGATAGAAAAGTATATACCGAAACCTTTTGACCATAGTGCACAACTGAATTACGTTTAAAGATGGTGTGTATAAATCGATCAACTACGTTGAGCTGAAACAGGGCTATTTGGGTTGTGGACCATGATAATCACTCGTGAGAGTTGTGTGGGAGACAATAAATTGTTATTTTAAGACAAAAAAAAGTAGCTTGCAATAAAAATTAATACGGCAATCTACCTGAAAACACACGAGAATGGAAACGGTTTTGAAATAAATTCTTAATCCGATCCAGTATTATTTCATTTGATATTTTCTTTGGGTATTGGGTATGAAATGCGGAAGGCAACTAGGAAAAAGCGCTCAACATAGCTTTAGCCATCCCAAGCCCCTACGTAGCGCCTCCACGTGGTCATACAAGGAAATACTCTAGTAATGGAGTAGCCAAGCTAGGAGGAGCGGGCTTATGTGGTTTTCAGTTCCTGATCTTAGAACTGCAGTTTTAGGCAATCATTGAACCACATGACTTTGTTTTCAAGTGTTATATGATTTAAACTAATATTTTTGCTAGACTAATCTATTTTCAGAGAGCGTAATAAGGCGTTATACCCTTGGCCAATTGCAGCTAGGCTTCTGGTCTAAATGCCATTGGTTCATCCCCGAAGGTCCGCAGTCCGCACTTGACCTTTATATTAGCAAAGATTCTTTCAACGACTATAAATAAATCATTGTCTATATGAAAAGTGTTTGGTACGGGAGGTTCATGCTTTCTTCCTTTTACTTTTTTTCAAAGAGTTGGATGGAATTAGATATTATTTCTAGTTCCATTTGATTCCTTGAAGTTCTCTCTACGGTACATGCTGCTTAGTTTATCTGGCCGTTGACAAGAAAATCGTCATTTTCTAGGATGCTTTCAAGAATTGGCTGCGTTAGTATGAGATTAAATTTTTGATTAAAAAATGAGAAATTAAATAAGATTTCATTTACACAACGGGAGTATTGTTAACCGACTCGTTTTGTTCTTGCCACGCTGGCTGATAGCTTGGTTTGCTATTCGGTTAGCATATGAGAACGGTGAATCGTGATTGCTTGATGTTAGACTGTAAGATAACTCTCACCCTCGCTTAGTCGATATTTTTAGTATAAGATCAAGATTTTCAGTTCATCTTATTTTTGATTTGTCACATTAAACATTTACTCTTCCCGTAAAGGAAAAAGTAAAGTAAACCAAATAAGAAAGAATTAGATTTAATATTTTCTTTGGGTTCGTTCCATCCCCAAATAGCCACGTATATTTTACATAATCGTTCTTATTAATCACGGTCATTCGAAAAATTTACATTTTTAGATTGGCGGAAATTTTAAATAAAAATGTTTTAAAAATGAAAACTCTACTGTATTTCAACCCTCCGTTACTCGCGCTGTTGTATTTTGTACAACGCCTGTGAACCGTCAACTTTATCTCGGTATATCCCAGGATTCCAGCAATAATGAAAATAACTGTTTTAAGTAAAGTTGATCCCCAGAGCCCAGACCAAGATCTTTCAAACGGTGGAAAAAGTTTCATAAGTTTTGCACCAAGTGGCATTAGTATTGGAGTGAATTCTGTTAGGTTTTAGCAAGCCAATAAATCTAAATTGGCGCGAGCAACGTAAGGTTAAAGTTCTGCGATAGGGTCTTCCAAAGATACTAAATAATCTAAATTAATTGAGGATCAAACATTGTCCGATATCAAAACTAGCGCAGTTTTGTGCCCAAATGGCTCATAGACCAGAGGGTAAATCTATAGCTAAACCGACATGTTTTGTAATACCTTCAGCTATTTTAACACCGAAAACGCCTGGGGTAACGAGCCAAACGTTAAATTAATACGTTAAAGATGGGTAACGTGATGGGAATACCTTGATTGTTATCACATTAACTCTCTAACCAGTGATGACCAAACCCTTTGAAATGGTTATTTGAAGGATGGCGGAGGGAAATTATAAAAATAGTTTTTCTATGATTGAAGAGGCACCACCCAGTGACAACTTTGGCCTTTAAGGCCCAATAAATAAAACCAATATAAGCTGGATCAACTAAAGTTTGTTTTTAAGCGCGTTAGAAGAAGGTCTTGATCTAGGTCTTGGTCATGATTTTGGTCATGGTCTTGATCTTGGTCTTGGTTTTGGGTTTGGTCTTGCTCTTGGTGTTGATCTGGGACACTTGGTCCTGGTCTTCGTCTTGGTATTGGTCTTGTGCTAGGCCTTGGTCTTGGTCTTGATCTTGATCTTGATTTTGGTTTTGGTCGTTGGTCATGGCCTTGGTCTTGATGTTGATCTTAATCTTGGTCTTGGTCTTGGTATTGATCTTGGTCTTGGCCTTGACCTTGGTCTTGGTCTTGATCTTGGTCTCTGTCTTGACCTCGGTCTCGGTATTGGTCTTGGTCTCGGTTTTGGTCTGGATCTTTGTCTTGCTCTTGATCTTTGTCTTGGTCTTGGTCGTGATCTTGGTCGTGATCTTGGGGTTGATCTTGGTCTCGGTCTTGATCTTGGTATTGGTCTGGATTTTGGTTTAGGTCGTTGGTCTTGGCCTTGGTCTTGGTTGTAAAGCTAGATCTCGGTCTTGATTTTAATCTTAATCTTAGTCTTGGTATTGATCTTGGTCTTGGTCTTGGTCTCGATCTTAGTCTCTGTCTTAATCTCGGTCTCGGTATTGGTCTTGGTTTCGATCTTGGTCTTGGTCG
Source organism: Sabethes cyaneus (assembly GCF_943734655.1). Lineage (NCBI taxonomy): Eukaryota > Metazoa > Arthropoda > Insecta > Diptera > Culicidae > Sabethes > Sabethes cyaneus. The sequence continues at coordinate 63,864,728 of NC_071355.1, forward strand.
TGATGTTGGTCTCGGTATTGGTCTTGATCTCGGGCTTGGTCTTGGTCTTGGTCTCGGTCTTGATCTTGGTATTGGTCTTGGTCGTGGTCTTGGTCTTGGTATTGGTCTTGATCTTGGTTTTGATTTTGGGCTTCATCTTGGTATTGGGCTAAGTATTGGTCTTGGTCTCGGTCTTGGTCTTGGTCTTGGTTGTGATCTTGGTCTTGGTATTGGTCTTGATCTTGGGTTTGGTCTTGGTCTCGGTCTTGATCTTGGTATTGGTCTTGGCCTTGGTCTTGATTTTGGTTTAGGTCGTTGGTCTTAATCTTGGTCTTGGTCTTGGTATTGATCTTGGTCTTGGCCTTGGTCTCGATCTTGGTCTCTATCTTAATCTTGGTCTCCGTATTGGTCTTGGTCTCGGTCTTGGTCTTGAACTTTGTCTTGGTCTTGGTCTTGGTCTTGGTCGTGAACTTGGTCTTGGTATTGGTCTTGATCTTGGGCTTGGTCTTGGCCTCGGTCTTGGTCTTGGTATTGGTCTTGATCTTTGTCTTGATTTTGGGCTTCATCTTGGTATTGGTCATTCATCTTGGTTTTGGGCTAGGTATTGGTCTTGGTCTCGGTCTTGGTCTTGATTTTGATCTTGGTATTGGTCTTGGCCTTGGTCTCAATCTTGGTTTTGGTCTGGGTCTTGGTATTGATCTTGATTTTGGTTATGATTTCGGTCTCTGCCTCGGGCTTGATCTTGGTCTTGATCTTGGTCTTGATCTTGGTCTTGGTCTTGATTTTGGTTTAGGTCATAGGTCTTGGCCTTGGTCTTAATCTTGGTCTTGGTCTTGGTATTGATCTTGGTCTTGGCCTTGGTCTCGATCTTGGTCTCTGTCTTAATCTCGGTCTCCGTATTGGTCTTGGTCTCGGTCTTGGTCTTGAACTTTGTCTTGGTCTTGGTCTTGGTCGTGATCTTGGTTTTGGTATTGGTCTTGATCTTGGGCTTGGTCTTGGCCTCGGTCTTGATCTTGGTATTGGTCTTGGTCTTGGTATGGTCTTGATATTGGTCTTGATTTTGGGCTTAATCTTGGTATTGGGCTAGGTATTGGTCTTGGTCTCGGTTTTGGTCTTGGTATTGATCTTGATCTTGATTATGATTTAGGTCTCTGCCACGGGCTTGATCTTGGTCTTGGTCTTGGGCTCGATTTTGGGCTAGGTCTTGGTCTTGACCACCTGTTGTGCTTGTTGAATGTACGTTGTGGACGAAGATGCTAGAAACGGATGTTAACAGCGATTGAAAGATGCAATTATGCAAAAAATCGAAACATGTCCTAAATTAGCTTCTGATTTTTCTACCTCTGGCATCACGCTATCAGAACGATCAACTTCAACGACAACGCACTTATGTGTGCTGAAGTGATTAAAAGTTTTCCTTCAGCTGAACCCTTGACTCGGTAAGATGCGTTTTGGATTTTTTTCAGGGCTGTGCTTATGTAACAGAAAGGTTTTGAAGGGGGAGGGATTTGTCGGAAAGCGATATCGTTTTTAGCGATTGTCTAGTTTGCATGCTGTGCTATTGATTTTTTGCTAAACTTTAAATACGTAAATGGAATAATATTGTGTTTGAGTAATTTTTTTTAATATTTAAAGATTTGAATTCATTTCGATTCTTATTTATCTGCTGATGTGCTGCTGCGTCGAAGTTTGAGCTGGAAAGAAGCACACCACACAGAGCGAGGAGATTCAACTCGTTAGAGAATGCATTTCTGATAAACATCCTTCGATAAATCATTGAAACAGCGTTCGTTCGGAACAGTACAAATCAAACGTACTCACAATCTCTAATTCTATTTCTTGTTCTAGAGTTGCTATCCTTGATATAGGAAACAATCGGAATTTAAATCATCTAGCTCTTGGGGGGTACCTATGCGATCTTGCTTGGTCCGCTGGATGGAAAGGACCGGTTCTCAAGCTTTATTCTAACAACAACAGAGAGCTCACAGAGTCAGCGTGCAGCACGCTTGCATCAGACAAAATTGCCTTTTTCTATTGGACCTGCGTTGCCGAGCTATTAAAGAACCGCGGGAACGATACGCCGCCGCCACCGTCGCCTCCACAGTCGCGGGTCCGATCTCTCGTCAAACCATTTGATCCCATACGCTCGCACACATGCGCGCACGCTATCCAGCACTATGATTGGCGTATCCCAAAAGTTGACTGCCGCAATAATTGACTTAAACCAATTTAAATATTTATGTTTGCCAAACACAGTCAGCAAAACCGACCGACCGAGCGACGACGTACCAGCGTCGCCGTGCCGTTGAAACGGGTTTTGAAATTATTTTGTTTTTTTTTTACGGTTGGCAGAATTTTAGGCTGAGTTCCCGCCCGCCGTTCGTGGCGTACAATCTGACATGGGATTGTACTTCTAAAACCCACGCTGCTGCCACTATTAAACGTCGCAAATACCCAACTGACCCATTGAGCTCGAGTCTCGAGTGAGCTGCAGGCCGATTAGAGCACGGACGGTCCGTCCGTCCTGCTATGCGTGTGTGTAGTGTAGTGTGTAATAGTAAACAGGTTTGGGTCTGTATAGGGGCGACCGGATTAGTTGCTTCCGTTCCCCGTTCCTACTACGGTATCACTGAGCTGAGCGACAACGCATGCCCACCTTATCGTCGACGTCGTCGTCACGTTCGCACGTTGACACACTGGATCATAAATTACGCCAGCCAGCAGATGGCAAGTTTTATGGTGCCCTGCCAAACAACCTTGATCAGGGCGGGTGTGTGTACGTCTCTCCGTGCTCGAACGAAAATAACAACAACTCATTAATTGGATCGGCGATCAGGTTTTTTTCCAAGGGATGCTGCCCCTCTCGGGTGAGGGCACTATGGCCGGAAATATTTTGTAAAAGCTACTAATTTGTCTACCACTGTTACTACAGTGGTTCTATCAAACAGTGCCGTGGAAGGAGAATATGAAGGGTCCTGCATTGGAATCAGAAACGTGACCTGATTTGTGATATTTTGTTAACACGAAAACAAATCAATGCAGCTGAATGGTGGTTGTACTGCCATTTGTGGTTTTGATAGGTTTCGACAGCCGGTAATGTTTTGACAATCATGCCGCTAATGAAACCGTCTTGTTTATTAATGCGGTGAGTATTGATCGATGGATACTTCACAGTTTATTAGTGTAAGGCTGATCGTAAAAATGATAGCTATTGATGGAATTGACAACCGAATTAAGACAAGGATCTTGTATTTCCGTAAAAGTAGATGCGATTCGTAAAGCGACATTTCAATTGTGTTTCTTAAATTTAATGCGATGCAGTATTTTAATATGAAATTTGTCTCAAACTTTCTAATCTAGGAGAGTTACAAAGTAGTTGTTATAATCCATACGTAACAAATTCCAGTCGCAATTAAGTTGCAGTAACCAAATTTGTCTGGCTAGAACTTCTCGGGTATCTAACCCGTCTGCATTTTTGTACATTTCTACTTTCAAACTTCGCCTGCAAATGATGGATCTCGGTAGAAGCATGTTCGATGAACCTGAGAATACTGAGAACCGGAGCAGAGGGTCCAAAGCCCCCAAAGGAGGATGGTTTTAATAGCTGTTATCCATGGCTAAAAGTAAAAAAGTGAATGGATTAACCCCTAATCCAAGGTGTCATGCGACCCGTGCCGAGGGATGAATGGTGGGGGGGGGGTTCCATAAATACTCAGCCTCAAACGGAGCCTGTGGAGTACCAGAGCGCCCTCCGCAGTAATTATCCCTTACCGCATCATTATTTTGCTCTTCGCTCCTGCTCGGGGAGGGGCTCTGATGCGGCGGACCCTTCTTTCCCCTCAACTCGTGGGATTCTATATGAATATGCAAAATAATTCAAAAACAAATTTAACTTCAGTGAGCGTGGACGGATTAGATGAGCCGTTCACAAGAGGCGGTATCCAGAGATCTCCGCCGATGGATACGAGCAGAAGCGCAAGCGTAAGCGGAAAAAGAAACGGCATACCTGCCGCTCCAACTGCATCTACGCCGGACGCAGCGATGAACGGCCCGTCGCTAATAAAAGCAGTGGAAGGAAACAGAGACATGCTACCAAGAGTAGTAGTGGCGTCTCGTCATGCTTCGGGGCCATGCGTGCTGCGACGAAGGAACACAGCGAACTCGAAGCGCGAGTAAGAGTGGCAGAGAAAGAGACCGCGAAGGCGTTTGAATCGAGGTCTGCACAAACGGATGCCTGCCCGTCAACGACTGACCACGCCGTGGCCCTCGCAACTACGGAGTAGTCCAACGACAACAAGGTATCCGCCAAACGTGCAAGGCAGTCCTCAGAGGAAGAAACCCCCACGGGTCCGAAGAAGCGCCTGATCGCAAAGGGTCGTAAGCCAAGCGAAGAACCCACTGAGGGTAACGAGACGTAGTTTGCGTCCGACAATCAGTGGGAATTAATCAAAAAGAAGAAGGCCAGGAAGAAAGAGGAGGATTGAGCTCCACCGAAACTGGTCAGAGAAAAGAAGAGCAAAGGCGATGCCCTTATCCTCAAAACTGAAGGGCCGAAACATTCGGAAGTTTTGAAGGCCATGAGAGTGGACGACCAGTTGAAGGGTCTTGGCGCGGATGTGCGGAGTATCCACCGCTCTCGCACGGGCGACGTGATCCTTGAGCTCAAAAAGAATGCCACTGAGAAGGGTTCTGCCTACAAAGTGCTGGCAGAAAAGGTCCTCGGTGATAGCGTACAGATCCGCGCACTACCCCTCCTCTGTTGGGTACTCTTACCACTGCGTCCAGTGTTTTGAACTATTGTGGTATGCTCCGATTTATTATTTTACTATACGCTTCAAGCTTACCTATCACTTATTGAGGAAGTGACAGGCTGGTAGCTGGAGCGTGACATGTGCCAATCAGGGATGATTAGGTTTATGAACCTAGTACCCTTGTCGGCAACGCCAACCAAATCTCCCCTTTTTGAGATACTGCATTCTGCGTACTATTTGTGCTCCACGATTGCAGAGCAAGTGTTCCGAGGTTAAATATCATCTTGTACGAAAGCGAGATTCCGTAGATGATATTCACTCGGACAATGTCCTGTCGCAAGACAGGATTGAGACTCAGCGACTTTTGAGTACACGCGCACTAACGCCCGAGATGACTCTCCAGCTTAAAAACTTGGACGACTGAAGCGAGCGAACTAGCACGAGCTCTCAAGGAGCAATGTAACGTGGTGGTAACTACCGAGGCAGTTCGTTTGCGTAAGGGACCGGCGGGAACCCAGGTAGCAACTATAAGAATTCCACTGGTTGGTAGACGAAAATGCAGCCCTGAAAGTGGCTAAGCTGAAGGTGGGATGGTCCGTATGCCCACTGAGCGTGTTACAGCAGCCGGAGATCTGCTTCCAGTGCTTTGAGCAGGGGCACAAGTCCTGGAGCTGTAAGGTACCAGACCGAAGCCACCTGTGTAGCGAGGGACTGTACAGCGCCGCCCAAGTGCTTGATATGTACCGGCCAACGGGACGCTAAGCACACAACAGGAGGCCCAAGATGCCCGGCAGGCGCGCCAGCGACTAAAACACGGGCGTATTGAGTGCAGGTAATGCAACTAAACATGAATCACTGCCATGCGGCCCAGCAACTGTTGTACCAAGCAGTTAATGAATCGTTGACGGACATTGCCATAATCTCGGACCCATACCGCATCCCTGCCGGAAACGGTAACTGGGTCTCGCATTGGTGCAGGACGGCGGCTATATGGACGACAAGCAGGTTCCCGGTTCCAGAGGTTGTGTCAACTGCAGACGAGGGATTTGCGGTTGCCAAAGTGGGTGGAGTGTTCTACTGCAGATGTTATGCTCCGCCGAGTTGGTCTATCGAGCAGTTTACGCGGATGGTCGACCGAGTATCAGTTGTGCTGACTGGTCTAAGGCCGTTGGTTGTGGCGGGCGTCTTTAACGCTTGGGCGGTAGAGTGGGGAAGCCGCCGCACGAACCATAGGAGTCGGATTCTGCTTGAAGCTCTGACAAAACTCAACGTAGATCTGGCCAACGTCGGCACCACAAGAACCTTCAGTAGGACCGGTGCGGAGTCTATTATCGACGTGACATTCGGCTGTCCTGGTCTGATGGGAGACTGGAGGGTAGACAATGTCTACACTTACGGTGACCATCAGGCGGTTCGCTATTGTATCGGTCAGATAACGAGGCGGCAGACGGTGATCAGAGCCGACACTCCAACCACCCGTGGATGGAAGACATCATACTACGATCCCGAAGTATTTGTGGAAGCGATCCGAAGAGAGTGCGGTGCAAACGCTGATAATTGAGGTACTGTCGCGAGCGTGTGACGCTACCATGACTAGGAAAGGTCGACCTAGGTATGGGAGGTCACCGGCTTACTGGTGGACAGCTGAAATAGCGGAACTCCGCGGAACCATATTTCCAAAATCGTGTGATATGCTACAACACGGAGGAGGGTCGGAAGTGCGGTCCAATCACCGCAGCGGTTTCGCAAGGTTCCATACTGGGCCCGGAGTTGTGAAACGTCATGTATGACGAGGTGTTGAAGCTAAAGTTCCCGGTAGGGGTGGTGATTGTCGGCTTTGCGGATGACATCACCTTGGAAGTCTATGGTGAATCTATCAGAGAGGTACAGTTGACGGCTGCCCACTCTATAAGCATGGTTGAAGATTGGATGCGATCCAGGAAACTGGACATAGCGTATCATAAAACGGAGGTTATCATGGTGAACAACAGCAAGTCGGTGCAGCAAGCAAATATCAGTGTCCGGGACTGCACCATTTCATCCTTAAAACTTCTGGGAGTCATGGTCGACGACAAGCTCAAGTTCGGGCGCCACGTCGACTATGCCTGCAAGAAGGCTTTCACCGCTATTTCGGCATTGTCTCGTATGATGTCTAATAGCTCTGCGGTATATGGCAGCAAGCGAAGGCTATTAGCCAACGTGATCCAGCCCTTACTCAGGTATGGCGGGCCAGTATGGTCATCGGCGTTAGGTACCAAAAGCTATCTAGCCAAGCTGGAAAGCACCTATCGTCTCATGTGCTTGAGAGTGGCGAGTGCGTATCGCACAATTTCACATGACGCAATCTGCGTCTTAGCGGGTATGATGTCTATTGGCATCATCATCAACGAGCACGTAGAGCACTTCAACCAACGTGGAACTAGAGGCATAAGGAATACCACAAGATCGGCCTGGATGACCACATAACAGCGGGCATGATCTAATTCCACAAAAGGCCGGTGGACACATCGACTTATCCCGGAAGTGTCCGGGTGGGTCAACAGGAGCCACGGCGAAGTCAACTAGACACAGATTCCGTCAGGGCATGGTTGTTTTAGACAGTATTTGCACAAGTTTGGGCATGCGGAGTACCCCGCATGTCCCGAATGCGTGGATGTTGAGGAAACTGCAGAATATGCTTTCTTCATATGCCCTCGTTTCACGGGCGCGAGAAGCAACAAGACGGCAGTGAGTTGACTGGACACTACTCCGGATAACTTAGTCCAAAAGATATGTTCTAGCTCGGACGTCTGGGGACCGGTCAATGCGGCTGCTACTGAAGTAATACCGATAAGGTGGTGCCAGGGGGGATTGAGGCTGGAGACTCGAGTAGGGTTTTAGTGGATCTGGATGCTCACGCCCCATTAGCGGGGTCGGGATACCATAGCCCACTCCCCGAGTTGTCTTCTCAGGTTTCCCTACTCGTTAAAAAAAAAACATTTCTAGTTTCAGCAGTACTAGGTATCAGTCCACAGCTTTCAACCGTGTATTCAAATTTTTGATTTGCGTCACAAAACTGGACATCGTCAGAACATCTGACATGTGACGCAACAATTTTAAAAGTTGCATTGACGCATGCTGACAATCAAACCTCCGGCTCCGTTCGGAAATTCTTTTGTAGTCTAATTCAAGAATGCTCACAACACGAAATCGAAAACCCTTAAAAGCTTCAGCATTTTTTTTCGCATATAGATATGTAGTCACGAACTCAGCTCGAGGGAGCAGAAAATATTTTCCATTTTTATGCAATTATTACACCGTTTCGATGGATGGTACAACCGAAGACAACAGTCCGGCTTGCCACTAACATGCAAGCAGTTCCAGTTGAAAGAATTTCACGCTCATAAGCAGTTGAAGCATGAAGTCGTATCCGTAACATCATTGTTTCATCAGACACGATCGGTAATCGGATCAAGCTAACAAATTACCCCATCATCCAATTGGTCTGCACTGGTAACTCTCAGAACCAGTCACCGGATTTGCATCACTACACGTATGTTTAAAGTTTATTACATGGTTGAATTTTACGACTTGACGCGGACTGGCGACAAGCATCGTAATGTATTTATAGGATGTTCGGTCAGGATCTAACGGAGCGGTAAGTACATATAAATAAATGTATCTATTTAATTGCCGAAGAATCGATGACGAACTATGACGAAAAAAAACCGTATGTAATACAGTAAATTTATTACCACTTAGCATTTACTTAACGATTTTGCCATTTTGACTACTGCACAATTATCACAACATTGGAATCTCGCTGAGGGTGGGTGCCACAGAAATGCGAATCGTGTCCGAGCCACACCCACCCCTTGTAATGTGATGTGGTGTGGTGTGTGTGTTGGTTGTTCTGTTTTGCGAGTATCTACTCCTTTACCAAACCACCTGATCGGATCACCAGCCAGGCAGGCAGGCAGGCTAGGATTGGGCGATACCGTATCGATACCCGCGATATCGATACTCGAAGGCCGATATTTCGATAAATTTCATCGATACTTACGGCGTCGATATTATGCTAAATCGATAATTTCATCCCGATACTGTTTTGATAAAGCGGGATATGCATGCTGAAAAAATATAGACTAAAACTAGGCCAGGAAATGCGCAAGAAAGCAATATTTTAAGCATTTTTCTCGCGCTGTTTTCTTTTCAGGTATCTACTAAGCTTAATTCTCAAATTTACTTTATTGGAATTGACTCTTATGCAAAACCTTGAACAATGTCACCTACAGTCAACCAAAAAAGTATTCGGACAGCAGCGCATAAAATTTTCTTTTAGAAATTTTGCACAGTATTTTTGCAAAGAATGGCAACACATATTTTTTAAAACAATGTTTAACTAAAGCATATTTATATGCACAACAAAAATTCGGGGAAAAGCTTTCCGTTTTGAAGATAGGGTACATACAGTTTGAATTCCTCAAAAATGCAGCCAAAAAAGTATTCGGACAGTTAACTATTAGTTAAAACAAATGTCCTTTCTCGCTCAACTACTACCTTGTAGGACCATTTATATTCTTGATGACCTGTTTTAATCTGTTTGGGATAAAATTAACAATTTTTCAAATATCCCTCTGTGAATTGCTGACCATTTTTTTACAAGAACTCGGTTTAAGTCATTGTGATAAGAAATCGAATGATTTCTCATTTAGAAATGAGATTATCTAAAAAGATGTTCAAAAGGGTTCAAATCTAGACTGAATGCTGATGTTTCGGTAGCTCTAGGACAATTATATGGTGCCTACCGCTTACAATTATCAACAGTATGTTTAGATTCAACATTCCGGTACAATATGTATGTACCAGACAATTACAATTTTGCTTTAATTTCACCTAAAATTATTCAGATAGTTGAGTTTACATTTAGTTCTATCCAAAAGTATATATCTTTGGTGCCTCGGAGCTTTCCAAGCACCCCAACAAGGTATGACATCAACAACCCTTATGCAAGAATAACTAAAAGAGACGGGTTACAAGTGAAAAATCACTCGTCAGCAAGTAAACAAGCAATGCGGTTAGTGTCATACCTTGTTGGGATGCTTGGAAAGCTCCGAGGTAGCAAAGATATATATTTTTGGATAGAACTAAGTGTAAACTCAATTATCTGAACAATTTCAGGTGAAATTAAAGCAAAATTGTAATTGTGCGGTACATACATATTGTACCGGGATGTTGAAACTAAACATACTGTCGATAATTGTAACCGGTAGGCACCATACAATTGTCCTAGAGCTATCGAAACATCAGCATTCAGTCTAGATTTGAATCCTTTTGAACATCTTTTTAGATAATTTTATTTCTAAATGAGAAATCATTCGATTTCTTATCACAATGACTTAAACCGAGCTCTTGTAAAAAAATGGTCAGCAATTCACAGAGGGATATTTGAAAAATTGTTAATTTTATCCCAAACAGATTAAAACAGGTCATCAAGATTGTAAATGGTCCTACGAGGTAGTAGATGAGCGAGAAAGGACATTTGTTTCAACTAATAGTTAACTGTCCGAATACTTTTTTGGCTGCATTTTTGAGGAATTCAAACTATATGTACCCTATCTTCAAAACGGAAAGCTTTTCCCCGAATTTTTGTTGTGCATCTGAATATGCTTTAGTTAAACATTGTTTTAAAAAATATGTGTTACCATTCTTTGCAAAAATACTGTGCAAAATTACTAAAAGAAAATTTTATGCGCTGCTGTCCGAATACTTTTTTGGTTGACTGTACATGTTTAACGCTTATTGAACGGTAAGTGCATACACTGAAACAAGTACCATGGTATTTCGCGCCATTTTGCAGAAAACGCTTGCTTTTTGTAAGTACCATGAAAAAGTATTCAAATTTACCATGATTCTTGTACAAGTAACATGTTCTCAGATAATTTTACCACATTTTTTGGTAATGTCTAGTAATTTTGACTACGATTCTGTTATTTTTTGTGTTCGGGGTAACGCCGAAGGTAACACATAGGAATTTTAACCAGAACACTGCTTAAGCTAAACAGAATTCTTTTCTGCAAAAATTCACTGGTGTGTCCTCTTAATTTTACCCTCTAATATGGTAACAATTACCATGATCCTTGTTTCAGTGTACGATACGCGATTTTCAGCAATTTAGAACTGACCAGAGAGCACAGAGAGTAGTATTGGGCGTTGACGGCATTAACAAAGACTTTCCAGCTTTTTACGCGCCATAATAGTAGTGAAAGTTGCAGAGGTGGGGCAGAGATCGAGAAGAACTAGAACTGGAAAGGAGCCACTCCCAGCGGAACTCTGCAGGAATGGCCAAGAACCGCCAGCAACGACACATCACTGGATGGTTTCAGGGGTTTGAGAGAGGGCTGCCGGACGAGTGGATTGAGGGTGCAGTTTGTCCTATCTACAGAAAAGGCGATCGAATAGATTGCTGTAATTACCGTAGCATAACGCTAGTCAAAGCCATCAACAGATTTTGTTGCGTCGTCTGTCCCCAGTGGCAGGAAAGTTCGTAGGGTAGTACCAGGCTTTATGGAGGCCCGTGCTACTACGGATCAAATATTTACTCTTCGGCAGGTCATCCAGATGTGTCGAAAGTACAACCCATCATATTTTTGTGGATTCTGGGGCAGCATACGATTCAGTCGGATGCGAACAGCTCTGGCAGGTGGTGCGGTTTTCCGTACAAAGCGACGTGTCCGAAATAGAGCTGCCATGGAGCGAGTGATGTGTTATGTGCGTGTTTTGGGGGCACTCTCTTTGCTCAACATGTTTTTTTATTAATTAATTTTTATGAATCCCTGTTTTTGTGCAGCATTTCCTAATCCCAGAATGCCGCCCTAAATAGTATCGATAAATCTAATATCGATGCTTCACGAATGATATATCGACGGTATCGATAAAGCGGCGGATCTGATATTGATATTCAATTATCGATACTTTCGGGAATTTTGCCCAATCCTAAGGCAGGCTGCACTGCCACCGGCTCTGTTAGTCACACCGTGGTGCGCGCAAAAAAAAATCAACAATCGAGGCAAACCACTTCAACCGGTGCACTGCACCGGCTGGTCTTATTGTTATCAAGCGAACTTCTATAGCTCGAGTAAGACGAAAAAATATGGAAAACGAGCGGTAAAGAATGCGATTTTATTGATATTGAACCGTTGAATTGATGGTATCGAATTTAAATTTTAAAAGCATTCTTGATCATGAGTTAAAAATAAACATTTATTCGATTGCTTCTGGTGTTGAGAAACAGCCCTTTTGTTGGGAACGATAATAATAATCAGATGTTGTGCAAATAAAATCTTCAGTGATTGACTACATATATTTTGAACGGCGCACAATAAAATAGGTGAATGCAGTATAAACCTTTTCAACATAAGTCTTCGGTTCACTTTAGTCCCGTGAGTGATTCCAATCAATGGAATAGAATGTATGTACCTATCTTTATTAGGCTCACAAAACATAGTCTGAATGGAAAATAAAGTCGTGTACTTCGTATCCATTTAAGGACAACGATTATTCCCAGACAGTTTTCAAAGGATAAATCAAATAATTATAGCGTAGTTTTATGTAATTCTACAATGGAAAATAAGGGTCATTGAAACAAATGCAAAATTAGATTTCAGTAGCAAACTGGATCTTTTTCTACGCAAGAAAGTTTAGTGAATTGGACAGAAACCAGTAAATATGTAGGTTTATATGAATCGTTTTTGTTTGTGAAAATTGTTCATCAACTTTTAACACTTCGCCAAATAATAGACGCAGCTCAAGTAGACACAGTATACACATATCTTAAAGCTTCTTCAAACCGCATTGACCACCAAATTCTGCTTCTGAACTGTTTAGAAGCTTCTAATGGCTTCGCCAATTAACTTCAGGCTTACCTAACTCGTCGACAACTTCCAGTTAAACTACATTCTACTGAGTTGAACTACTTTTGCAATCAATCTGGAGTTCCACAAGGAAGCAACCTAGGACCATTACTTTTCATTGAATTTTTTATGACATTTGTTTAACCCTCTAACGGGCAACATCGTAAAAACGATGCGATCAAGCAAATGATTATTTTATCATGAAAGTACACTCAAAAGAAGCTCGAGTGTTGATTTTCATGGGAAAATATTTATCTGGTGGACCGCTATGTATGAAATAGTCCAAATTCTCTTTTTAGTTTTTCATGCCTAACGCTCTACCCAAATATTTTTTTCAGTTCAAATATATCACAAAATTGAAAAAAAGCATGTAAATTACTCATAGGAAAAATTTGAGACCGAACATTTTGTTCTAGATGTCCTTTTACTTCAAACGTAAAAAAAGGAATATTCGCACCATATTTTTTTTCGAAATTTTTCGAAATTCTTGTTTTTGAAAGATAATATAAAGGTAATATTGATATCAATATGTCAGGAAATCTGTTCTGAACATATTTCTCATTTTGTCAATTCAAGATAAATTTCGTATGTGGCTCTGGAGCTCCAAAAGCGAAGGCCGTCAACAGACGATCTTACCCGTTAGAGGATTAATGAACCAACTATACACAGATGACCCAAGAATATTTCTCTCCGTGCGTTCTATTGAGAACTGTAAGCTATTGTAAGACGTTTAACCCATTTGAAAAATGGTGTCAAAAAATGAAATGGACCTTCAGTACTTCCAAATGCTCTATTATCACTTTAATTCGAGCCAAAACTGATAGGGGATGTGTATAATTATAAAACTGATGAGCCTTGTCATGAACGAGTCAGAGTTGTAAAGGATACAGGAGTCGATGGTCATGGTCGGACCATCGCATTCTATCACTCTTAGGGGACCGTTGTAAACTAGGGTAAAGAACCGGTTTTAAGCAGTCTAAGCGGGTCACTGATTGTTTTACCTTATTACAAGCGATGGGTTGACTAAGTGGGGGATATCAGCATACCAATCTTCTTGCTATCTTTAGTTCTTCAAGCTGTTACCATTGGAAGACACTATTGTTGTGCTAAACTTTTGATTTTCCGCTTTAAAAGTTGGAGCGCTGGAACTAATTTTGATCAGACCGAGCATATTTTCACCCTCAAGGTGCTTTTTTAAGCAATCCTGAAATCTGATTTTTTTTACGTGCCCGTAAAAAATCCCTCGAACTCGAACAAAAGAGGTAAACATATAGCAGTACGCACGGTCCGACTCAGAACAGTGTTGTCAAAGCAAATAACATTGAAACACATCGTTGCTTTATTAAATCTCTGAGAAAATCTTCGAAAATTATTGAAAAAGCTGTCTTTTCTGTTGTTTTTAAGAAAGAAAAATTAATTATGAACATACATTTCTCTTGAAAGTATTGAACCACGTTTTCACCATTGGAAGTTTCAGTTAATTTCAAACCTATAATTCTTATTTCCAGAACCGAAACAGTGTCTTGGCAACACGATAGTTTATCAGTTTTGCTGCAGCTGCTTCGCGTCAATTCAGAATTTGTTTTCAGTTTTGTTATAAAATAACAAAACTTTCGGCTAGTGAAAAAGCCTTAGATAATAGAAAAAAAGAGAGTGAATAATATGGTATGTGACAATTGAGTGCTTGACTTTTAGAGTGGTTGTAATCAGTGCTGAAAAATGTGATGGATTCGTTAGTAGCGATGTGGCGATTGCCTTCTGCAGCTGAAAAATTTACGTTTTTGGACATCAATTTTTAATTCATCATATTTCTTGTCGGAAACCCAGTAAATTCTGTTTGTGTGAATCAAATGTATGTTTAAGTGATTTGTGAAGATGATCCTATGAAAAGATTTTGAAAATATGAATTCAAAAGTGCTTTTTCGGCTCATTTATTTTCAACTGATTAAAATAGGCGACACTGCTTAACTCGTTCCTTACCCTACTGACCGCCAAAACTTTAAGCAAAAAGAGAAATGTATACAGAGCCATCTTCGCAGCACAACTTTTGAAATGGCCGGTCGAAACCTCCAAACTTCCAGGTGTGACAGACGTGATTGTAGTAAAGTATGTGAATAATTGGACTTGATGATCCCGACTGATACACTGATAATTTAACTAGCTGTAACCCGTGTGCGTCACTTCCTGAGAGCGAATCGAAGGTACGCTATGTAACTCTATGAGATGCACCTTCATTACGTTTGCTTGTCTTGAATCGAAGATTCCATAACAAGAAGACTGGTAGCTCTGCCATAATTCGGGAGACACTGATGGTAGTTCGCTCTGCCGAGCAAGGTGGTCTCTGGATGCATCTGGGTGAGTGAGTGCTAATATTCATACCGCCCTACCAACATAATCGAACAAACGTCAGTAGAGAATTTTGGAGAGCTTACTAACACTCATGAAATATTTACCACCTTCGCAAATGGAAGCGTTGCTTATGCTAACACATGCCGTTTATATGCAAAATTAACAGAGATGCCAGTCTTGTTAATAATAGTGTCTTCGCTTGAATGCAATCTGGCATAATTAGTTTGAGTCTTCGCTTAATGCGGCGATTGTTACCACGAAAATGTGGTCCATCAGGGGCCTGGTTTTGGTTACAGACAAGGTTCTTGTATATAAATAGCAAATCTATACCTATAAAAATGAATTTCTGTCTGTCTGCCCGTATGTTCCTTATAGAATTGAAAACTACTGAACCGATCGGCGTGAAAATTTGCATGTAGGGGTTTTTGAGGCCAGAGAAGGTTCTTATGATGGTTAGAGACCTCTCCTCCAACTAAGAGGGGTGGTTCCCATACAAATGAAATACAAATTTCTGCATAACTCGCGAACTAATCAAGCAAATGGATCAAAATTTGGCATGTGGATGTTATAGAAGACAAGATTTTTTTCAATGGTGCATTGAGACCCCTCCCCTCTTTAGGAGGGGAATTATGACCCCTCCCCCCTTTAGTAGGGGGGCTCCCATACACATGAGACAGAAATTTCATCATAAATCGAGAACTAATTAAGGCAAATGGAACCAAATTCGGCATTCGAAGGTTTTCGGAGGCAAGAATTTTTTCTATGGTGAATTTGGACCCCTCCCCACTTTAGAAGGGGGCTTCTATACAAGTGAAAAACAAATTTTTTCATAACTCTAGAACTAATCAATCAAATGGAATCAAATTTGGCAAGTGAAGATTTTTGGAGGCAAGAATTTTTTCTATGATGAATTAGAACCCCTCCTCTTTGTAGGAGTGGGGGCTCCCATATAAATGAAATACAAATTCCTTCATAAGTTTTCTACTTTACTGTGAGCAAAATTTATACATTAAACCACCAATGAACGGCTCAGAAACTTGCAAAACTCGAGATTGTGACAAAGGTCATCCGAGATTCACGATTTATGTACAACACAGTTTAATTTGTGGTAATACGAAGTTTGTCGGATCAGCTAGTAAATAGATAAATTTGAACTTATGTTTTTGTGTATGATTACGTTTGTGCTTGAATGTGGGTATGAAATGGGGAAGGCAAATGAGGAAGCATAGTCCAACATAGCTCCAGCCATCCCAAGCCCCTACCTAGCGCCTCCACGTGGCCTAACCCGGTAATGCTCTATTGAGTAGCCAAGCTAGGAGGTGCGATGATGGGTGGTTTCCGGCTGCCTGATCTCAAAACTGCGGGTTTGGATGACGGCTGAGCCACACGACCTTGTTAGTAGGTAAGCTTGACATAAGTTATTTTAATTAATTTGTTTCGTTTTAGCTCATGGAGAAAGCACCTCCTACTGTACAGTGAAAACTCGTGCCGAAGAAAGTTTAAATAATGCTCATGGATACCAGAAGAAAAATTAAATTAATAATGGAAGCACTCATGTAAACTCAAATGATGCAACTCTATTCCATTCGAAGGACTGCTGGGGAGATTGTTCTATTTTTGTCTATATATCTACATATAATGTAGATTCATATAACACATTTTATTACATTGCCATATACCATCATTATCGTAAAGGGAAAGGAGCATCAGGGTATCGAATGAATCAAAGACTGGATGAGGGATGTGGTCACCCAGCAAACATTTTCGTACGCATATCAAAGTAACAAATCTGATATATGTGCTCATATATATCTAGAAAAATCGCATTCGATGCACGAAACCAGCATATGCGTACTGTTTTGGGGGCGATATACGTACTGCAAATTATATGAGAACAACTCACATTCATAAGTATTTGTATACGATGAAATCCGACTCAGCATGATTAGCACAATTCTGTGACGAAAATCGTTTGTGAATCAGTTACTATCATTTTGTACGAATAAATATGAACTAGGGTGCGCTTTATTAAGCTTTATGTACGATTTTGAGTTTGTTTAGCGATATTTAAGATGATTTTCATACATTATTATACGATTTGTGGTTTGCTGGGAACCAGCCCAAGTCATATAAGGTCGGAGAGGATTTTGACGCGCCCTTCTAGCACACAAATCATCACGCAAGATAAGTTTGCACGACGCAGTTATGTATCTAGAAACCGGAAGTCTATGTTGGAAGGAGTGTCTTATATTCCCGTAGAATCATATAAGCGACATTGGTTATAGATCCATCCAACCCCTTTTAGTCCTTCACGAACAGCATTGACATGAAAGTTGCTAGGTAGATAAATTCGATTCTGCAGTAATTCTACTTGCATACAATGGGAAACCCTTGAGGGGATGGTGGCTAACCCCATACATACACATACATACATGATTACGTTTGTGCTTGAATGTTACTTTTGTTAATTAAAAAGACAATGGGTTCTTGTGCCGATTTAAGAATGGGGTAAAAAATGCCGATTTAGGAATGGGGAAATGGGGGTCTCGACTAAAACCGGCATTTTTCATTCGTCATCATCATTAACACTTAAGACTCCGATGAAAAAAAACAATAAATAAGAAAAAGATCAAAATCTGTAAAGCGAAAAGTAAAAAACTCATTTTCTGATAGACTTTTGTACAGGAAGGTAAAGGCGATTTTAAACGAACATGAGTCATTCATTTCTTGACGGGTTAACGATAATTTCGAATTAATCGATCAGAGTTTTTGCGAATCGATTCGCATTGAAAAAGAGATTGCATTTTAATTGATTAATTAAAAAAAAATTTGAAGAATGAAAATTGACAAAAACGGAGAAGGTGTGAACACTCCGCGCGTTTTCTCTATGATTTAACAAGTTCCTGAACACAGACGACACATGCATATACATAGTTGCTGTACTCAGTTATGCTCACCTACCCTTATTGTGCTGTTCTGCCTTATAAAAGCAAAAAGAGGAAATCCAGGCTGCATTGAAGATCACTGTCGTAATGTCCTGTGCAGTTTGACAGTTTAGCAACAAAGGTAGTTTGCTGTACCTCCCATTTTCGACCAAGCGTATCGAGACTAGGAAGCTGGCATCTATCTAGATACGCCGGGAGATGCGAAGGACCACGCCACGGAAGCGAAAATTTTTTGGGCACGCTCCCCAACCAGCACCAACTCGTATATAAAGTACAAAAATTATCGTAAATATCTCTTAATAAACACGGAATCGTAACTAATATTTAATAAAGTGGGCCCAAGTTGATTTTATGTCGTATATAATGACAGTAACTGGCACACATACGATATTCAGCACAAAATCGTATAGCAGCACGGAGCGAGCCGGGCTTAATCGGATATTATCGTATAGAATTACCTATATAGCTGAAACGCGTATATTTATTCCTCATCACGAATATCGCCTCCAAAATAGTACGAATATGCCAGTTTTGCCGCATCAAATACGATTTATTAGCATGTATATATGTACGTAATACTGATTTTTAACTTTTTTATACATATTAAAATGCTAGCTGGGTCAATGCAGAAGTTCCATGTTAAATCAGTTGGTTTGGTATTACTGATTATTATATTACTGAAACGTCCTCAAGGATCGGCTAACAAGAGATCAGTACAACAACATCTTCAGGCAGCGCGGATCTGTAAAACCCTTAGCCATTTTCGAGATAGAGCCAGGTTTTAGGGTTTCTGCAATGAGTATGGAAGTTAAACTTTGGATCCAATAGAAACACCAATTAATGAACACATTCAGCAAAATGGAGGCAAGTGGAGACAATCCTCGATACGATCAGCGGCATAAATAAGCTTGTAACTATAGTCAAGCAAGAATGTAACATCGTTGAAGAAGATGATGAACAAAAGTGGTGCTAAATTACCTCCTTGCGGAACGCCGGAGGTGTTAATAGGTGGCGAAGAAATGTAAGAACCGTGCCTGACATGCAGTATTCTCGTAGCACGATGAAAACCACGCAGCTAGTCTGCTCGAGAATCTCATTCGAGACAGCGGAGTAATATTTTATGGTCAATTTTGTGAGCTACCTATGTTTCCACGTAAATTTGACGTGCCGAATTTTTTTAGTGTACGAAAACTTACACACTACCATCATCGTTATCATTAATACAAATTGCTGGCTTATTTCAAAAAGGTTCGCTATCCAGTTAGCATTAACATGTGTATATAAAAGATAAAAATCAGCATTACGTACAGATATACATGCTAACAAATCGTATTTGATGTGCAAAACTGACATTTCCGTACTATTTTGAAGACGATATACGTGATTAGGATTAATTAAAAGCGTTCCGACTATATGATTATTTACATTCGATAATATCCGATTACACGCGACTCGCTCCGTAATGCTATACAATTTTGTGCTGAAAATCGTATGTATGTCAGTCATTATCATTATCTACGATTGAAAATCAACTTAGGCGCAGTTTTTCAACCTTTAGTAACGATTCCAAATTTGTTAAGTGATGTTTACGATAATTTTCTTACATTGACATACGAGTTGGGGCTAGGTTGGGTTGTATCTGACGACGTCTGATCGACAATTCTTACTAGGACGACGATACAAAAGTACCTGAATGCATCTGCTTCACATAAATCGGTAACAAGCGAAAGGGAGTTTCTCGATGTTACGTAGATCATTTTGGAAAGCTGCGCGAGAGTTCTGATTTTTTAGACAAGAGTGTGCGCGAGTGAACATAAATGACCGTCTGCGGTTGCCTCCTCATTAAACGCAGATCAGCTGCAGTTGCACAAACAAACTCAAAATGATGTAAAAACTTGTGATCGTAATCTACTACAGTTAGTTAGTTTAGTACTAGCTTCAATGCAAGCTAAAACATACTCACAATCATGCTTATGTGCATGCTTTTTGGTTAAAACATAAATCAATGAAATAAATGATTGATATTTCTACGGTAAAACAATTTCTGTTCGCTTAAACATTAAATCCTACCTAACTTAGCAATGATTGTCAGATTTATTTGAATACTATTTGAACCAGTAATTGTTTTAAATTGACGAATTATTCGTTAACAACGCGACAACAGCACAAACGATAAAACATGTTGGACCAAAAATCCTAAATATCCTCTCGCTCGCGCACTGAATCTTCTACTAGGGGTACGATAAAATCAGGTTTTAAACGAATAATGGAACCTAAAAACGTGAGTTCAGCGGGTATGTTCCCGTCACACGGTGCTGAACTAGAAAGTTGCATCGAACGGTACAACACGTACCTCTATATCTATACCTTGATGCTGCCAAAATGCAACAACTTTTCCGCGACCGAACGGGGGAAAAAAACCTGTTGCAGCGATTTTCGGTGCAACTTTTTTTATTTTTATTTCTTTTTAATAGCTTAGGGTTGTTCCAATAAGCTCCATTTGAATATTTCGTTTTTTGCCGCTAATGTTTTTTTCAGAAACGGTTTGAAAATATTTATTGAAATGCTGGTTTGCTACACAAGTTTGTTGTTGACGGTGGTTGCTTGAGGACCACACTGGCCCGATTGAGTCATTCCTGAGTCAGACCGGTGCCGGCCTGCAAGCAGCAGTGCAATGATGGTGGTGCCATCGGCAAACATTGCATTGTGGAGCTCGTCTGGCTTGCAAAAGGGAGCTATTTTTAGCTCGGAATTCGTCTTTTATGCCTTATTCGCTGCAAATTACCCGTGCTGCAGCTCGGTGCATTAAACAGTGTGGATAGTCGTTTTTCTGAGAAGATGTGCTGATGATGCTTGTTTTGACAGCTGAAATGGCACAACAAATCGGATGAAGCATACCGCGAAAGAGTAAGGTTTGTTTGTGTTTTCCCTCTGCAAGTTTCTCGTATCAGGTGTGACCTTCGTTGGTGCTACCAGCCTGCACCGTCATGATCGGTCGATCGAAATGTTTTGGGTGGCCGTTGCAACCGTAGCTTTTTTTGCAAATGCGTGTTCGAAATTGCTTTTGCCGGACGAATGTCGTTGAACTTCAGTCCTTAGGGGACCACCTTGGGCAAAAGTTTAATCCCAAGCGCCAAGTTCAACCTGATTGACTCAGACAGCTGCCAACCTGTCTATCAAGCTTGGCGAGACATTGAAACCGCACTGAATGCCAGACTGCGTCAAAAAAATAGAAACAGCCGCACTGCTGTCTAGTAGTTTAGCACTTTTACACTGTGCTGCGTCAGAAACATGAGTACATTGTAGGACAAAGTCTTCTCACTTGTGCCTAACGAGTAACGAACGAAGGTCTGATGGTACTCATTCATGCAGTATAGCCAGTTCGTTAAGCACAGTTTATAGGGGACCACGGTCCAACTTACGTTGGTGCAAAAACAATTTCTATAGAGAATCCCCGATATCTCACTCAACTGCACTACGTTACGACATGTTGTTGTGGCAATATGTTAGCAAAGAGCCCCTTTGCGTTTACATAAATCCAACTCACCGCAATTGAATCCCCGGTGCTCGCCATTCTCATGTAATGCCAGCAACTTAGACTCACTCGGCAAACGGTCCAGCGTTTTGATATGAAACGCGACTTGCAACATGATGGATGTCAATTATCTCAAGGCGGACACCTCATTCGTCTGCCCCAATCTACCATGCATGCAGCTGCAGCCCTAACCGACGATCGTCAGCGAACAACAGCATCGGAAGGAATTCCGATTGTTTTCGCATCGCTACTGACTGAGAGTTATCGAGATTCCCGCAATATTGGTCGCATCGAAAGGGTGACGGTCAGCTTATGCTCGATCGATCAGTGGGCTTATAATTTATGCACGTCTGATGCGGTCGCCGTTCTTTTGTCCCTGCCAGTCGACAACGACGACGACGACGACGATGACGATGTGACAGTCCACTTGTTGTTGCTTTGACCCCCGTGTTAATTGCATGTGCTCGAAGTACCGATAATTTATCATATATCGTTCATCCCGTCCCACCGTCACCCCTCTGTCGAGTACCGAGCAGCGAGCGACGCCAAACCGGGGGGTTGAACATTATTTATAAACACGGTCGATGTCCTACAATGATGGGTTAAGCCGAGATCACAATCGAAACCGACAGATTTACTGTCGTGCACACGTTGGATCCGATAATCGCGAAAATTATTGCTGGCTTCGATAGCAGATGCGTTTCTCCGGCGCGAGAATCGCTCTGCACACAAGGGAAAAAATAGTTTATTGTCATATTCACCGAAAGATAATTAGTGCTTATTAAACTAGTTTCAGCCAGAGTAATGATATCCGTAAATAACGCGGAACCCTTTGTGAAATCTTATTAAAGCGTATCTGTTCGGTGGGGGAAATGTGAAAGGTATAATTATTGTTTGACAGCACTCAAACCAGTTATAATGTTGGTCAATATCGTTGTCTATTGTATGTCAAAATAATCTTATAATTGCTATCAGTAAATAAAATTCAACCATAAAGACATTTTACAGACTAAATAACCACCAATTCTGTGACACGACACTTGTAATCACTGCGCATTTTTCTAACTAGTTAAAATTGATAAAAATTTGTCTGCAGTGGCACTGACATTACTTAATGAAACTGATGTTGAATAAAACACAATAATTTTCTAAGCAAAAAAGCAAAACCTTGGACTTAAACATCTTTCTAAGACTTGGCCCTTCTTTATCTACAGACGTCGCAGCCGGCTATTAGAGTAAAGGATAATTACGGGGCTAGTACAACAATCCTACTGACTCTATCTAGCAGTCGAGTCGAGTCGAGTCGAGATTCGAACATACGACGACTGGCTTGTTAGATCAGCATCGTACCTCGAAACTATCTAAGCGGTTAATTTTCTAAGCAAATGTCTTGAAAATGACCAAACTAGACCGTAACACTTGACAATTTTCAATAACCCACTCTTAAAACCCAGTAGATTTCTTTATTGGATTCAATGTGTAGAAGATTTTCTGAACAATTGGTACAAAAATATTGAAAATCGATCAGGTAAGCAGAAAACCTAACAGCTTTTCGTGACGCTCCGGTTTTTATATTTTTTGAAATGACATCCTACCAACCCGTAAGGTATAATCCTGCAAAATATCTATTCTATGATGCCCCTGACCAGGCCCCAGACAGGAAACCATATTTTCGTGGCATAGCTGAAGCTAATAATGCATGTGCCACCTAATACTCTGCCATGCGCAACAGGATTTGTTGTCGTCCCGAAAAACAAGGAGTTCAAAGTCGATGTTTAAAATTATCTGGTTAATATCCCAGTGCCTCAATCTATATAAAACAATATTAGAGCTCAATAGTACAACAACACTTTGGGAAAACGACCAACAACAATAACAAATGGCGTGTGCGCAAAGAGTTTCTAGTAAGGCGTGAGATATTTGCTAATCAGAGATTACTTTTGTAATCATTTACGTCTTAGATGCGTATTTATTATTGGTTGTGAGTGATGATGCAGAATTGACGCGTTATTACGTCTGATGATGGCCGAAGGAAAACAGTAGGCAGAAAAGTCACACCAAATCAACAGTTTTTGATATTCACCGAAAAGAACCAACAAGTTCTGATAATATTTGTGACGATGATCTATATAAGCAAATAAAGCAAATAGAATCACAAATCGACCGCGTTCTGATAGATGGTCGGCACTTTTCAGACATTATCGACGTCAGAACTTACCCGGGCGCTAACATTGATTCGGATCACTACCTAGTGATGGTAAGGATATGTCAAAAAATATTTTTTGTGACCAACATACGATACCGGCGCCCGTCACGGTATAATCTAGCGCGACTGAAGCAACCGAAGGTCGCCGAAAACTACGCGTTATCTCTCGAAACCGCGCTGCCGGAAGAGGGTGAGCTTGATGAAGCCTCTCTTGAGGACTGTTGGAATGCCGTAAAAACAGCCATTAACAGCGTTGCGGAGAACGTCCTAGGCCGTGTGGCACCGAATCGACATAACGAATGGTTTGACAAGGAATGCCAGCAGATATTGGATGAGAAGATCGTAGCGCGTGTACAAATGCTGTGTAGAGCCACCCATCAAAATGTGGAGCGATACAAACAGAAGTGGAGACAGCAAATCCGACTCTTCCAGGAAAAGAAGCGCCACCAGGAGGAGAAGGAGTGCGAAGAACTCGAGCAGCTGTACCGCTTTCACGATACACGAAAATGCTATCAGAGACTCAAATAATCTCGCAAAGGCTTTGTGCCGCGGGCCGGAATGTGTAGAGATAAAGTTGGGGTATCTTGACTAACGACCGTGCGGTGATCGAAAGGTGGAAGCAGCACTACGATGAACACCTGAATGGCGTGCAGGCGAAAGACCATGGTAGCGGATGAAATGATCACATTGGTCTAGCAAGCAACGAAGATGTGCCACCCCCATCGATAAGGGAAGTTAAAGAAGCTATCCAACGGCTGCAAAACAACAAAACAGCGGGAAAGGATGGCATTGGAGCGGAATTTAATTAAATGGGCCCAGATAAGTTGGCCGGCTGCTTCCATCAACTGATTGTCAAGATTTGGAATACGAAACGACTACCGGAGGAAGGAGTGAAAAGACGGGGTTATCCGCCCTATCTACCAGGAAGACGATAATAGATTTGTGGGAAGCTAGTAGGCCGGCTTCATGGAGTGTCGGCAGATCCTCCAGAAGTGCCGCGAATTCCGAGTCCCCACGCACCACCTGTTCATCGATTTCAAAGCCGCATATGATAGAGTAAACCAACAAGAGCTATGAAAAATTTTGGACGAAAACGGCTTTCCGGATAAGCTTACTAGACTTATCATGGCTACGATGGATGGGATCCAATGCTGTGTGGAATCTCGGATGGATTGTCGGACCCATTCGAATCTCGTAGGACACTTCGACAAGAAGATGGTATTTCCTGCCTGCTATTCAACATTGCGCTTGAAGGTGTTATAAGACGAGCAGCGATCGAAATGCGGGGCACGATTTTCAATAAATCCAGTCAATTTATCTGCTTTGCTGACGACGTGGATGCTGTGGGCAGAACGTTTGAGGCGGTGGAAGATCAGTACACCAGACTAAAACGCGAAGCAGAGAAGATTGGATTTATTATTTTTTATTTATTTATTATTTATTTAATATATCTATCTGACAAAGTCTTAATGAATTTATAGTCACATGTAAGGTCCACAAATAAAAATTATATCAAATCGGTGTTCCATAGTCGCTGCGTGAACTTTCCAGTTGGCTCTCTAAACTCGAAGACTTCTTCAACCCGTGTGAAAGTCCGGACACATGCAGTCATCGGTTCGTGGAATCCAAATGTGGTACGATGAAAAACGGCATGTAACAACGATGTAGTGCGTAAAGATCCTGGCGAAGTACGGAAATTGACTTTTGTAAGTAAAGTCGGTGAATCGACGTCGTTGTTTAGAATTTTTGCCACTAGCGTGGCCTACTGAACTTTACGGTGCCGTTCCAAAGTATCCAGGCCCAGCAAACGACAACGTGCTGGATACGATGGAAGATTGTAAGGATCTCGCCAGGGCAAATCCCTAAGAGCCATACGAACCTTCTCTGGATGCGCTCGATTCTTAACGTTCACGTGAGCTGATGAGGTAGCCAAATTACACTTGAATTTTCAAGTACTGGACGGGCTAGTGCGCAATACCAGGATTTTAGGCAATGAGGGTCCTTGAAATCTCTTCCAATTTTAGCGGGATGCTTTGGAAATGATATTAGTACGGTGAGCATTGAACGTAAGTTTAGAGTCGAGTAAGATGCCGAGGTCATTAACCTGATCAACCCTTCGGAGGATACTTCCGTCAATACGGTAGTCAAACACAATCGGGCTGTGAATGCGATGAAACGTGATTACCTCACATTTGGCTATACCCACAGTCAACTAGTTTAACTTGCACCAGTTCACAAAGGTATCTAGTAAATGCTGCAACCGATGACAATCATCGATAGAGCGAACATTAAGATACAGTTTGAGATCGTCGGCGTAAACAAGTATGCAACCGGCATCAAGTAGTACCGCAACGTCGTTGAAGAATAGGATGAAGAGTAAAAGACCCATATTGCTTCCTTGGGGAACTCCAGATTTGTTTGTAAACACAGATGAAACGGTAGATTCCAACTTGACTTGCAAGACTCTATCACGTAAATATGAGCCAAGCCAACATAATAGTCATTGCGAGGCTCCCAGACGCCGCAGTTTTCGCAAGAGGATGCGGTGGTCAATCCGGTCAAATGCAGCCTTCAAATCCGTGTATACTGCATCCACTTGTGCTTTTTCCTCGAGTTTCGCGATGCAAGAGGAAGTAAAGTCGAGCAAATTAGTTGAAACCGACCGGCCTGGCATGATTGAAGATAAATACGTCTAAAACGAAGTATATGCGGTGGGCGGGACCGAACGCGAAAAGGCCCGCTTGGGCAGTACCGTGGTAATCGACGGAAATGAGTTCGAGATAGTCGACGAGTGCGTATACCTTAACTCACTGGCAACAGAGGACATCAATACCAGCCGTGAGATTAAAAGAAGTATTATGAGCGGAAGTCGGACCTACTACGGACTTCACAAACACTTGCGGTCGAACAATTTGGGCCCCGTACAAAGTACACACTGTACAAAACGCTAATTAGACCTGTCCTCTACGGACACGAAACGTCGCCACTGCTAGAAGAGGACCTACGAGCACTCGGAGTTTTCGAAAGGCGGGTGCTAAGAACCATCTTTGACGGAGTGTAAGAGAAGAATGAATCACGAGCTCGCGCGTCTCTACGGCGAACCAAGTATTCAGAAAGTGGTTAAAGCTGGACGGATACGTTGGGCAGGACATGGTGCTAGAATGCCGGACAACTATCCTGCAAAAATAGGTTTCGCATCAAATCCGGTAGGAACAAGACGAAGAGGAGCACAGCGAGCGAGGTGGCAAGATCAGGTGGAGCGAGATCTGGCGAGCACTGGGTACTCAATTTTGTAGGATAGGAGGTCCCACGGAACCTGTTTCAGAATTGCCATTCCGAGGATAAATTATCGTATTGGCTTGAAACAATGAAAAATGATTTTACAGAGTAATTTGATGAATTTTGATACCTATATTACGTACTATGATTATATCCAAAAACATAAAAAGTGCTTTATTTTCGGAACACATCCGGATTTCTTGGAACCAGATGGACCATTTCCGGCCCTGTTGTCATCACACTGGAAGTGGATAAGTTTCTAAGTGTCTGAGCTCTGAGCAAGAATTCGACCAAGTATCGACGAGCGCGGAATGGGTTGACTACGATTCTGAGGAGGACAAAGCCCCACAAGGAGGGCAGAGATCGTGAAGAGTTAGGTCCACTACACCAGGGTAATGAGACGCGCAAGTTCTATGAGAAGGTGAACCAATTTCGTAAAGGATACGCGCCGAAATCTGATATGTGCAGCGGCGAGGCGCGCCCAGTTTGATCTGAGGTACGATGCTGGCCTAACAAACCAGTCGTCGTATGTTCGAGTCTCGACTGGGCGGTGCCGCTGCAGAGTTAATAGAATCTTTGCACTAGCCCCGTAATTTTCCTGTCGATAAAGACGGGTCAAGTTCTGAAGCACGTTTATACCCATGGTTTTACTTTTTTGCAGGGGCGAGGTGGGAAACCCGATCACAAACGAGCGCAAGGTTGTCGACAAGTGATCGACAAGTGGATCTCAAGGCAGTGTACGATACAGTCGAGTGCGAACAGCTATGGTAGATAGTGCAGAGAACGGGTTTCCGGACAAACTGATGCGACTGATCAAAGCTACTTTGAAGCGAGTGATGTGCTACATGCGTATTTTGGGAGCACTCACGAGTCCCTTCGAATCGCACAAAGGGTTGCGGCAAAGAGATGGACTGTCCTGTATGTTATTTAACATCGCTATTGAAAGTGTGATTCGCCGAGCGGGCATCGAAACGAGAGGAACGATCTTCAGCAAGACTAGTCAAATGTCTTTATGCCATATAGGGTAACCCGCCAACTTCTAGTGTTGGTGAATGACCAATTGGTTAAAACCACATTAAATAGCAATAAAAAAAAACTTCTAGTCTTCGCATACGACCCCGATATCATTATCAGAAACTTTGGGACGGCGGAGGCAATCTACGCAAGACCAAAAACGGAAGGTAGGAGAATTGGGTTACTATTCAATGCGTCGAAACCCAAATATATGGTAGAAAGAGGTTCCAGAGAAAATAACGTTTGTTTCCCACGGATAGTGACTATTTACGTCTATGAAATGGAAATGGTTGATGAATTCGTATTGTTGTGATCTCTACGCCGCCGCACAAAGCTGACGATGTACAAAACGCTAATCAGACCGGTAGTCTTCTACAGACTTGAGACAGTAACATTGCTTACAGAAGACATACGTGCACTTGCCGTATTTGTACGAAAGGTGTTGCGCACTGTTGCGGAGATGTTGCGGTGAGCCAGTTACGTCGCAAGGATACCGGACGACTGTGCAGTTAAATCCGTTCTTTTCAAGAACCCCAAGGAAAGAGGAGTCCAACGTGCTAGATGGTTCGACCAGGTTAAAGCCGACTTGCGTGTGTCGAGACGGTCAACGAATTGGCGACGAGTAACCCAGGACCGATAACAGTGAAGAGCAATTCTTGCTACGGTGAGAGTCGCCCTGGTTCTCTGCTGGTAGAAATAAGAAGTAAGTGGTCTTACTAGGATATACAATCAATCTTTCCTTTTTACACCATGAAAGCGTAAAATTATGAGCTATTTGCATTTGTTTTGGGACTGTACTATCATATTTACCACAGACTAAAATGGCTTCATCATCCGCCAAATCAATATCTTCGAAGCTCAGCGATTCTAGGTTTTTAATATTCGGTAAAATAAGTTTACATCAACACATCGTGCGTTTACTTTGTACCTGAAGAGAAAGGGTCTTTTTGGAAAAGATTTAGTTATTCTACACGAGAAAGTGCTGGAACTTTCACCAAACTCGAACAACTCTTCAACAGAGGCGAAAGCACGTATCATCGATGATATAGGCTCATTGTATCCAAACGCTGTGCGATGAAATCTTGGTTGAAGTAACGTAGCATTCCTAAGGGACCGCGATGGAATTATGAGATCAAGTAGCGATAGCAATCGTGGACAGTCGACCTCGTTGTTTAGAAGCTTGGCAACAAAAGTTACCTGTTGAATTTACCGGCGCCGGCGTCTGGTCAAAATGTCAAGGTTGATTAGTTTGCAGCGATCGCGATAAGGAGGAAGGTTTAGAGGATCACGCCGTGGCAAATTACGCAGAGCAACGCGAAGAAACCGTTTTTGTACTCTCTCTATTCGTATGTCCCATGTTATTTGATGAGGTAGCCATATAAGCTCTGCATTCTCCAGAATGGGACGAACCAATGAGCAATATAAGGCTTTAAGGCTGTAAGGATCGTTGAAATCTTTCGCTATTTTCGTTATAAAACCTAACTGTCGGTTAGCTTTAGCGATGATAGCTCCTCGATGATTGGCAAAGGTAAGTTTCTTATCCATCAGAACTCCAAGGTCACTAATCTCTTCAACTCTGTTGAGCTTAATGTCTTCTATGTGGTAGTCGAAAATAATTGGCTGTGCAATGCGATGAAATGTCATGACGGAGCATTTAGGGACGCTGACAATCAGTCTGTTGCGTTGACACCAATCAACAAAAGTATTTAGCAATCCTTGTAAACGATAACAGTCGTCGATACATCTCACTACAGAGTATAGTTTTAAATCGTCAGCATAAACCAGTTTACAGTCACCATCGAACAAAGATGCAACATCGTTGAAAAATATCGTGAACAGCAAAGGCCCTAGGTTGCTCCCCTGAGGTACTCCACTCAAGTTACCAAACGGTGTCGAAATACATGTTCCCAATTTCACACGTAGTGTTCTATGGCTAAGGTAAGAGCGAAGCCATTCGGTCAAATTATCTGAGGCTCCCAGATGACGCAGCTTATGTTAAAGTATGATAGAATTGACTATCAAAGGCTGCTTTGAGGTCAGTATAAACCATGTCAACCTGACCTTTGGATTCGATTTGTGTGAAACAAGTGAACGTGAAATTCAGTAAATTCGTGGTAACGGATCGGCCAGGCATAAAACCATGTTGATCTGGAGAGATATAGCATTTTACGCCAGAAATAATTTCTCGAATAATTTCAAGGCTGCCGATAGACTAGCAATTCCACGATAATTACGAACATTTCTTCTGTCACCTTTCTTGAATACGGGGAACATGAGCGATTGCTTCCAGATTTTTGGAAAAATACGCTGTTCGAAAGAGCTGTTAAATATCAGGCTGAGTGGATAAGCAAGTGATGTAGCGCAACGGCGATAAACGACAGCAGGAATTCTATCAGGACCAGGAGAAAAAGAATTCTTCATTTTGTTAATTGCAGCCAAGATCGAGGGTTGAGTAACCTCGAATGTGTCCAAATCAACGATGTTAGCAGGAACATCAACAATTGCTTGTTCAATTTCTTGGTCTAAAGCAACGTCCGATGCAAAAACAGAAGCAAAGAATTTTGCGAACTGTTCGCAGGTTTCCGATTCCGAAGACGACTGCTCATTATCCAAAAACGTAAGTGACGGTATAGCTGAATTTTTATTCTTTGAGTTGACAAAGTTCCAGAAGCATTTTGGATTATGCCTCAAATTAGATTGTACTCGCAGTACATACGATTTGTATAGCCGTGAGTTTAGTTTTCGATAGGCGTTGGGGATTAGAATGATATTTTAAAAGAACTTTATGAAGGCTGCCAATAACCGGAACGCTTTCAATTTTTTATAGTTGAACCTCTACATTCCCTACGTTTAGATCTTCTGATCTTTTTAGTGAATTCAGTCACTTTATATAGTTTATATTTGGACCAATTTGACGTGGCTTAAACAATTTTCTGACCTTTCTCCTTAATTTCTCTAGTCTATCGTTTCACCATGAAACATCCCAATGTGTAGAACGTCTTTTTCTGTACAATGCGTACGGTAGGCTTATTTAATTTTGTCTATTAAGATTTATGAACCTTTTTCAAACATATTTCTCCGGAGATTATCTCACTTTCACCTTCAAGTACCGAGCTATAACATTCCCAATTTGTTTTTCGAGGATCCCAATAGTATTCCTGTAGCAATTTCGCGATAGTGGTTTTTGTTAGTTAGTCTCATGCTATGGCAGTAAAAATGGAGTTTCTTAAACATATGTTTAACTCTAATCCGCGAAGTAAAAATAAAAGTGAAATGTAAATATTTTTTTAGCTATTCAGGAATATAAGTTTTTCCTAACATTTTTCGCTGAAATGGAAAACCCCAAAGAAAAGCCGGAAAAACTTTGGTCTAGTTCTTGATAAATTTTTAATTGATTTTTCTTCACTAATTGACAGTCTTCTGGTTACAAAAATTTTACTATAGCGTTATATTTTGTTTCTGAGTTATGGTTTAAGCGGATGCGTCCAGTTTTTATGGACGCCGACAAAAATTTAACGAACTAATTGCACCACCAAAGTGAGCAAATAAACATACCATCCCGGCGGAGGTAAGGTTATCTCATTCCGGAGAAAAATATGTGCCAACGGAAGTAAATACGCAAACAGAGTGGTTATGCGACATTATTTACTGCAGCCAATTAAGTGATTCACTGCAATTGGCAGTAAAATAGAACGTTTTACCACATGTGTGTTCTGCTGTTTCAACAATCTCCTCAGAGTTATCTTACTTTCCCTCATTGCTCCTGATCGCTTCATTGTTTTGTTGGATTGATCGTTATGATTCGTACTAATTGGCGTAATTTTGTAGTGTTAAAGATAGTGGAATGATCGTTATCAGTTTGCTGAAATTTTTGTTACGTGCTAACGTAACAAAAGCCTAGAAACATGATAAACGAATGTTAAACAAACTGAATTTGTCTGTAGTGCAGATTAAATAACGTATGTCTAGAAGCTCCTACTGGTACAAGATCTTTCCACTTTAGACAATTCAAAATCGAAAATAGCTACATGATCGGCAAAATTGAGAACCACCGTATTTGATCGGTAAACACTCTTACCGGTATTGAATATTTGAGTTCCGTCATAGTGCATAATTGGAAGTCCTATTCTCTAAAAGAAGAAAACAAACACCCGTCGCAGCCAACCGTGCATGTGGCAGGCATCCAGTCCAATCTCGTGAACGTATCACGTTTTCACATACGGTCAACTTTATTTTTTGCAACTTTGGTCATGATTATCGGATTGGACCAAGTCATCAAGAGAGTTAATTACCGCAGTCGCGCACACACTGACATCAATTGGCACAAACATATCGAACGTGCCTTTCAACCGGTTTTTTTTTTCTCTCTCGGATCCTTCGCTCGGGGGGCTAAACTCACGAACGGTATAGATAAAGCTATCGGTAGATATTAACAAAATCCAATCGGTACAATTTGAGCGAGACGACCGACGCGGCGGTTTGATGATGATGATGATGGCGACGAGACGGTCCAAACAACTCGCCCGAAACGGTGGCAGTTTTGGTTTGGTCATTCCACGTAGATCGTTGCCACCCATTCGATTCGATTCGGTGGTGCCTGCCGTTGTTGATGTGCAATGCACCATGCATGGCAGACTGCAACTTTGAGCAAATCAATCGTAAGAATGAGCACGTGGTGGTAATAAAAAGTAACTAGCCATTAGCCGGATCGTGCCAAACATTATTGAATTTCACCAATACCGTCGAATCGGATCAACCCTTAGTGGTGTAGTAGTTGAATTGCCGCTGTGGCGGCGGAACGAAAGTTGTGGTAAGCTTTGGGCCCTCCTGCCCGGGGGGCGCTGCTGTTGCTGATGGCACAGGTGCCCGGAGCAGCCACTGATCATCTGCGTGCAATCCCATTCCCCATCATCAGCTGGTGGGCTTCGAGCTTTCAATGGAAAAGGAAAGTAAATGTTAGTGCAAGATGTTTGCTCACTACGCAGAGTGACAACAAAACGGACCATAGAGGAGGCTCGGATTACAAGCGTCGATTCGGCATGATTGGTGGGTTGCCTTTTCGAGGGCTTTGGATCAGTGGGTAAAAGCCACACATAAAGCTGTTATTGCTTGCCGACAGAAATGATTGTACCTAGCGATGACTGTTGCTGAAATATATTTGTTTCTGTTTTGTATTAGGAACAACGACGTCTCCATTTGGTATGGTCTCTCGGGCCGGATTGCGGGTTTCGCTACAAAGTAGACTAATATTGAGTCACTTGATCTGTACCGGGCTTTTCGGATTGGGGATTGCCACTTTATGGTTACGGTTATTGAGTGCTGAAATAAATTTGCCTTCTTTATGCTGTTCATCGAGCAACAGATCATGAGTGGGAAAAAATTGACTTTCAAATTGTGCAATAAGTCTATAGGCTTTACTTGAAATCCGCAGTTTACAATCTTTTTACAACTCTTAAACATAATTAATTGAGTTTAAACTTTCCGAAGTGCTTGTAAACTCGATTTAAAATCGAAATAAGCTGCTGCGTAACGGTTAAATATATCAGAAGACGTAAGTAATAATTGCGATATAAATATCTACTCATGCTTCGAAAACACACCGAGAATCGAATGTAACCAGACTCCATTTTACTTTCAGTAAATGTTAAATACCGTTCCCTGCCTGCGTCCATGGACCAGCCAGACTACGTTCGTTTCAAAACTGGGAAAAGAGGCAAATATACTACAAAGAACTGTATGTCGAATCGTGCAAAATCATTCCTGCACTACCATGATCAATGAAACATCCACGGTGTAGCGCACAATCTCGTAGCTGTATCTCGTATAGATCTCGATATCCAAATTAGCCACACCGATCGGTCGATCGATCGACATTTACCAAGTTCATGCGTGCACCCAACCGCCTTCGATAGTGACGCATTCGGGGGCAGTGCTATTTTGCAAAAATTAACCGCCAACCGGTATAATTGGCAATAATTGGCAGGGGCGCGCTCTCGGTAAACGCTGCTATGGGCGCGCACATATCGTTCAAACCGGATGGAGTCAATCCCACTTAATGTTGTCGAATAGCCTGCACCTGAATGAGCTTTTTTTCCTTTATTAATTAACTTACAGCAAATATCACACCGGTGCCGTAGATCAATCTAGCTTTTTTTTTTGTGTCGTTGCCACTAGAAGTGGGATAGGAGGTTTTCTATCCATAGACAAATAAAAAATAATGATTTGGAGATTTGAAACTGGAGTTTGCTGTGGGTATGTAAAATGTGCTCAAACTGCGATTTTAAACGAACCGAATGCTGGCGCCTTCGGCGCAGTAAAATACGATTGATTTGTGATGAACGTTACTTGACAGCTAGGGTCGTCTAGCGAGCGACTAGAAAGGTCGGAATCCAGCTACTACTGTTAATCGTAAACATTTTCGAATTGCTGAAACGTCACCTCTCGTAACTTTCGTGTGTGTGAATGGCTAGAACGAAAGAGAATGGTAGAACGAAAGAGATAGAGCGTACGTAAATCTGTTCAAAACTTAGCGCCCGTGTTACGGGTGACTCGACATCTGACCTTCGACTACTTTGAAGCTCTTTTCATTGAGCCGAGCTGCACTGTGCAAAGAAACGTAATTGGTAAATAAGGTAATGATTGCGTCGCGACACTTCTCTACAGCACTCGAGACTGTCGTTCTCACTCATTGTGTAAATGACGTTACCAGAAAAACGCAGTCAATTAATCTTTTCCGGTGTGATCATGATCGTATTGTTGAGGTGATGAAGCTTGATGAAGAATGAGAGCAACTTGAGCGTATGTAGAGAGAAGTAAAATTCGACAAGGTCTGCTAAGCAGAAAAACGATCTCTCTGTCACGGTTTATTGGAAAGTGAGCGTAATAACTTATTGTTGTCAGCATCCAGAATTATCGCAAGATGGTCATTAGAGGTGAATACTAGGTGATAAAATTGTACAACATTTTTTATGGGGAATTTTGACTACTGAATAACACGATCTGATTAGCAAGGAATCAATAGATTTTATTATGTACAATAAAATTGTTGTTATCTTACAGCCCATGAAAATTCTCTTACATTTGGCCTTCGACTACGCAGGTCAATACAGTTTTGCTCGCAGATATCTTTAACATGCAGCAAGAAAGTAAGAAATAGAATTGTCAGCAATATAATTTGATCAAGTACAAAGCATGTACATTGCACGGGAACAAATGGAGTCGCCTGGTTATCCACGGACAATTAACTGAATATAAATAAATTTTCGCCATTTATTCTGAAAAAATTATTTCAACTAAATCATTGGAAATATTCATAAAATTATGGAAATCTGCTCATTATTATGCAAGTTATAAATTCGTAAAGTCAAAACAGCTACAAACAAAATGTCAAAAGAAGCCCCGCACAATAACTCTAAAATAAAACCAAAGCCTTGGCTGTAACCATCTTTTAAGACTTGACCCTTCTTTATCGACAGACTTCGCAACCGGTTACTAAAGTACAGGACAATTACGGGGCCAGTGCAATGATCCTACTTACTCAGCAGCACCGTCCAGCCGAGATGCGAACAGGCTTGTACGACCTGCGTTGTGCCTCGAAGCTAACTGGGTGGACCAATACTAAAACTACTTGGTTTTATTCAAATTTTATTTATTGCCGCAATGCTTTTCCGAAATGCCAAAGTATTTTTACATTGCGTAGAGATTTACTGTTTCAAAAAAAAAAGTTTTTGCTCTTAGTTTTATGTTAAAAATGGGGAACTGCTTGCTTTAAAACGCTGTATCTCGGGATCGGCAAAGAATACTTCGGGACGATGAGTGATTCTTATGTAAAAAAAATCTGCGGAACACGACGAAGTTGAAATTTTTGAGATAAAATTGTCTTCCTTGAGAAAAAAATGTAACTTTAGTTTTCAAATTGAGTTTAAAAATGGTTGGCAGCACTGGTGCGCAAAAATAATATCTTTTTCGAATTCCTGGATGATTTCCTTTGAAAATGTGAAAATAGTGTCTTTCTAAACTGAATATTTCCGGAGATATAAGCAAAATAAAAAAGAGGTTTTGACAAAATCGGGTATTTTCCTTAAAAATGGAGGCGCTTACATTAATCGAAGGAATGTTCGATCCGTACCAAATTTTGGATTTTTACTTTCTGACCGAAAACGAACAATCTGGCAAAATTTGGTTCAAATCCGTGAAGGTCGTTTACACGTTTGAACTTTTTCTCGGTCACTTGGCATGGAATGACCCATATTTCTTATTATAGTTGGTTGTCATACCACAATAAATCTATTAGGGGTACCTGGGGTAATAAGCACCGTCGAAGCAAAATGCAACCCCGCCGTTTCTAAGCCAAAACGCATTTTAAAAACAAAAAAGTAATTCTGCCAGTTAAATCGATGTTTGCTTTGGGTACTGTGTCAATTTGGCAGTTCTAACTAACAAGGAAACGTAAATAATAACAAAAATATGTTTTCTATAAATAACCTGTAACTTTTTGCATCATTTCCCTAACACTGTTTAACTGCTCTGAGAACATTAATAATAGCCAGTAAAGGTTATAATTCGATTAATTGTGGTTCGAGCTACACAATTTTGATGAAACATTGAAGTTCAGATATTTAATACTTTTGTTTTAACCTAGAATATTTTTTGTGTAAGTTCGGGGCAAAATGCAACCCCGTTACTTGGAGCAAAATGCACCCTCAGCAAACACGTTTTATTTACTTTGCTTCTTTTGAAAATTGATACGCAATTACCTCCGAATGTCTAATATGTTGTCAGGTACTGTTAAACAACTGCAGTCAGCACTGGAGGCTGTTAAATACTGTGTTTCAAAAATTATGCTACTTCTTCTTCTTCTTCTTCAGCAGCATAGATCCGGGGTGGCTCGTGCTGTTTCAAGCACTCGTCTCCATTCAACTCGGTCTTGGGCCACTCGTCGCCAATTTCCTAGTCGTCTCAGAAGTCGTAAATCGCTTTCGACCTGGTCGAGCCACCGTGCACGTTGGGCCCCCTGTTCCTGGTGCCTGTGGGGTAGTTGAAGAGGATTATTTTCGTCGCACTGTCGTCCGGTATCCTTACGACGTGTCCGGCCCACCATAACCTGCTAACTTTCGCTAGATGTACGATGGGAGTCTCCCCAAGCAGTGCCTGTAGCTCGTGATTCATACGCCTCCGCCACTCTCCGCTTTCAGTTTGTACTCCGCCAAATATCGTCCGCGGCACTTTCCGCTCAAACACGGCAAGGGCGCGTATGTCCTCCGTAAGCAGCGTCACGGCTTCAAGTCCATAAAGAACTACCGGTCTAATAATGGTTTTGTACATTGTTAGCTTCGTGCGGCGGCGTATGCTTCCTGATCGTAGCGTTTCTCGAAGGGCAAAGTAGGCCTGATTTCCCGCTTGGATGCGCCGCTGGATCTCCTTACTAGTGTTGTTGTCCGCGGTCACCAGCGATCCCAAATACACGAACTCTTCTACCACTTCTAGTTCGTCGCCGTCAACGGTTACCGTCCGTGGGAGGCGCGCATTTGTTTCCTTTGAGCCTCTTCCTTTCATGTATTTGGTCTTCGACGCATTTATTTTTAGCCCAATTCTCCTAGACTCCGCTTTCAGTCTGGCGTAGATTGCCTCCGCCGTCGCAAAGTCCTGGCGATGATATCGAAGTCATCTGCAAAGCCTAGAAGTTGGCTACTCTTGGTAAAAATCGTGCCTCTCGTTTCGATGCCCGCTCGTCGGATCACCCCCTCAAGAGCGATGTTGAACAGCATGCACCTTATACCGTCACCTTGTCTCAACGCTCGTCGCGTCTCGAAGGGACTCGAGAGTGTCCCAGATATGCGTACGAAACACATCATCCGATCCAATGTAGCTCTGATCAGTCGCGTCAGTTTGTCCGGAAAACCGTATTCGTGCATTATCTGCCATAGCTTGTATCGATCGACTGTATCGTATGCTGCTTTGAAATCAATAAAGTCGATCACCCTTTTTGTAGATGGGACAAACCACTCCTTCCATCCATTCCTCCGGTAGCTTTTCCTCCTCCCAAACCCTCGAAATAACCCAGTGTAGAGCCTTTGCTAGCGTTTCTCCGCCATGTTTATAAAGCTCTGCCGGCAGGCGGTCCTTCCCAGCGGCTTTATTGGTCTTCAGCAGACTGATTTCTCGTTTGACTTCTTGGAGATCAGGTGCTAGGACATCACTATCTTTCATGGGCGCTTATGCTACTTGGGTGCACGAAATTGCCAAGAAGACACACCTCCAATAATTCGTCTTCCTTCCCTCGCTTAGGAAGTGTAATCACAGCTTTTGGTGAAAACTAGAAACGACTTTGTCAGTAAGCACGCTCGAATTGTATTACAGCTATTGAATTCATTGAATATATTCCCATTAATTGATGCAAAACATGCCTAGGTGTATTTTGCACCGGCTAAGTCCGTTTTCAGACTTTTGCCTCAGTATCAAAAATCACTTTGCACGCCTTTTTCACAAAAGTTTTCAGCATGATAGCTACAGAAACTTTGATATACTAATATTCATGAGATTATGCTTAGTATATAAGATTGGTATTAGTTTTGAGCTTTAATAAGGAAAAACCATGATTTCCTTAAACGGTACATATTACCTCGGGCTATGGTAACGCTCTGACCAAACCGATGCTACTAGAGTAGCCTAGGTAGTAGTAATTTTAAAATAACAATAAACTGTAAAATATTTCCCATTGAATTAATACTTATATGTAACAAAAATCTGTTTTAAATACTTTTGTAACACATTTCTTTATGTAACTTTCAAACCACAAGCCCATTCATCATGAAAATTGGAAGTTAAGGATTTGAAAGGCTCTCCTCCCAAGTAACAATTCCAAGTTTTATTACGTTCGTATAGCGGTTTTCATGACCAATTTCATAAAACCGCTAGTAAAACTATGAGCTCCACCAGAACTTTCTGATGACCGCTATAAAACTGCTTTCTGACCAAGTGGCCCAAGCCTTAGAATGTTTTCATAACCGCTATAAGAATCAGGCTATAAACTCAAGTAGTCGTATCACGCTCTGCTAAAAGCAGCAATAAAACCGATTAAGCTTTCGCTACTTGACAGCCATCGCCATAATTTAAAAAAGCTTTTCGCTTTTTGCTTTTCGCTTTATGCTTTTCGCTTTTTGCTTTTCGCTTTACTTGTAAACGCCAGATAAGTTCGGTAGCTTTGTCAACTTGAAAATATATCCGTGAGCAGAAAAGTTTTAGTTTTACTGACAGATCATTCTGAACGATTTGGTTTATAGCGACCAGAATAAAATATCCCATAGAATATTTATTAATTTTAAGCAATTTCGTTGGTTTGCACTATGTGCGCATTTAATTTCATCGTTGATTTTGATATGATAGGTCGATAAAATCAGCGCGCCACTGAAATTTTGCAATTTCCGAAAACTGGTTGTTTTAGCAAATTGAAAATATTCAGTTAGTCAATCTCAATTTCTAGCAAAATCATTTTAGTTGCTTCCTCTGACAGGAAAACCGATTGATAATGACCTTCTTTCTGCAAAATACTTTGCTTTGATGAATTGTTGTTTGCGAGCTAAAACAAAATACTAGAATATGGCAATATGGCTTCGCATAAAAAAATGATTTTGGTGTTGAACTTTGGTATTCTTCATAATAGCAGCAAAAAAACTGTTTGGTTAGGGTGGTACCATTTTAATAGCTCTATAAAACTAACAGATTTATTGCGGTTTGACAAGTAACCGTGATAAGATCAATTCCGATTGGTGCGCCATTTTGTGTTGCTACGCCACACTTATGGTAAGTTTATAGCAGACGTGGTGCAGCCAACAAGTTTTAACGTGGTAATATAAGCAACCACAATAAATTCGCTTTATTAACAGTTTTATTATGGTTTTCTAGCTAGCTATAAGTGTGTTTGGACTCGTATCCTCTTGGTATTGCGCAATACCACCATAAATCCAGTGGTAATGATTCATACCGCAATAAAACTTTTATAAAATTCAAGTAAAACCAAGTGGCTTTGAATTGTTACTTGGGCTTTCATATGCAATCAATTTTGTTCAAATCAGTGAAGGGACCAATGAGATAATGAAGTCCCATATTTTTCGTATTTTTATACATAACTTTTAAACTAAAAGTCCGATCAGTATGAAATTCAATAGCGACCTATGGGACACCTAGACCTTTCCTTTGACACTAAGAACACTAAAATCGGTCCAGCCATCTCCGAGAAAAGTAAGTGAGATTGAAAGCGTTACATGCTCAGTTTTCGAAACTGAGTCGAATGGTATACGACATTCGACCGCAGGACGTTCTTTTAATTTCCGGTTTTACGTGTGATTTCTATGCCATTATACCTACTATATATTTATATACCTAGTAGAAAGACAAAAAGGGATGATTCGATCACTTTGACCCAATTTTCATTCACCAGTTCGGTGTTGTATTTTAGACACCGGTTTTTACAACTTTGGAAACACTCGGTATCGCGTTCGCTAGCTTCGAAAGGTACCTCGGTAATGTGCTGGGCGATCAGTGCGAACACGTATCTTCTTGCTAGCGTTAGTTTTACGTACTCCATTTTATATTTCAATTACTTTAAGGTTCAATTGGAATAAATATGACACGTCTCTCGTGGGTGTCACCAATTGCGAATAGATTTGTGGGAACTTATCAAGCCGGCTTCGTCGAAGGTCGGTCTACAACGGATCAAATATATACACTGCGGCAAATCCTCCAAAAGGGCCGTGAATACAGAGTTCCCACGCATCATTTATTCGTTGACTTCAAAACCGCATATGATACCATCGACCGGAAAGAGCTATGGAAAGTCATGGACGAGAACAGCTTCCCCAGGAAGCTCATCAAACTGATTAAATCTACGATGGATGGTACACAGTGCTGTGTTCGGATTTCGGGTGGATTGTCAAGTTCATTCGAATCACACAGAGGGCTTCGTCAAGGCGATGGTTTTTCATGCCTGCTGTTCAACATAGCGCTACAAGGTGTTATGAACCGAGCGGATATCAACACGCGGGGCACGATATTCAACAAATCTAGTCAATTCGTCTGCTTTGCCGATGACATGGATATTATCGGCAGAACATCTGTGGCGGTGGCTGAACAGTACACCAGACTAAAGCGCGAAGCCGAAAAGATTGGGTTAAAGGTAAATACGTCTAAAACAAAGTACATGCTGGCCAGCGGAACCGAGGCCGAACGACACCGCTTGGGCAGTAGTATATTGATCGACGGCGATGAGTTTGAGGTAGTCGATGAATTTGTCTACCTTGGCTCACTGGTAACGGCGGACAATGATACCAGCCGTGAGATTCGGAGGCGTATTATCAGCGGAAGTCGTGCTTACTATGGGCTCCACAAGCAATTGCGGTCGAGCAGACTAAGTCCCCGTACAAAGTGCACCCTGTACAAGACGCTTATTAGACCGGTTGTTCTCTACGGGCATGAAACATGGACAATGCTCGAGGAGGACCTGCGAGTGCTCGGAGTTTTCGAACGACGAGTGCTAAGAACGATCTTCGGCGGCGTACAGGAGAACGGAGTATGGAGGCGGAGGATGAACCATGAACTCGCACAGCTCTATGGCGAACCCAGTATCCAGAAGGTAGCTAAAGCTGGACGGATACGATGGGCAGGGCATGTTGCAAGAATGCCGGACAACTACCCTGCAAAGATGGTGTTCGCCTCAAATTCGGTAGGAACAAGACGACCAGGAGCGCAGCGAGCAAGATGGTTAGACCTGGTGGAGCGAGATCTGGCGGAGAGTACTCGGAGTCCGAGCAACCGAGTTACATGGAGAAATTTTGTTCAACAGGCTTTGTCTTAGGACGGCAAGCCACCTAAGTAAGTAAGTATGACACGTCTCCATGCGTGCTACATACTAGTCTCAACAATACAAGTCCAAGGAAACAAAGATCTAAATCCAAGAGACCAAAAGTCCAAACCCAAGACACCGAAATTCCTAATCCAAAAGACGAAAATTTCAAGCCCAGAAGACCAAAAGTCTAAATTCAAGAGACCAAAAGTGCAAATCCAAGGGAACATAATTTCAAATCAAAGAGAATAAATGTCCAAACAAGAAACCAAAAGGTCAAGAGACCAAAGGACCAAAGGACCAAATCCAAGTGACCGAAAGTTTAAATTCAAGTGATCGAAAGTGCAAGTCCAGTAGACCAACAGTCCACGTCCAAGAGACCAAAAGTCTAAACAAGAGCACAAAAGTCCGAATCCCAGGGACCAAAATTCCAAATCCTAGAGACCAAAAATCCAAGTCCAACACTAAAGGACTGTGGGGAGCTCCGTAGCCGCAAGGTTACCGAGTCTGCTTTGACAAGCGAATGGTCATGGATTCGTATCTTAGTAGGATTAGGTCATTCGATGTCAAGTGACTTTAGCATGGGTTTATTCTCAGGCCCCTCATTACCCTTCCTTCATGTTGAATTCTATATGACTCCTATTGGCAGAGAGGAGCCAGGTGGGTAAAGTAGAGCTGGCATTGAAGGAAGGGTAAACCCCAATACACATAAGCAGTAAGCACGCATAAAATATAATAAGCATATCGTTCATTCAATAGCGATTATTGCACAAAAATGCAGTGCAGGTTCAGAGGTGGGCACCGCCAATCAGCTAACCGCTAATTTTTTAACCAGCGAGTAGTGCGTTCGCTAGGTTTTAAATGTGTTAGCGCTTTCATTAGCTTCCGCTTAGTTAAAGTGCTACTAAATAAACTGCCAGCCGCTAATTTTTGAATAAAATAACAAAAATAAGTCTGCGGGTACTTGCAAATTGAAAAAAACTGGTCGCTGCTGTTCGCGATGCGAGTAAATATAGTTAATTCATGGCTAGTTACACTATTTCTAAAAATTAGTGGCTGGTAGTTTATTTAGTAGTTCTTATATTTATCGGAAGCTAATGGAAGCGCTAGCACATTTAAAACTTAGGGAACGCGCTACTCGCAAGGTAAAATAATTGCGGTTAGCTGATGCGCGGTGCCCACCTCTATGCAGGTTATACAGCAAACACCCGGACGATATCACAATAAATCAACAATACTGGTCGCAGTG
Source organism: Sabethes cyaneus (assembly GCF_943734655.1). Lineage (NCBI taxonomy): Eukaryota > Metazoa > Arthropoda > Insecta > Diptera > Culicidae > Sabethes > Sabethes cyaneus. Next base: position 63,907,767 of record NC_071355.1, read on the forward strand.
ATGAGTCCATAAAAAAAGGGACCGTTACTCCAAATCCAAGAGACCACGCCCAGGAGACCAAAAGTCCAAAGAGCAATTTCAGCTCAAAACGCTGAAATAAGGCCATTAAGTTTTCCTGATATGTTGGATACTACCCAAGCATTTATTTTCCACTAAACTTGATTTTTTTCGTCAAGAGTAACTTTTCAAAAGGACGTATTTAGCAATGACATTACTTTTCTTCAAAAAATCATATCCTGAAAACTATTTTGATTTGATCAAAATGATGTCCACGGAAAAGTTGTAAGAAATTAGGTGTATTTTCGGGAAAGAAAACTGAAAGATAACACTTTTCAAACCCGTGATAAAAATCATAAAATGTCGATTATCTCAAAACCTTCATTTCCGATTTGCCTAATTTTTTATAGACAGCTTGAATTAGGCCCGAATCTGTGGCGAAGAGCTATCGATGGACACTCTTTGGATATTTTTTTAAATTTTAAGATATACCGTGACCGCTCCTAATTCTGCGCAGCTCCTAATTCAGCGCATTTTGCTTTATATAAGTATTTTTTAACATTGTGCATAACTATGATCATTGCGTTATTTTTTTATAAATGTCTGTTGAATATTATGCCATTATTCACAAACGGGCCATAATATTTGAAAGCGAAATAATATAACGTGAAACTGAAAGCATTTTATATGACAGAAAACATCGTCGTTAGCAACAACGCTAAGATTGTCCTTCTATAAAATTAACAAATTTATGATCTAAATTCTTTGCAATGATCAAATTACCCAGCATAATTAGAAAGAATAATTAGTTTTAATCATGTTTTAAACAAAAAGCGTGATTGCATGCGTTGCTTTCCTTAGAAAAATGCGATGCAATAATGCGCAGATTTAGGAACAGATTTTTTATTCATGTTCCAAATTTTGCGCAGTAATGTATCCTACGAACAAATCGCGAAAGAATACGCAACCTCACCCAAATGGCTGAGGTATAGAGGCATGAAAATTCAAGTAGAATCTTTAACTTGCATTGATTAGCATTCTGTGCTGTGACTCGGGGTCCGAACCTACGAGCGCCAATTCATGAAACCATGTCTTCTATTTTTTTAATGTCCAACCTCATGCGGCGTCAGAGAGTGGGAAAGTAGTTTCTACATGAAAACACAATTTTTAGTATTAGTTTACAGTGTAATGTTTAGTATGCAGAAAACCCGAATCAATTCGCTCTTCACGTTATCGAGAATAAAATATTTAAAATGAGGCAATCAAAATGATAACAATATTCCTTTGCCACTCGAACAGCACAAGAAGGCCGGATCATGGATTTAATTATGGTAATGGCTAATGCCGGATTTTTTGGTGTGCTTTCAGCGTATAAAGACATAAACAGTATGGCAGGAGTATTTATTTTCACTTTTTGGGTGCGCAGAATTAGGAGCAAACATGCGCAGAATTAGGAACATGGGCAAGAAAGTGCGCAGAATTACGCACCGTGGATAAGTTTACAAAACGAAAAATATACTCAATTGTTGGTCGACTTATAATTCCCATATTTTTTACCAGATATTATAGACCGTAGCACTACACGTTGAGGCTATCCACGTTGTTGATTTAAATCTAGAATACTTAGAATAGTGGCAGAATCATAAAAATGTCTTAACTGCGCAGAATATGGTACGTTCACGGTACCAATTTTTCAAAAATGGGTAATTCTCGATGAAACGGGGCCACTACTGACACGAGGTCTTCAAACATTGGTGTTTTTGCACTGGATTGGTTGAAAATGATAAAAGAATAAACATTGCACTTTTAATACCTCGAATCAATGGACCTTAAATCCTTGTTCGCCAAGGGGGCCCGAAAGCTTCGAAAAAAGTTGAATTTTTTGCGAACCTGGAGATCTGTATGATGTGATATTTGCAGTGGAACAACAAATAAATAGCATGGTTCTGTAAAGATGAAGAATAGGCCATTCAAACCTAAACTGCTATTTTCACACTATGATTAGAAAACGGTACTATTTCGTGGTAACTGAGTTCTAAACAAGTAAGTGACACTGATTTAGATTATTCAAGAAAACAAGGTAACTAACCGAGTGGCACGAAAGTTCAAAGTAAAATTTAAATTAAAGTCAAGTATATACGTTTGTGGCTCTCTAAGGTGATCCTGTGGCACTCCACTATTATCCAACTGGTTCATCTCGACCGGAGTGCTTTTTTTATGTACTTGGATCAAAAAATATAGAAGCTTGGTTCAGTTTAAGCACTGTACAAAATATGTGTATTAAATTTTTAATAAGGTAATTACAAATATTTTAAAAAGTTTTGGTCCCACCGGTGCTTGGCCACTGAAGGGGGGGGGGGGGGGGGAGCGAAAAAAACAAAGAGAATTTTATTAAACGAGCACAAAAAAATGTGGATTTTAGGCAATTTTACTTAAAATTTAAACGTGAAAACCAACTCTATTCTTGCTTTTAATATATACATTATTATTTTCCATGCAAAAATCTACGAAAAAAAGACAAAAACGAAAGAAAATTTTTTGGCCGATTTTCGGAAATTCCGCTGTTTGAATTCTCATTCCTATTTCGTGCTAGAAGTACTAACTCAACTCGTTCACTCCTTTTTCGAGTTTTTCAGGCTGTAGAGCCCACAGACAATTGATTTTATAAAAAAAAATTAACTCGTATCCTACAAATTATTTTTTTGCCCCCCGATTTTCAAGCCAATTTTCAAGGGCGGGGTGACAAAAACTTTAAAATTAATTTGCAATGGCCTTATTGAAGGTTTGATGTTATTATTTTTTTCTTGACCCCGCTCCCCATTTCAACAATATTTTGAGATCAGGACATAAACTTTTGTTCAAAGTTGCATAAGTCTAATTGAAAGTCTTCTAGTGACAAAAATTTTACGATTGGATTAAGTTTTGTTCCTGAGACCTGAAATTTTTATATTACATATTTTATTTTCAATAGAATAGGCATAGAATTTTTTTGGTGGGTGTTTTTGATTTTCTGCACTGAAGGCATGGTAAAGTTTTATTCAAATCGAAGAAGGTCAAGTTGAACAGTTTACTCTCTCCACCTGGAGTTGCTGAAAAGCGAAACTGAGTTGTTAGGCGTGTGAAAGTGTTAAATAATGTTCAAAAGTCGAGTAATTTTAGCAGTTTCATTAACAATGATCGAAAGTACAAAAGAGAAAATTCATACACATAGAGATTGTATCGCACTGTGAAATTGCGAATTGAATTGGAAAAGATAAACAAAGTTCGTTGAGAGTAGAAAAATGAAAATATAAACACAGTTTCACGGTTCAGTAGCTCAAAGTACATTCGAGTGACTTGCTGTTGAACTGCTGAACGACAATTTCGATTTCTGATTGCTTTATATAGTAACAGCAGTGGGGGGTAATATAACACTGTAAGTTGCTTCCACCGTCAAAGTTTAACTAGCAGGAAGTGTTTAGACAGGTTTCAACTAATGTAAAATTACCTTTTTCAGTTATATGTATCTCACTTTCGTCTTCGTGGAATGAAATTCCATTTTCATATATTTTCTATCACGGTGTATGAAACATTTTATTGAATAGTTCCCTCACCATCCAAATCCATGTTATTACGTTATACATTTTTTATTGCAATTTGTGATCAACTTTCGAAAATAATCAGTGGTTGACAGCTTCTAAGCACATAAAAGAAATACAGTGTAAATATTTTTTATTATATGTTGTCAACACGATAGCCACTTTATATCCCTACATATATGAAAAATTGATCATTTTGTTACAGTTCAGTTGTATTACAAGCAGAAGCTGAATTGCAACATTTTTTTGATATTATTTAAAAATAGTAATTCCAAATTTGATTTATTTGCCAAATTAATGTGGTTCACTATCATTTTTTTCGTTGAGAAAGACGTTCGTTCGTTTGTCTAATTAAATTTATCCAGTCTATTACACAATGTGAATTACACATTTCAAACCAAAATTTTTTTTTAAATTAAGTACAAATTCAAATTGATTTCATCTTTTTAAAACCATTCGAATGGATATGAAACAGATATACATTCACTGTTAATCGCATTATGACACTTCTACATGTGTAGGCTCTTGTTCGGCCGGTCATGCGTGAATAGTTTCCAATAAAGCTAACTGTATAAAACCGATTCCAAGTAACGCACATCTTTCTCTGCTCTCTTCTCAGCTCAGCTGAGAAGCGAGGTGTGTACAACAGGCCCACAGGCAACCAGCTTCGAAAAACAGTTTGACACCTTCCAAGTAACTATTTTTCAATAATCGCCAACGGATCAGACCATGTAACCATGTTCTACGAAACTATACCGCATAGTTAGCCGTAGTAACGTGCATCTTCAGGAATGCAGATAAAACAGCTGTTTTCATTTGTTTACTGATGCATGTTTGCCTATCCCCTCTCACTTTCATAGCCGTAGTTTTCCCTTTACACGAAGTGCGGCTGTTGTGCGTTCACTATCGTTCGTGTATTTGCATATACGTACACACATTTACACGCTTGGCCTGCGAATAGCTAGCGAGACCGGGAAGCCTACGATGGTGGTTTGATAAAAAAATGTCGATCTTTGAAAAGCCCCCAAAAAGAAAAAAATAATCAGCAAACATTGGTTCTATGAAAGTTCAAGCTTCACACAATTTATAGAAAATAATTTGGTTAACTTTTCTTACTTTTTAATCGTTACAGCTGGTTGATCTCGATGTCAGTAAATCCTCTTACAAATGGTCGTCGGTCGAACTATTTTAGTTACAAAGTTTTCTTCTTTATTCTTCTAGATATCACTCGTTCAATATGGCACAATGCAAAACTCGTACGTCTATTTATCTAAGAGCGTGGTACAATGGCGTCATAAGGCGTACTTTGTTTCAAAAAGCAAAAAAAATGCACTACACAAACAACAACACCACCGTTGGAAGTAAAACTAGTTTCAATTGCACATTTCACTTGTTTCATCAGCACCCTGGTAAGGCAGGCGGCCAAGATTTGCCAGTTGGTACACACAAGCTACTGCGGGTTATTTCTCTTTCGTCGCGAATATCAAAAGCTCACTTTCTTCTGACAAATCACATTGCTCTGGCGCACTCTGATCGGGCGAAAAGGCAAAGGCACAGACACAGCTATTGAAGGGTATATTCGGAACCTCTCATGTATTACACCGACAGCACCAACCGATCTATCAATCAGAAGGCAAACCGATCAGAAAGGTCGCAATCGCCATCTCGAAGGTGTTTGGGTTTCACTTTTTTTCGCAACCACCGCAAATTTAGCGAAATTTTGCCAAGCAATCCGCTAACGCACACTTTCAATAGACCATGCGAAAAAGCTCGCGAGGGAACCCGCAGGGGCAGTAAACTTTACCACGAATAGCTTCGGTAATCCGTAGACAACACCGTATAAAACTATCCGGAACAACAAAAAGTAACCCTCGGGTAGCAAAAAAACACACTCCGTACTTAACACACAAGACACGCGCACAAGACCAAGCGATCGATAAAGAAACTCGTTGGAAACTAAAGCGACTGCTAAAGTTTCAAAAATGTTTAATACCACGTCGCCGTCGTCGTCGTCGTCGTCGTTGTCGTCGTCGTCGGCGCTGTCGCTACCGACCGATCCGATCCGGTCCACCCGATCGTACGTACACAAAGCGATCGTAGAGCATGGGCTTCTTGAGCGTCTCCGCACTCTGCGCGGCCGACGGAGATCGCCTCGGCTCCGGGTCCGGGTGGCAGTCCGATTGCGCGCAGGCAGCAGAACGATCTCACTCACCGTTAGCGTAGGGTTTGGCGTTGGCCTCTCGCGAGCGAATGCGCCAGCCAACCGGCAGCTCACGCTGCATGCTGCACTGACCGCCGCCGCCGCCGGTATAGGTACTTAGGCGGTAAGTACCAGTACAGCAGCACCAATCACGTTTTCTCTCCCGTTGTGGGGTGCGCTTCTAACCAGCGCAGCACTGACGCGAGTCCGACGAACGACCGGTATTCGACTGTGTACACTAAAAACTCACGTGAGAATAGTATTCAGTCCGTTCGCAAATGTTTAGGTACTTTTTCTATTACAGTCGGATTTCGAATTTGGCAACAAATGCGTGTCGCCTATGTTGCCAAAATCGAAACCGTGCCAAAATCGAGACCCTTTTTCGATATGAAAAAATTTAATGTAAATGCTTCAGAAATTGACTAAACATCATTAATCGACGATTGCAACCATTTTATGTTTAAAAGGTCCGCCAAGAGCTATCCGTCCGGTGCAAATAAGTTATTGACACCCTGCGGTAAGACGTAGTCCTACGGCAATAAAAATATTATTGTTCGAAATCACATAACTTTTTTTCATGAACATACTGAGGGCATCATTTTTTCGTCATTTGAAGTATTTATGCAGAAACTGATTGATTTTTAAGCATATTTTTGGAAGTGAAATATCTTGTGTTGCCAAAAACGAATACTTTTGTTGCCAAAATCGAGGCATGCCAAAATCGAACCATGCCAAAAACGAACCATGCCAAATTCGAAATCCAACTGTATTATGATTGCACTTTATGAACATGGTTTAATGCAAAAATTTTCAGTTTGCTAACTCCTTCAAGTTATTTGAATAGATATATATTGTATAGGTTACAATATTAGACACTGATGTCGATTTTTACGCGGTTTGTTTTTTAGACGACTGTTTTTTACACGACTGTTTCTATGCGATTTTCAGAATATATACATGTTTTTACGAGAATTTCAGAATTTAGGCGATTTTTTCTACGCGAATTGGTATTTACGGGGTTTTTTGTACGATTTTCGGAATCCACGAGGATGCGCTCTATTAGTCTGTTTTAATGCGTAGTTTTGGAAAACACTCGGTTCTGCGCAAATTTTGAAATTTGGTCAGTTTTTAACGCTTATGGTGGAATTTACGTGGTTTTTACGCGAGTATCGGAATTTACACGATTTATTTTTATGCGGTTTGGATTTACAAGGAACGTATCCTTCGCGTAAAAACAACTTGAGTGGATTTAACTATTCTATTTTATACGTTATCAAATAAATTACTGTTTCTACTGTTTTCTCATTTACTGTTTTACTGTTTTACTGTTTTACTGTTTTACTGTTTTACTGTTTTACTGTTTTACTGTTTTACTGTTTTACTGTTTTACTGTTTTACTGTTTTACTGTTTTACTGTTTTACTGTTTTACTGTTTTACTGTTTTACTGTTTTACTGTTTTACTGTTTTACTGTTTTACTCATCATCATCATTATCATCATCATCATCAGTGAAACAATCGTAAGAAAGGAATTTTCTAACTTCAGGGGAGATTACTTAATACTAGAAATAGTTTTATGATATCTACAAGTCAAAAAACATGTTACTCAAAAAAAAATTTAGTACCAAAAATATGATTCGATTATCCGGGCTAGAAATAAAAATGAACACCCGGATAATCGAGCCCGGGCTGTACTTCTTTATTATCAATCACTTTTATTTTGTTATTTTCAGAGTTTGTTCACTGCTTTCTCTGTTATTTTAGTGATTATTATTTGTGTTAATTTGCTTTTTGATTTGACTATTTTTCTATTTGTCTCTGTCTTTGTATTTGTTCTGTTTTATTTGAATGTAAATTTTCCCATATTTTTGTTTCTCCGACTTTGTTGTTTTCCTCGGTTTCACATTTTTTCGGTATTTTCTGCGAGGGTAAGAACCCCCGATTTGGACGAAAAAGTACAAATGAAATGAGCCGCTCCGAATTATAGTGGTCTATTGACCATTTAGTTAATTTTACAGGAGACGCAATTGTCTAAAAACCTCTATAATAAATTCTATACAATTATTTTCTCCAAACCAAGTGTTCTAATGTGTAGTGTATAAAGTGATTCAACTTGAGAATACGTAAAAATCCCAACTTTTATCAAAATATACGATTTATTCACACCAATGTACATAGACCACTATGATTTCATATATATTTTCACCGTAATCCCCAAAACGTTCCGCACCATAGTGGTCTATCTCCATGAGATTTGTAAATGGCTGTATCTTGCGCTGCTGACCGTCTAGCAAGTTGCGGTCTTCGGGAAGATTATTCAAATGACTACCAGCTTTAGGGTGGTATGGAAAATAGCGCAGAATTGTCTCACTACGTGGCGCTAGTGTATATGTAATATTCATATACAGGCTGTATCTTGCGCTGCTGACTATCTAGAAAGTTGCGGTCCTCGGGAAGGTTATTCCAATGACTACCAGCTTTAAGATAATATCAAAATAGTACAGAATTGTCTCACTACTACAAGCCTAGGAGAATTAGTTAACTTCAACACTCTATTTTTTTTCTAGCTGCGTTAACTGCCTGTAAAAAATTCATCTACCATCTATTAATGGTACTTCTAAAAAGGCCAAAAAAATCCCACCAACTCACTTAATCTATTGGTCTCAGTCACGTGAACACATTCCCAGTTACTTTCTAAGCATTTTGCACGATTCATGAAAATTGTATAATCAAAGAAAATTCGGTACCAAATTTTCAAAAGGGTCAATCTGCAAAATGTCAACAAACCGAGTGAGAGATATTTTCTGCTGGACTAGCATAGGAAAAAAAACCCTAGCAACTAAACTAGAGCAACTAAAAAAAAAACTAGCATAGGAAGGTAAGAGTAATTCTATAATTTGAGTCATAACAAACCTTTTGTTATAATTTTTTCACTGATGATAATGATGATCATTTAAAAAAAATTCTTCACCCGGTTAATCGAGTCTAAAATCCGGATAATCTTGTACGACAAGGTAGGTGAGGTAGCGTCTCAGTTGGCCTCGAGGTACGATGCTAATCTAATAAGCTAGTCGTCGTATATTCGAATCTCGGTTGGGAGGCGCTGTTAGAGTCAATAATCAATAGTCGCAGCAACTTGCCCTGCAATTGTCCTGTACTCTAACAGCTGGCTGCGAAGTTTGTCGTGTAAAAACTGAAGGTCAAGTTTCGATAACGGAAAGAAAATCAGGAAAATATTGAGATAGAGATGAAATAGACGATAAAGTGAAGAAGAAAGATAACTACACTGTTACACTTAGATTTGTGTAAGAATACATCTTATTAAAGTTTCCAAACGATTTTATATCTAAATACTTTAACTAGACTATTTTCATAGACTATAGAGGGTAAACTTGAAGCGGAACAGTACATTTCATTACTCTGAGTAATTTCATATTCGTTCGAATGAAAAATTATCTCATAAACTTTTGTTGCAATTCAAATTTTCCTTGTACTATATTGAAAATAATGTTAAAATATAAAATAATCTATACCTATAAAGAAGGATTTCTGTGTCTGTCTGTCTGTCTGTCTGTCTGTCTGTCTGTCTGTCTGTCTGTCTGTCTGTCTGTCTGTCCGTATGTTCCTTATAGAATCGAAAACTACTGAACCAATCGACATGAAAATATGCATGTAGAGATTTTTTGGGGCCAGGAAAGGTTTTAGTGATGGTTAGAAACCCCTCCCCCCACTAAGAAGGGGGGCTCCCATACAAATGAAACACAAATTTCTGCATAACTCGACAACTAATCAAGCAAATAGAACAAAATTTAGCATGTGGGTGTTTTCGGTGACAAGAATTTATTCTATGGTAAATTGAAACCACTCCTGTCTTTATAAGGGGAATTATAACTCCTCTCCTCTTTAAAAGGGGGGGCTTCTATACAAATTTCCTCATAACTCGAGAACTAATCAAGCAAATGGAACCAAATTTGGCATGTGAAGGTTTTCGAGGGCAAAAATATTTTCTATAGTAAATTAGGACCCCTCCCCACTTTAAGAGGGGGGGGCTCCTGTACCAAAGAAACACAATTTTCCTCATAACTCGAGAAGTAATAAAGCAAATAGAACCAAATTTGGCGTGTGGGTGTTTTTGGAGACAAAATTTTTTTCTATGATGAACTGGGACCCCTCCCCACTTTAGGAGGAGGGGCTCCTATACAAATGAAATACAAATTTCCTCATAACTCGAGAACTAATCAAGCAAATGGAACCAAATTTGGCACGTGGGTGTTTTTGGAGACAAAATTTTTTTCTACGACGAATTGGGACCCCTACCCACTTTAGGAGGGGGGGCTCCTGTACAAATGAAATTCAAATTTCCTCATAACTCGAGAACTAATCAAGCAAATGGAACCAAATTTGCATGTGGAGGTTTCTGGAGGCAAAAATATTTTCTATGGTGAATTAGGACCCCTCCCAACTTTAAGAGGGGGTGCTTCTACACAAATGAAATACAAATTTCCTCATAATTCGAGAACTAATCAAGCAAATGGAACCATATTTGGCATGTGGGTGTTTTTGGAGGCAACCATTTTTTCTATGATGAATTAGGACCCCTTACCTTTTTAAGAGGGGGGGCTCCCAAATAAACGAAATACAAATTTCCTCATAACTCTAGAACTAATCAAGCAAATGGAACCAAATTTATCATGTGGGTGTTTTTGTAGGCAAGAATATTTTCTATGGTATGTTTTCTATGGATTTCCCCACTTTAAGAGGGGGGGGGGGTTGCTCCTATACAAATGAAAAACAAATTTCCTCATAACTCGAGAGCTAATCAAGCAAATGGAACCAAATTTGACATGTAAGTGGTTTTAGACGCAAGATTTTTTTCTATGGTGAATTGAGACCCCTCTCTTCTTTAGAAAGCGAGTTATGGCCCATCTCCCCTTTAAGAGGGTGGGCTTCCATACAAATGAAATGCAAATTTCCTCTTATCTCGAGAACTAATCAATCAAATGGAACCAAATTTGGCATGTGGGAGTTTTAGATGGCAGAAATTTTTTCTATGGTGAATTACGACCCCTTCCCCTTTTAAGAGGGGAGCTCTCATACAAATGAAATTCAAATTTCCTTATAACTTGAGAACTAATCAAGCAAATGGAACCAAATTTGGCATGTGGGAGATTTTGGAGTCTTGAATTTATTTTACGATAGTTAGAGACCTCTCACCCCTGTGGTAGGGGGATATGGACTCTCATACAAATAAAACAGAAATTTTTGCGAAACTCAAAAACTAATCGAACTCGAGAAATTCGAGACTCTTCCATAAAACATTAGTCAATACAAGACCACAAAAACTATCTATAGTAACACTAGATCGTTCAGGACGAGACGGTCGAGTGTTGCCGGTGACCCGCCGTCGGAAGCGCCGCCCACTGGGGGGCTTGCAAAACTCGAGATTGTGACAAAGATCATCCGAGATTCATGATTTATGTACAACACAGGTTAATTTGTGGCAATACGAAGTTTGTCGGGTCAGCTAGTATTGAATAAATTGAAAATGGGTCATTCCACGTCAAGTGACCAAGAAAAAGTAAAACTTGTAATGGACCTTCTTGGATTTTTACCAAAGTCAGTCAGAATTCCAAGTTTGATGCCCCGATTTTATAAGCAAAAGCCGTCCCAAGTATGTTAGTTTTACTGCACTCTTATTGCGATTTTTAAGACCAAAATTGGTCATATAAACCATCATAAGAGTGTTGTTTAAAACCCAAATTGTTACTTGGGCTGTTTACGTCAATTCCACTTATTTTCTTTTGCTTATATCTCCGAAAACATTAAGTCTAGAAAGGCACTATTCTCACATTTTCAAACAGAACTGCCCAATGAATTTGAAAAAATAGTATTTTTTTAGTATCAAGGCTGCCAAATATTTTTCGATTCGATTTAAAAACTATTTTTCTCCCAATGAATACAATTTCATCTCAAAAATTCCAACTCCATCGTATTTGCCACATTTTTTATAAAATCCAAAAAAATTTGACAGTGTTGCCAAATTCCAAAATTTAAACTAAAAAGCTGGCAACACTGCTCAGGAAAATGTAATATCTAGTAACATATACATGCTTTCACAACAGGGCATAGAGACTCACTGCTTCTTGAAAAAAATATTTTGCTCTTGGTTTTACATAAGAAATTGGAGACCGCTTGCTTCAAAACGTTGTCTCTGGATCGGCAAGGAATACTTCGTGACGATAAGTAATTCTAATGTAAAAAAAATCTCTGGAAGACGATGGAGTCGAAACTTTTGAGATTAAAATGTATTCATTGAGAGAAAAATAGAACTTTAGTTTTCAAAACGAATAAAAAAATATTTGGTAGCAATGGTGCTAAAAAATACTACTTTTTTCGAATTCCTTGGGCAATATTCTTTGAAAATGTGAAAATAGTATCTTTCTAGACTTAATATTTCCGGAGATATAAGCAAACGAAAATTAGCGGATTTGACGAAAACAAGGCTTTTATTGATTAGGGGTGGGGGGGGGAGTCTCCCATAGAGGGAGGGAGAGTTCAATCGGCACAAAAAAAAACAATAGTCGACTTACGCTTATTAACTACTTTCATCTAATTTTGGGATTATGGGAGTTTTATATCAATCTCTGTCACAATGGTCATTCTGTTCCGGACCTAAAATTCATCATGAAAAAAAGCAGGTTGGAAACCTACTATTTTGTAATTTTGAGTGTTTATATAGTACATCTATCGATAAAGATACGATTTATGCAAAAATCTCATTTTTGACAAAAATGGTCAATAGACCACTATAATTCGGAACGGCTCAAATATCAGGTAGACTATAAAACCATTTCAAGTTATTAATAGACTGATAGCCGGTCCCCAGCCTTTCATGTCTTTTTTCTGTTTTTATTTCTTCGATTTTTTGTTCTAATTGCTATCTGATCCGGTTCTTTCTAGTTTATGCTAATCGGTTTCCTCCGTTTTCTTTATTTTTTTCTTCTTTCTTTAGTTTTTTGTATTTACTTCTATTCGATCTTTCTTGTTTTTACTTCTCATTTTCCCTTTATTTCGTTTAAGAATTTGCGCTTCCTGGCTCTCTTAATTTTTTGTTTACTTTTTTTTTTTTTGTCAATAGTAAAGTTTATTATAGTTTAATTTTTACAGATCAAATTGTAGTTCGAATCTTAAAGCACCTATATCTATGGTATTACTAGCTTTATCAATAAAATTTATATAATTTGCAATTTTCTTCAACACTTCTACTTTATTTCTACCGTTGATTCCTCTCAACACTGGCTTCATGATATCACGAAATTGGAGGCGTCTGTGTCCTAGTTGAAACGGTGCGATCGTATCCTGCAGCAGTTCCCATGCGGCTGTTACACGGATACATTCTTTAAATTTGTGCTCGAGTGTTTCGCTTGACGTTGTACAGTATGGACAGTTTTCACCTTTACTTTATATTTTTGTTTTGATTTGCATACTTTTCAGATCTCTGTGATACTTTCTTTCATTTCTTTTATATTTTGCTCTTCTGGCTTTTGCTTAATTTTTCAACTTTTATTTTTAATGTTTTCTTTTGCTTTTACTGTTTCTCTCTATTTTCCGCTTTAGCTGAGTTTCACTTTTTAACATACTTGTTTCTCTGATGTTTTTTAGTATTTTATATGTTTTTCTTTCGATTTCAATACGAGAAAAATGCGTAACAATAAATATTGTTCTTTTGCTGTATTTTTTTCCCTTTGTTTTTTTGTCCGCCCCTCACTCTTAACGTTTTTTTTTATTTTCTGGTTTTTGCTTCGCTGTTTGTTTTGTTTTTATATCATTTCTGCATAATTTAATTATGAACTGTTTGTTTTTCTTCCGGCCTCATTTTTTACGGTTGTTTTATATATTTCCTATCTCTGACCTGGTTTGTACGTCTTCCAGATCGCTTATATAATATATCTATTATTTCTATTAACGTTTCTCTTTGTACCTGTTTTGTTATTTTGTTCTGCTGTAATTTTTGTGTAGTATTCGCATGTTTATCACTTCCTTTTTCTGTTTCTTGGTTTCACTTCATCTTCCAATTTTTCATATTGTC